>NC_133151.1:27393440-27722948 GCF_048418815.1 Hemitrygon akajei
TAAACGCGAATGTTCCATTGTGTACAAAAGGTGAGTTACAGAAAGCAACTCCCGGAAATTTTGTAGCACACTGATAAAATTGGTTGTATACTACTCTAAATCATATGGTAAGTAAAATAATAAGGTTAACATCAAGTTAGCAAATAGTAGTTTTCAGCAAAATTGAAATCTACACACTATACAGCTGAATGCATTACTTTCTGTACTATGCATTTTGAGATCTGGATGTGTTCAGAACTACTGAGGATCAGCTGGAATTGTATCGATATTGCATGTCTACTTACAGAGCAATGGAATACTCAAAGGCAAGCTGAATTCAGGAACCTGCTTCATAACATTTAGAGTGGAAATGCCGATATTTTTGATTAGTTCTGTAAACGCAACAGTTCCATTGTGTACAAAAGGTAAAGAAACAGAAGGTCACTTCTCGCACACTCACAAAATTGGTTGCATGCTACTCTAAAACATATGGTGAGTAAAATAATTTTTACATCATGTTTGCACAGACTAGTTTTCAGAAAAATTCAACACTACACTCTCTTGAGCCGAATGCATTACTTTCTATTCTATGCATTTTCAGATATGGATGTGTACATCACTACTCAGGGTGAGATGGAACTATATAGATATTGCATGTCTTCGACTCAGAGACATGAAATACTTAAACGCAAGCTGAATTCAAGAACCTACCCCATAACATTTAGAGTGGAAACGCCAATATCTTTGTTTAGTATTGTAAACGCAAATGTTCCATTATGTACAAAAGGTAATGAAACAGAAGGTCACTTCTCGCACACTCATAAAATTGATTGCATGCTACTCTAAATCATATGGTAAGTAAAATAATAAGGTTAACATCAAGTTAGCAAATAGTAGTTTTCAGCAAAATTCAAATCTACACTCTATTCAGCTGAATGCATTACTTTCTGTACTCTGCATTTTGTGATCTGGATGTGTACAGAACTACTGAGGATCAGCTGGAATTGTATCAATATTGCATGTGTACTACAGAGCAATGGAATACTCAAAGGCAAGCTGAATTCCAGAACCTGCTTCATAACATTTAGTGTGGAAACGCCAATATCTTTGTTTAGTTCTGTAAATGCAAATGTTCCATTGTGTACAAAAGGTAATGAAACAGAAGTTCACTTCTCGCACACTCATAAAATTGGTTGCATGCTACGGTAAATCATATGGTGAGTAAAATAATTTTTACCATGTTTGCACAGACTAGTTTTCAGAAAAATTCAACACTACACCCTCTTGAACTGAATGCATTACTTTCTATTCTATGGATTTTGAGATATGGATGTGTACATAACTACTCAGGGTGAGATGGAACTAAATAGATATTGCATGTCTAGTACTGAGCAATGGAATACTCAAAGGCAAGCTGAATTCAGGAACATGCTTTATATCATTTAGAGTGGAAAAGCCAATATTTTTGTTTAGTTCTGTAAACGCGAATGTTCCGTTTTGTACAAAAGGTGAGTTACAGAAAGCAACTCCTGGAAATTTTGTAGCACACTGATAAAATTGGTTGTATACTACTCTAAATCATATGGTAAGTAAAATAATAAGGTTAACATCAAGTTAGCAAATAGTAGTTTTCAGCAAAATTGAAATCTACACTCTATTCAGCTGAATGCATTACTTTCTGTACTTTGCATTTTGAGATCTGGATGTGTTCAGAACTACTGAGCATCAGCTGGAATTGTATCGATATTGCATGTCTACTTACAGAGCAATGGAATACTCAAAGGCAAGCTGAATTCAGGAACCTGCTTCATAACATTTAGAGTGGAAATGCCGATATTTTTGATTAGTTCTGTAAACGCAACAGTTCCATTGTGTACAAAAGGTAAAGAAACAGAAGGTCACTTCTCGCACACTCACAAAATTGGTTGCATGCTACTCTAAAACATATGGTGAGTAAAATAATTTTTACATCATGTTTGCACAGACTAGTTTTCAGAAAAATTCAACACTACACTCTCTTGAGCCGAATGCATTACTTTCTATTCTATGCATTTTGAGATATGGATGTGTACATCACTACTCAGGGTGAGATGGAACTATATAGATATTGCATGTCTTCGACTCAGAGACATGAAATACTTAAACGCAAGCTGAATTCAAGAACCTACCCCATAACATTTAGAGTGGAATCGCCAATATCTTTGTTTAGTTTTGTAAACGCAAATGTTCCATTATGTACAAAAGGTAATGAAACAGAAGGTCATTTCCCGCACACATAGAAAATTGGTTGCATGCTACTCTAAATCATATGGTAAGTAAAATAATAAGGTTAACATCAAGTTAGCAAATAGTAGTTTTCAGCAAAATTCAAATCTTCACACTCTTGAGCCGAATGCATTACTTTCTATTCTATGCATCTTGTGATATGGATGTGTACATAACTACTCAGGGTGAGATGGAACTAAATAGATATTGCATGTCTAGTACTGAGCAATGGAATACTCAAAGGCAAGCTGAATTCAGGAACATGCTTTATATCATTTAGAGTGGAAAAGCCAATATTTTTGTTTAGTTCTGTAAACGCGAATGTTCCATTGTGTACAAAAGGTGAGTTACAGAAAGCAACTCCTGGAAATTTTGTAGCACACTGATAAAATTGGTTGTATACTACTCTAAAACATATGGTGAGTAAAATAATTTTTACATCATGTTTGCACAGACTAGTTTTCAGAAAAATTCAACACTACACTCTCTTGAGCCGAATGCATTACTTTCTATTCTATGCATCTTGTGATATGGATGTGTACATAACTACTCAGGGTGAGATGGAACTAAATAGATATTGCATGTCTTCGACTCAGAGACATGAAATACTCAAAGGCAAGCTGAATTCCAGAACCTGCTTTATAACATTTAGTGTGGAAACGCCAATATCTTTGTTTAGTTCTGTAAATGCAAATGTTCCATTGTGTACAAAAGGTAATGAAACAGAAGTTCACTTCTCGCACACTCATAAAATTGGTTGCATGCTACGGTAAATCATATGGTGAGTAAAATAATTTTTACCATGTTTGCACAGACTAGTTTTCAGAAAAATTCAATACTACACCCTCTTGAACTGAATGCATTACTTTCTATTCTATGGATTTTGAGATATGGATGTGTGCATAACTACTCAGGGTGAGATGGAACTAAATAGATATTGCATGTCTAGTACTGAGCAATGGAATACTCAAAGGCAAGCTGAATTCAGGAACATGCTTTATATCATTTAGAGTGGAAAAGCCAATATTTTTGTTTAGTTCTGTAAACGCGAATGTTCCGTTTTGTACAAAAGGTGAGTTACAGAAAGCAACTCCTGGAAATTTTGTAGCACACTGATAAAATTGGTTGTATACTACTCTAAATCATATGGTAAGTAAAATAATAAGGTTAACATCAAGTTAGCAAATAGTAGTTTTCAGCAAAATTGAAATCTACACTCTATTCAGCTGAATGCATTACTTTCTGTACTTTGCATTTTGAGATCTGGATGTGTTCAGAACTACTGAGCATCAGCTGGAATTGTATCGATATTGCATGTCTACTTACAGAGCAATGGAATACTCAAAGGCAAGCTGAATTCAGGAACCTGCTTCATAACATTTAGAGTGGAAATGCCGATATTTTTGATTAGTTCTGTAAACGCAACAGTTCCATTGTGTACAAAAGGTAAAGAAACAGAAGGTCACTTCTCGCACACTCACAAAATTGGTTGCATGCTACTCTAAAACATATGGTGAGTAAAATAATTTTTACATCATGTTTGCACAGACTAGTTTTCAGAAAAATTCAACACTACACTCTCTTGAGCCGAATGCATTACTTTCTATTCTATGCATTTTGAGATATGGATGTGTACATCACTACTCAGGGTGAGATGGAACTATATAGATATTGCATGTCTTCGACTCAGAGACATGAAATACTTAAACGCAAGCTGAATTCAAGAACCTACCCCATAACATTTAGAGTGGAAACGCCAATATCTTTGTTTAGTATTGTAAACGCAAATGTTCCATTATGTACAAAAGGTAATGAAACAGAAGGTCACTTCTCGCACACTCATAAAATTGATTGCATGCTACTCTAAATCATATGGTAAGTAAAATAATAAGGTTAACATCAAGTTAGCAAATAGTAGTTTTCAGCAAAATTCAAATCTACACTCTATTCAGCTGAATGCATTACTTTCTGTACTCTGCATTTTGTGATCTGGATGTGTACAGAACTACTGAGGATCAGCTGGAATTGTATCGATATTGCATGTCTACTACAGAGCAATGGAATACTCAAAGGCAAGCTGAATTCAGGAACCTGCTTCATAACATTTAGTGTGGAAACGCAAATATCTTTGTTTAGTTCTGTAAACGCGAATGTTCCATTGTGTACAAAAGGTGAGTTACAGAAAGCAACTCCTGGAAATTTTGTAGCACACTGATAAAATTGTTTGTATACTACTCTAAAACATATGGTGAGTAAAATAATTTTTACATCATGTTTGCACAGACTAGTTTTCAGAAAAATTCAACACTACACTCTCTTGAGCCGAATGCATTACTTTCTATTCTATGCATTTTCAGATATGGATGTGTACATCACTACTCAGGGTGAGATGGAACTATATAGATATTGCATGTCTTCGACTCAGAGACATGAAATACTTAAACGCAAGCTGAATTCAAGAACCTACCCCATAACATTTAGAGTGGAAACGCCAATATCTTTGTTTAGTATTGTAAACGCAAATGTTCCATTATGTACAAAAGGTAATGAAACAGAAGGTCACTTCTCGCACACTCATAAAATTGATTGCATGCTACTCTAAATCATATGGTAAGTAAAATAATAAGGATAACATCAAGTTAGCAAATAGTAGTTTTCAGCAAAATTCAAATCTACACTCTATTCAGCTGAATGCATTACTTTCTGTACTCTGCATTTTGTGATCTGGATGTGTACAGAACTACTGAGGATCAGCTGGAATTGTATCGATATTGCATGTCTACTACAGAGCAATGGAATACTCAAAGGCAAGCTGAATTCAGGAACCTGCTTCATAACATTTAGTGTGGAAACGCAAATATCTTTGTTTAGTTCTGTAAACGCGAATGTTCCATTGTGTACAAAAGGTGAGTTACAGAAAGCAACTCCTGGAAATTTTGTAGCACACTGATAAAATTGTTTGTATACTACTCTAAATCATATGGTAAGTAAAATAATAAGGTTAACATCAAGTTAGCAAATAGTAGTTTTCAGCAAAATTGAAATCTACACTCTATTCAGCTGAATGCATTACTTTCTGTACTTTGCATTTTGAGATCTGGATGTGTTCAGAACTACTGAGGATCAGCTGGAATTGTATCGATATTGCATGTCTACTTACAGAGCAATGGAATACTCAAAGGCAAGCTGAATTCAGGAACCTGCTTCATAACATTTAGAGTGGAAATGCCGATATTTTTGATTAGTTCTGTAAACGCAACAGTTCCATTGTGTACAAAACGTAAAGAAACAGAAGGTCACTTCTCGCACACTCACAAAATTGGTTGCATGCTACTCTAAAACATATGGTGAGTAAAATAATTTTTACATCATGTTTGCACAGACTAGTTTTCAGAAAAATTCAACACTACACTCTCTTGAGCCGAATGCATTACTTTCTATTCTATGCATTTTGAGATATGGATGTGTACATCACTACTCAGGGTGAGATGGAACTATATAGATATTGCATGTCTTCGACTCAGAGACATGAAATACTTAAACGCAAGCTGAATTCAAGAACCTACCCCATAACATTTAGAGTGGAATCGCCAATATCTTTGTTTAGTTTTGTAAACGCAAATGTTCCATTATGTACAAAAGGTAATGAAACAGAAGGTCATTTCCCGCACACATAGAAAATTGGTTGCATGCTACTCTAAATCATATGGTAAGTAAAATAATAAGGTTAACATCAAGTTAGCAAATAGTAGTTTTCAGCAAAATTCAAATCTTCACACTCTTGAGCCGAATGCATTACTTTCTATTCTATGCATCTTGTGATATGGATGTGTACATAACTACTCAGGGTGAGATGGAACTAAATAGATATTGCATGTCTAGTACTGAGCAATGGAATACTCAAAGGCAAGCTGAATTCAGGAACATGCTTTATATCATTTAGAGTGGAAAAGCCAATATTTTTGTTTAGTTCTGTAAACGCGAATGTTCCATTGTGTACAAAAGGTGAGTTACAGAAAGCAACTCCCGGAAATTTTGTAGCACACTGATAAAATTGGTTGTATACTACTCTAAATCATATGGTAAGTAAAATAATAAGGTTAACATCAAGTTAGCAAATAGTAGTTTTCAGCAAAATTGAAATCTACACACTATACAGCTGAATGCATTACTTTCTGTACTATGCATTTTGAGATCTGGATGTGTTCAGAACTACTGAGGATCAGCTGGAATTGTATCGATATTGCATGTCTACTTACAGAGCAATGGAATACTCAAAGGCAAGCTGAATTCAGGAACCTGCTTCATAACATTTAGAGTGGAAATGCCGATATTTTTGATTAGTTCTGTAAACGCAACAGTTCCATTGTGTACAAAAGGTAAAGAAACAGAAGGTCACTTCTCGCACACTCACAAAATTGGTTGCATGCTACTCTAAAACATATGGTGAGTAAAATAATTTTTACATCATGTTTGCACAGACTAGTTTTCAGAAAAATTCAACACTACACTCTCTTGAGCCGAATGCATTACTTTCTATTCTATGCATTTTCAGATATGGATGTGTACATCACTACTCAGGGTGAGATGGAACTATATAGATATTGCATGTCTTCGACTCAGAGACATGAAATACTTAAACGCAAGCTGAATTCAAGAACCTACCCCATAACATTTAGAGTGGAAACGCCAATATCTTTGTTTAGTATTGTAAACGCAAATGTTCCATTATGTACAAAAGGTAATGAAACAGAAGGTCACTTCTCGCACACTCATAAAATTGATTGCATGCTACTCTAAATCATATGGTAAGTAAAATAATAAGGTTAACATCAAGTTAGCAAATAGTAGTTTTCAGCAAAATTCAAATCTACACTCTATTCAGCTGAATGCATTACTTTCTGTACTCTGCATTTTGTGATCTGGATGTGTACAGAACTACTGAGGATCAGCTGGAATTGTATCAATATTGCATGTGTACTACAGAGCAATGGAATACTCAAAGGCAAGCTGAATTCCAGAACCTGCTTCATAACATTTAGTGTGGAAACGCCAATATCTTTGTTTAGTTCTGTAAATGCAAATGTTCCATTGTGTACAAAAGGTAATGAAACAGAAGTTCACTTCTCGCACACTCATAAAATTGGTTGCATGCTACGGTAAATCATATGGTGAGTAAAATAATTTTTACCATGTTTGCACAGACTAGTTTTCAGAAAAATTCAACACTACACCCTCTTGAACTGAATGCATTACTTTCTATTCTATGGATTTTGAGATATGGATGTGTACATAACTACTCAGGGTGAGATGGAACTAAATAGATATTGCATGTCTAGTACTGAGCAATGGAATACTCAAAGGCAAGCTGAATTCAGGAACATGCTTTATATCATTTAGAGTGGAAAAGCCAATATTTTTGTTTAGTTCTGTAAACGCGAATGTTCCGTTTTGTACAAAAGGTGAGTTACAGAAAGCAACTCCTGGAAATTTTGTAGCACACTGATAAAATTGGTTGTATACTACTCTAAATCATATGGTAAGTAAAATAATAAGGTTAACATCAAGTTAGCAAATAGTAGTTTTCAGCAAAATTGAAATCTACACTCTATTCAGCTGAATGCATTACTTTCTGTACTTTGCATTTTGAGATCTGGATGTGTTCAGAACTACTGAGCATCAGCTGGAATTGTATCGATATTGCATGTCTACTTACAGAGCAATGGAATACTCAAAGGCAAGCTGAATTCAGGAACCTGCTTCATAACATTTAGAGTGGAAATGCCGATATTTTTGATTAGTTCTGTAAACGCAACAGTTCCATTGTGTACAAAAGGTAAAGAAACAGAAGGTCACTTCTCGCACACTCACAAAATTGGTTGCATGCTACTCTAAAACATATGGTGAGTAAAATAATTTTTACATCATGTTTGCACAGACTAGTTTTCAGAAAAATTCAACACTACACTCTCTTGAGCCGAATGCATTACTTTCTATTCTATGCATTTTGAGATATGGATGTGTACATCACTACTCAGGGTGAGATGGAACTATATAGATATTGCATGTCTTCGACTCAGAGACATGAAATACTTAAACGCAAGCTGAATTCAAGAACCTACCCCATAACATTTAGAGTGGAATCGCCAATATCTTTGTTTAGTTTTGTAAACGCAAATGTTCCATTATGTACAAAAGGTAATGAAACAGAAGGTCATTTCCCGCACACATAGAAAATTGGTTGCATGCTACTCTAAATCATATGGTAAGTAAAATAATAAGGTTAACATCAAGTTAGCAAATAGTAGTTTTCAGCAAAATTCAAATCTTCACACTCTTGAGCCGAATGCATTACTTTCTATTCTATGCATCTTGTGATATGGATGTGTACATAACTACTCAGGGTGAGATGGAACTAAATAGATATTGCATGTCTAGTACTGAGCAATGGAATACTCAAAGGCAAGCTGAATTCAGGAACATGCTTTATATCATTTAGAGTGGAAAAGCCAATATTTTTGTTTAGTTCTGTAAACGCGAATGTTCCATTGTGTACAAAAGGTGAGTTACAGAAAGCAACTCCTGGAAATTTTGTAGCACACTGATAAAATTGGTTGTATACTACTCTAAAACATATGGTGAGTAAAATAATTTTTACATCATGTTTGCACAGACTAGTTTTCAGAAAAATTCAACACTACACTCTCTTGAGCCGAATGCATTACTTTCTATTCTATGCATCTTGTGATATGGATGTGTACATAACTACTCAGGGTGAGATGGAACTAAATAGATATTGCATGTCTTCGACTCAGAGACATGAAATACTCAAAGGCAAGCTGAATTCCAGAACCTGCTTTATAACATTTAGTGTGGAAACGCCAATATCTTTGTTTAGTTCTGTAAATGCAAATGTTCCATTGTGTACAAAAGGTAATGAAACAGAAGTTCACTTCTCGCACACTCATAAAATTGGTTGCATGCTACGGTAAATCATATGGTGAGTAAAATAATTTTTACCATGTTTGCACAGACTAGTTTTCAGAAAAATTCAATACTACACCCTCTTGAACTGAATGCATTACTTTCTATTCTATGGATTTTGAGATATGGATGTGTGCATAACTACTCAGGGTGAGATGGAACTAAATAGATATTGCATGTCTAGTACTGAGCAATGGAATACTCAAAGGCAAGCTGAATTCAGGAACATGCTTTATATCATTTAGAGTGGAAAAGCCAATATTTTTGTTTAGTTCTGTAAACGCGAATGTTCCGTTTTGTACAAAAGGTGAGTTACAGAAAGCAACTCCTGGAAATTTTGTAGCACACTGATAAAATTGGTTGTATACTACTCTAAATCATATGGTAAGTAAAATAATAAGGTTAACATCAAGTTAGCAAATAGTAGTTTTCAGCAAAATTGAAATCTACACTCTATTCAGCTGAATGCATTACTTTCTGTACTTTGCATTTTGAGATCTGGATGTGTTCAGAACTACTGAGCATCAGCTGGAATTGTATCGATATTGCATGTCTACTTACAGAGCAATGGAATACTCAAAGGCAAGCTGAATTCAGGAACCTGCTTCATAACATTTAGAGTGGAAATGCCGATATTTTTGATTAGTTCTGTAAACGCAACAGTTCCATTGTGTACAAAAGGTAAAGAAACAGAAGGTCACTTCTCGCACACTCACAAAATTGGTTGCATGCTACTCTAAAACATATGGTGAGTAAAATAATTTTTACATCATGTTTGCACAGACTAGTTTTCAGAAAAATTCAACACTACACTCTCTTGAGCCGAATGCATTACTTTCTATTCTATGCATTTTGAGATATGGATGTGTACATCACTACTCAGGGTGAGATGGAACTATATAGATATTGCATGTCTTCGACTCAGAGACATGAAATACTTAAACGCAAGCTGAATTCAAGAACCTACCCCATAACATTTAGAGTGGAAACGCCAATATCTTTGTTTAGTATTGTAAACGCAAATGTTCCATTATGTACAAAAGGTAATGAAACAGAAGGTCACTTCTCGCACACTCATAAAATTGATTGCATGCTACTCTAAATCATATGGTAAGTAAAATAATAAGGTTAACATCAAGTTAGCAAATAGTAGTTTTCAGCAAAATTCAAATCTACACTCTATTCAGCTGAATGCATTACTTTCTGTACTCTGCATTTTGTGATCTGGATGTGTACAGAACTACTGAGGATCAGCTGGAATTGTATCGATATTGCATGTCTACTACAGAGCAATGGAATACTCAAAGGCAAGCTGAATTCAGGAACCTGCTTCATAACATTTAGTGTGGAAACGCAAATATCTTTGTTTAGTTCTGTAAACGCGAATGTTCCATTGTGTACAAAAGGTGAGTTACAGAAAGCAACTCCTGGAAATTTTGTAGCACACTGATAAAATTGTTTGTATACTACTCTAAAACATATGGTGAGTAAAATAATTTTTACATCATGTTTGCACAGACTAGTTTTCAGAAAAATTCAACACTACACTCTCTTGAGCCGAATGCATTACTTTCTATTCTATGCATTTTCAGATATGGATGTGTACATCACTACTCAGGGTGAGATGGAACTATATAGATATTGCATGTCTTCGACTCAGAGACATGAAATACTTAAACGCAAGCTGAATTCAAGAACCTACCCCATAACATTTAGAGTGGAAACGCCAATATCTTTGTTTAGTATTGTAAACGCAAATGTTCCATTATGTACAAAAGGTAATGAAACAGAAGGTCACTTCTCGCACACTCATAAAATTGATTGCATGCTACTCTAAATCATATGGTAAGTAAAATAATAAGGATAACATCAAGTTAGCAAATAGTAGTTTTCAGCAAAATTCAAATCTACACTCTATTCAGCTGAATGCATTACTTTCTGTACTCTGCATTTTGTGATCTGGATGTGTACAGAACTACTGAGGATCAGCTGGAATTGTATCGATATTGCATGTCTACTACAGAGCAATGGAATACTCAAAGGCAAGCTGAATTCAGGAACCTGCTTCATAACATTTAGTGTGGAAACGCAAATATCTTTGTTTAGTTCTGTAAACGCGAATGTTCCATTGTGTACAAAAGGTGAGTTACAGAAAGCAACTCCTGGAAATTTTGTAGCACACTGATAAAATTGTTTGTATACTACTCTAAATCATATGGTAAGTAAAATAATAAGGTTAACATCAAGTTAGCAAATAGTAGTTTTCAGCAAAATTGAAATCTACACTCTATTCAGCTGAATGCATTACTTTCTGTACTTTGCATTTTGAGATCTGGATGTGTTCAGAACTACTGAGGATCAGCTGGAATTGTATCGATATTGCATGTCTACTTACAGAGCAATGGAATACTCAAAGGCAAGCTGAATTCAGGAACCTGCTTCATAACATTTAGAGTGGAAATGCCGATATTTTTGATTAGTTCTGTAAACGCAACAGTTCCATTGTGTACAAAACGTAAAGAAACAGAAGGTCACTTCTCGCACACTCACAAAATTGGTTGCATGCTACTCTAAAACATATGGTGAGTAAAATAATTTTTACATCATGTTTGCACAGACTAGTTTTCAGAAAAATTCAACACTACACTCTCTTGAGCCGAATGCATTACTTTCTATTCTATGCATTTTGAGATATGGATGTGTACATCACTACTCAGGGTGAGATGGAACTATATAGATATTGCATGTCTTCGACTCAGAGACATGAAATACTTAAACGCAAGCTGAATTCAAGAACCTACCCCATAACATTTAGAGTGGAATCGCCAATATCTTTGTTTAGTTTTGTAAACGCAAATGTTCCATTATGTACAAAAGGTAATGAAACAGAAGGTCATTTCCCGCACACATAGAAAATTGGTTGCATGCTACTCTAAATCATATGGTAAGTAAAATAATAAGGTTAACATCAAGTTAGCAAATAGTAGTTTTCAGCAAAATTCAAATCTTCACACTCTTGAGCCGAATGCATTACTTTCTATTCTATGCATCTTGTGATATGGATGTGTACATAACTACTCAGGGTGAGATGGAACTAAATAGATATTGCATGTCTAGTACTGAGCAATGGAATACTCAAAGGCAAGCTGAATTCAGGAACATGCTTTATATCATTTAGAGTGGAAAAGCCAATATTTTTGTTTAGTTCTGTAAACGCGAATGTTCCATTGTGTACAAAAGGTGAGTTACAGAAAGCAACTCCTGGAAATTTTGTAGCACACTGATAAAATTGGTTGTATACTACTCTAAAACATATGGTGAGTAAAATAATTTTTACATCATGTTTGCACAGACTAGTTTTCAGAAAAATTCAACAATACTCTCTCTTGAGCCGAATGCATTACTTTCTATTCTATGCATCCTGTGATATGGATGTGTACATAACTACTCAGGGTGAGATGGAACTAAATAGATATTGCATGTCTTCGACTCAGAGACATGAAATACTTAAACGCAAGCTGAATTCAACAACCTACCCCATAACATTTAGAGTGGAATCGCCAATATCTTTGTTTAGTATTGTAAACGCAAATGTTCCATTATGTACAAAAGGTAATGAAACAGAAGGTCATTTCTCGCACACATAGAAAATTGGTTGCATGCTACTCTAAATCATATGGTAAGTAAAATAATAAGGTTAACATCAAGTTAGCAAATAGTAGTTTTCAGCAAAATTCAAATCTACACTCTATTCAGCTGAATGCATTACTTTCTGTACTTTGCATTTTGAGATCTGGATGTGTTCAGAACTACTGAGGATCAGCTGGAATTGTATCGATATTGCATGTCTACTTACAGAGCAATGGAATACTCAAAGGCAAGCTGAATTCAGGAACCTGCTTCATAACATTTAGAGTGGAAATGCCGATATTTTTGATTAGTTCTGTAAACGAAACAGTTCCATTGTGTACAAAAGGTAAAGAAACAGAAGGTCACTTCTCGCACACTCACAAAATTGGTTGCATGCTACTCTAAAACATATGGTGAGTAAAATAATTTTTACATCATGTTTGCACAGACTAGTTTTCAGAAAAATTCAACACTACACTCTCTTGAGCCGAATGCATTACTTTCTATTCTATGCATTTTGAGATATGGATGTGTACATCACTACTCAGGGTGAGATGGAACTATATAGATATTGCATGTCTTCGACTCAGAGACATGAAATACTTAAACGCAAGCTGAATTCAAGAACCTACCCCATAACATTTAGAGTGGAATCGCCAATATCTTTGTTTAGTTTTGTAAATGCAAATGTTCCATTATGTACAAAAGGTAATGAAACAGAAGGTCATTTCCCGCACACATAGAAAATTGGTTGCATGCTACTCTAAATCATATGGTAAGTAAAATAATAAGGTTAACATCAAGTTAGCAAATAGTAGTTTTCAGCAAAATTCAAATCTTCACACTCTTGAGCCGAATGCATTACTTTCTATTCTATGCATCTTGTGATATGGATGTGTACATAACTACTCAGGGTGAGATGGAACTAAATAGATATTGCATGTCTAGTACTGAGCAATGGAATACTCAAAGGCAAGCTGAATTCAGGAACATGCTTTATATCATTTAGAGTGGAAAAGCCAATATTTTTGTTTAGTTCTGTAAACGCGAATGTTCCATTGTGTACAAAAGGTGAGTTACAGAAAGCAACTCCTGGAAATTTTGTAGCACACTGATAAAATTGGTTGTATACTACTCTAAATCATATGGTAAGTAAAATAATAAGGTTAACATCAAGTTAGCAAATAGTAGTTTTCAGCAAAATTCAAATCTACACTCTATTCAGCTGAATGCATTACTTTCTGTACTCTGCATTTTGTGATCTGGATGTGTACAGAACTACTGAGGATCAGCTGGAATTGTATCGATATTGCATGTCTACTACAGAGCAATGGAATACTCAAAGGCAAGCTGAATTCAGGAACCTGCTTCATAACATTTAGTGTGGAAACGCCAATATCTTTGTTTAGTTCTGTAAATGCAAATGTTCCATTGTGTACAAAAGGTAATGAAACAGAAGTTCACTTCTCGCACACTCATAAAATTGGTTGCATGGAACTCTAAATCATATCGTGAGTAAAACAATGTTTACATCATGTTAGCACACACTAGTTTTCAGAAAAATTCAACACTACACCCTCTTGAACCGAATGCATTACTTTCTATTCTATGGATTTTGAGATATTTATGTGTACATAACTACTCAGGGTGAGATGGAACTAAATAGATATTGCATGTCTAGTACTGAGCAATGGAATACTCAAAGGCAAGCTGAATTCAGGAACATGCTTTATATCATTTAGAGTGGAAAAGCCAATATTTTTGTTTAGTTCTGTAAACGCGAATGTTCCATTGTGTACAAAAGGTGAGTTACAGAAAGCAAGTCCTGGAAATTTTGTAGCACACTGATAAAATTGGTTGTATACTACTCTAAAACATATGGTGAGTAAAATAATTTTTACATCATGTTTGCACAGACTAGTTTTCAGAAAAATTCAACAATACTCTCTCTTGAGCCGAATGCATTACTTTCTATTCTATGCATTTTGAGATATGGATGTGTACATCACTACTCAGGGTGAGATGGAACTATATAGATATTGCATGTCTTCGACTCAGAGATATGAAATACTTAAACGCAAGCTGAATTCAAGAACCTACCCCATAACATTTAGAGTGGAAACGCCAATATCTTTGTTTAGTATTGTAAACGCAAATGTTCCATTATGTACAAAAGGTAATGAAACAGAAGGTCACTTCTCGCACACTCATAAAATTGATTGCATGCTACTCTAAATCATATGGTAAGTAAAATAATAAGGTTAACATCAAGTTAGCAAATAGTAGTTTTCAGCAAAATTCAAATCTACACTCTATTCAGCTGAATGCATTACTTTCTGTACTATGCATTTTGAGATCTGGGTGTGTACAGAACTACTGAGAATCAGCTGGAATTGTATCAATATTGCATGTGTACTACAGAGCAATGGAATACTCAAAGGCAAGCTGAATTCCAGAACCTGCTTTATAACATTTAGTGTGGAAACGCCAATATCTTTGTTTAGTTCTGTAAATGCAAATGTTCCATTGTGTACAAAAGGTAATGAAACAGAAGTTCACTTCTCGCACACTCATAAAATTGGTTGCATGCTACTCTAAATCATATGGTGAGTAAAATAATTTTTACATCATGTTTGCACAGACTAGTTTTCAGAAAAATTCAACACTACACCCTCTTGAACTGAATGCATTACTTTCTATTCTATGGATTTTGAGATATGGATGTGTACATAACTACTCAGGGTGAGATGGAACTAAATAGATATTGCATGTCTAGTACTGAGCAATGGAATACTCAAAGGCAAGCTGAATTCAGGAACATGCTTTATATCATTTAGAGTGGAAAAGCCAATATTTTTGTTTAGTTCTGTAAACGCGAATGTTCCGTTGTGTACAAAAGGTGAGTTACAGAAAGCAACTCCTGGAAATTTTGTAGCACACTGATAAAATTGGTTGTATACTACTCTAAATCATATGGTAAGTAAAATAATAAGGTTAACATCAAGTTAGCAAATAGTAGTTTTCAGCAAAATTGAAATCTACACTCTATTCAGCTGAATGCATTACTTTCTGTACTTTGCATTTTGAGATCTGGATGTGTTCAGAACTACTGAGGATCAGCTGGAATTGTATCGATATTGCATGTCTACTTACAGAGCAATGGAATACTCAAAGGCAAGCTGAATTCAGGAACCTGCTTCATAACATTTAGAGTGGAAATGCCGATATTTTTGATTAGTTCTGTAAACGCAACAGTTCCATTGTGTACAAAACGTAAAGAAACAGAAGGTCACTTCTCGCACACTCACAAAATTGGTTGCATGCTACTCTAAAACATATGGTGAGTAAAATAATAAGGTTAACATCAAGTTAGCAAATAGTAGTTTTCAGCAAAATTCAAATCTTCACACTCTTGAGCCGAATGCATTACTTTCTATTCTATGCATCTTGTGATATGGATGTGTACATAACTACTCAGGGTGAGATGGAACTAAATAGATATTGCATGTCTAGTACTGAGCAATGGAATACTCAAAGGCAAGCTGAATTCAGGAACATGCTTTATATCATTTAGAGTGGAAAAGCCAATATTTTTGTTTAGTTCTGTAAACGCGAATGTTCCATTGTGTACAAAAGGTGAGTTACAGAAAGCAACTCCTGGAAATTTTGTAGCACACTGATAAAATTGGTTGTATACTACTCTAAAACATATGGTGAGTAAAATAATTTTTACATCATGTTTGCACAGACTAGTTTTCTGAAAAATTCAACACTACACTCTCTTGAGCCGAATGCATTACTTTCTATTCTATGCATTTTGAGATATGGATGTGTACATCACTACTCAGGGTGAGATGGAACTATATAGATATTGCATGTCTTCGACTCAGAGATATGAAATACTTAAACGCAAGCTGAATTCAAGAACCTACCCCATAACATTTAGAGTGGAAACGCCAATATCTTTGTTTAGTATTGAAAACGCAAATGTTCAATTATGTACAAAAGGTAATGAAACAGAAGGTCACTTCTCGCACACATAAAATTGGTTGCATGCTACTCTAAATCATATGGTAAGTAAAATAATAAGGTTAACATCAAGTTAGCAAATAGTAGTTTTCAGCAAAATTCAAATCTACACTCTATTCAGCTGAATGCATTACTTTCTGTACTTTGCATTTTGAGATCTGGATGTGTTCAGAACTACTGAGGATCAGCTGGAATTGTATCGATATTGCATGTCTACTTACAGAGCAATGGAATACTCAAAGGCAAGCTGAATTCAGGAACCTGCTTCATAACATTTAGAGTGGAAATGCCGATATTTTTGATTAGTTCTGTAAACGAAACAGTTCCATTGTGTACAAAAGGTAAAGAAACAGAAGGTCACTTCTCGCACACTCACAAAATTGGTTGCATGCTACTCTAAAACATATGGTGAGTAAAATAATTTTTACATCATGTTTGCACAGACTAGTTTTCAGAAAAATTCAACACTACACTCTCTTGAGCCGAATGCATTACTTTCTATTCTATGCATTTTGAGATATGGATGTGTACATCACTACTCAGGGTGAGATGGAACTATATAGATATTGCATGTCTTCGACTCAGAGACATGAAATACTTAAACGCAAGCTGAATTCAAGAACCTACCCCATAACATTTAGAGTGGAATCGCCAATATCTTTGTTTAGTTTTGTAAATGCAAATGTTCCATTATGTACAAAAGGTAATGAAACAGAAGGTCATTTCCCGCACACATAGAAAATTGGTTGCATGCTACTCTAAATCATATGGTAAGTAAAATAATAAGGTTAACATCAAGTTAGCAAATAGTAGTTTTCAGCAAAATTCAAATCTTCACACTCTTGAGCCGAATGCATTACTTTCTATTCTATGCATCTTGTGATATGGATGTGTACATAACTACTCAGGGTGAGATGGAACTAAATAGATATTGCATGTCTAGTACTGAGCAATGGAATACTCAAAGGCAAGCTGAATTCAGGAACATGCTTTATATCATTTAGAGTGGAAAAGCCAATATTTTTGTTTAGTTCTGTAAACGCGAATGTTCCATTGTGTACAAAAGGTGAGTTACAGAAAGCAACTCCTGGAAATTTTGTAGCACACTGATAAAATTGGTTGTATACTACTCTAAAACATATGGTGAGTAAAATAATTTTTACATCATGTTTGCACAGACTAGTTTTCAGAAAAATTCAACACTACACTCTCTTGAGCCGAATGCATTACTTTCTATTCTATGCATCTTGTGATATGGATGTGTACATAACTACTCAGGGTGAGATGGAACTAAATAGATATTGCATGTCTTCGACTCAGAGACATGAAATACTTAAACGCAAGCTGAATTCAAGAACCTACCCCATAACATTTAGAGTGGAATCGCCAATATCTTTGTTTAGTATTGTAAACGCAAATGTTACATTATGTACAAAAGGTAATGAAACAGAAGGTCATTTCTCGCACACATAGAAAATTGGTTGCATGCTACTCTAAATCATATGGTAAGTAAAATAATAAGGTTAACATCAAGTTAGCAAATAGTAGTTTTCAGCAAAATTCAACACTACACTCTCTTGAGCGGAATGCATTACTTTCTATTCGATGCATCTTGTGATATGGATGTGTACATAACTACACAGGGTGAGATGGAACTAAATAGATATTGCATGTCTAGTACTGAGCAATGGAATACTCAAAGGCAAGCTGAATTCAGGAACATGCTTTATATCATTTAGAGTGGAAAAGCCAATATTTTTGTTTAGTTCTGTAAACGCGAATGTTCCATTGTGTACAAAAGGTGAGTTACAGAAAGCAACTCCCGGAAATTTTGTAGCACACTGATAAAATTGGTTGTATACTACTCTAAATCATATGGTAAGTAAAATAATAAGGTTAACATCAAGTTAGCAAATAGTAGTTTTCAGCAAAATTCAAATCTACACTCTATTCAGCTGAATGCATTACTTTCTGTACTCTGCATTTTGTGATCTGGATGTGTACAGAACTACTGAGGATCAGCTGGAATTGTATCGATATTGCATGTCTACTACAGAGCAATGGAATACTCAAAGGCAAGCTGAATTCAGGAACCTGCTTCATAACATTTAGTGTGGAAACGCCAATATCTTTGTTTAGTTCTGTAAATGCAAATGTTCCATTGTGTACAAAAGGTAATGAAACAGAAGTTCACTTCTCGCACACTCATAAAATTGGTTGCATGGAACTCTAAATCATATCGTGAGTAAAACAATGTTTACATCATGTTAGCACACACTAGTTTTCAGAAAAATTCAACACTACACCCTCTTGAACCGAATGCATTACTTTCTATTCTATGGATTTTGAGATATTTATGTGTACATAACTACTCAGGGTGAGATGGAACTAAATAGATATTGCATGTCTAGTACTGAGCAATGGAATACTCAAAGGCAAGCTGAATTCAGGAACATGCTTTATATCATTTAGAGTGGAAAAGCCAATATTTTTGTTTAGTTCTGTAAACGCGAATGTTCCATTGTGTACAAAAGGTGAGTTACAGAAAGCAAGTCCTGGAAATTTTGTAGCACACTGATAAAATTGGTTGTATACTACTCTAAAACATATGGTGAGTAAAATAATTTTTACATCATGTTTGCACAGACTAGTTTTCAGAAAAATTCAACAATACTCTCTCTTGAGCCGAATGCATTACTTTCTATTCTATGCATTTTGAGATATGGATGTGTACATCACTACTCAGGGTGAGATGGAACTATATAGATATTGCATGTCTTCGACTCAGAGATATGAAATACTTAAACGCAAGCTGAATTCAAGAACCTACCCCATAACATTTAGAGTGGAAACGCCAATATCTTTGTTTAGTATTGTAAACGCAAATGTTCCATTATGTACAAAAGGTAATGAAACAGAAGGTCACTTCTCGCACACTCATAAAATTGATTGCATGCTACTCTAAATCATATGGTAAGTAAAATAATAAGGTTAACATCAAGTTAGCAAATAGTAGTTTTCAGCAAAATTCAAATCTACACTCTATTCAGCTGAATGCATTACTTTCTGTACTATGCATTTTGAGATCTGGGTGTGTACAGAACTACTGAGAATCAGCTGGAATTGTATCAATATTGCATGTGTACTACAGAGCAATGGAATACTCAAAGGCAAGCTGAATTCCAGAACCTGCTTTATAACATTTAGTGTGGAAACGCCAATATCTTTGTTTAGTTCTGTAAATGCAAATGTTCCATTGTGTACAAAAGGTAATGAAACAGAAGTTCACTTCTCGCACACTCATAAAATTGGTTGCATGCTACTCTAAATCATATGGTGAGTAAAATAATTTTTACATCATGTTTGCACAGACTAGTTTTCAGAAAAATTCAACACTACACCCTCTTGAACTGAATGCATTACTTTCTATTCTATGGATTTTGAGATATGGATGTGTACATAACTACTCAGGGTGAGATGGAACTAAATAGATATTGCATGTCTAGTACTGAGCAATGGAATACTCAAAGGCAAGCTGAATTCAGGAACATGCTTTATATCATTTAGAGTGGAAAAGCCAATATTTTTGTTTAGTTCTGTAAACGCGAATGTTCCGTTGTGTACAAAAGGTGAGTTACAGAAAGCAACTCCTGGAAATTTTGTAGCACACTGATAAAATTGGTTGTATACTACTCTAAATCATATGGTAAGTAAAATAATAAGGTTAACATCAAGTTAGCAAATAGTAGTTTTCAGCAAAATTGAAATCTACACTCTATTCAGCTGAATGCATTACTTTCTGTACTTTGCATTTTGAGATCTGGATGTGTTCAGAACTACTGAGGATCAGCTGGAATTGTATCGATATTGCATGTCTACTTACAGAGCAATGGAATACTCAAAGGCAAGCTGAATTCAGGAACCTGCTTCATAACATTTAGAGTGGAAATGCCGATATTTTTGATTAGTTCTGTAAACGCAACAGTTCCATTGTGTACAAAACGTAAAGAAACAGAAGGTCACTTCTCGCACACTCACAAAATTGGTTGCATGCTACTCTAAAACATATGGTGAGTAAAATAATAAGGTTAACATCAAGTTAGCAAATAGTAGTTTTCAGCAAAATTCAAATCTTCACACTCTTGAGCCGAATGCATTACTTTCTATTCTATGCATCTTGTGATATGGATGTGTACATAACTACTCAGGGTGAGATGGAACTAAATAGATATTGCATGTCTAGTACTGAGCAATGGAATACTCAAAGGCAAGCTGAATTCAGGAACATGCTTTATATCATTTAGAGTGGAAAAGCCAATATTTTTGTTTAGTTCTGTAAACGCGAATGTTCCATTGTGTACAAAAGGTGAGTTACAGAAAGCAACTCCTGGAAATTTTGTAGCACACTGATAAAATTGGTTGTATACTACTCTAAAACATATGGTGAGTAAAATAATTTTTACATCATGTTTGCACAGACTAGTTTTCTGAAAAATTCAACACTACACTCTCTTGAGCCGAATGCATTACTTTCTATTCTATGCATTTTGAGATATGGATGTGTACATCACTACTCAGGGTGAGATGGAACTATATAGATATTGCATGTCTTCGACTCAGAGATATGAAATACTTAAACGCAAGCTGAATTCAAGAACCTACCCCATAACATTTAGAGTGGAAACGCCAATATCTTTGTTTAGTATTGAAAACGCAAATGTTCAATTATGTACAAAAGGTAATGAAACAGAAGGTCACTTCTCGCACACATAAAATTGATTGCATGCTACTCTAAATCATATGGTAAGTAAAATAATAAGGTTAACATCAAGTTAGCAAATAGTAGTTTTCAGCAAAATTCAAATCTTCACACACTTGAGCCGAATGCATTACTTTCTGTACTATGCATTTTGAGATCTGGGTGTGTACAGAACTACTGAGAATCAGCTGGAATTGTATCAATATTGCATGTGTACTACAGAGCAATGGAATACTCAAAGGCAAGTTGAATTCCAGAACCTGCTTTATAACATTTAGTGTGGAAACGCCAATATCTTTGTTTAGTTCTGTAAATGCAAATGTTCCATTGTGTACAAAAGGTAATGAAACAGAAGTTCACTTCTCGCACACTCATAAAATTGGTTGCATGCTACTCTAAATCATATGGTGAGTAAAATAATTTTTACATCATGTTTGCACAGACTAGTTTTCAGAAAAATTCAACACTACACCCTCTTGAACTGAATGCATTACTTTCTATTCTATGGATTTTGAGATATGGATGTGTACATAACTACTCAGGGTGAGATGGAACTAAATAGATATTGCATGTCTAGTACTGAGCAATGGAATACTCAAAGGCAAGCTGAATTCAGGAACATGCTTTATATCATTTAGAGTGGAAAAGCCAATATCTTTGTTTAGTTTTGTAAACGCAAATGTTCCATTATGTACAAAAGGTAATGAAACAGAAGGTCATTTCTCGCACACATAGAAAATTGGTTGCATGCTACTCTAAATCATATGGTAAGTAAAATAATGTTAACATCAAGTTAGCAAATAGTAGTTTTCAGCAAAATTCAAATCTTCACACTCTTGAGCCGAATGCATTACTTTCTATTCTATGCATCTTGTGATATGGATGTGTACATAACTACTCAGGGTGAGATGGAACTAAATAGATATTGCATGTCTAGTACTGAGCAATGGAATACTCAAAGGCAAGCTGAATTCAGGAACATGCTTTATATCATTTAGAGTGGAAACGCCAATAACTTTGTTTAGTTCTGTAAATGCAAATGTTCCATTGTGTACAAAAGGTAATGAAACAGAAGGTCACTTCTCGCACACTGATTAAATTGGTTGCATGCTACTCTAAATCATATGGTAAGTAAAATAATGTTAACATCAAGTTAGCAAATAGTAGTTTTCAGCAAAATTTAAATCTACACACTATTCAGCTGAATGCATTACTTTCTGTACTATGCATTTTGAGATCTGGATGTGTTCAGAACTACTGAGGATCAGCTGGAATTGTATCGATATTGCATGTCTACTTACAGAGCAATGGAATACTCAAAGGCAAGCTGAATTCCAGAACCTGCTTTATAACATTTAGTGTGGAAACGCCAATATCTTTGTTTAGTTCTGTAAATGCAAATGTTCCATTGTGTACAAAAGGTAATGAAACAGAAGTTCACTTCTCGCACACTCATAAAATTGGTTGCATGCTACTCTAAATCATATGGTGAGTAAAATAATTTTTACATCATGTTTGCACAGACTAGTTTTCAGAAAAATTCAACACTACACTCTCTTGAGCCGAATGCATTACTTTCTATTCTATGCATTTTGAGATATGGATGTGTACATCACTACTCAGGGTGAGATGGAACTATATAGATATTGCATGTCTTCGACTCAGAGACATGAAATACTTAAACGCAAGCTGAATTCAAGAACCTACCCCATAACATTTAGAGTGGAATCGCCAATATCTTTGTTTAGTATTGTAAACGCAAATGTTCCATTATGTACAAAAGGTAATGAAACAGAAGGTCATTTCTCGCACACATAGAAAATTGGTTGCATGCTACTCAAAATCATATGGTAAGTAAAATAATAAGGTTAACATCAAGTTAGCAAATAGTAGTTTTCAGCAAAATTCAAATCTTCACACTCTTGAGCCGAATGCATTACTTTCTATTCTATGCATTTTGAGATCTGGGTGTGTACAGAACTACTGAGAATCAGCTGGAATTGTATCAATATTGCATGTGTACTACAGAGCAATGGAATACTCAAAGGCAAGCTGAATTCCAGAACCTGCTTTATAACATTTAGTGTGGAAACGCCAATATCTTTGTTTAGTTCTGTAAATGCAAATGTTCCATTGTGTACAAAAGGTAATGAAACAGAAGTTCACTTCTCGCACACTCATAAAATTGGTTGCATGCTACTCTAAATCATATGGTGAGTAAAATAATTTTTACATCATGTTTGCACAGACTAGTTTTCAGAAAAATTCAACACTACACCCTCTTGAACTGAATGCATTACTTTCTATTCTATGGATTTTGAGATATGGATGTGTACATAACTACTCAGGGTGAGATGGAACTAAATAGATATTGCATGTCTAGTACTGAGCAATGGAATACTCAAAGGCAAGCTGAATTCAGGAACATGCTTTATATCATTTAGAGTGGAAAAGCCAATATTTTTGTTTAGTTCTGTAAACGCGAATGTTCCGTTGTGTACAAAAGGTGAGTTACAGAAAGCAACTCCTGGAAATTTTGTAGCACACTGATAAAATTGGTTGTCTACTACTCTAAATCATATGGTAAGTAAAATAATAAGGTTAACATCAAGTTAGCAAATAGTAGTTTTCAGCAAAATTGAAATCTACACTCTATTCAGCTGAATGCATTACTTTCTGTACTTTGCATTTTGAGATCTGGATGTGTTCAGAACTACGGAGGATCAGCTGGAATTGTATCGATATTGCATGTCTACTTACAGAGCAATGGAATACTCAAAGGCAAGCTGAATTCAGGAACCTGCTTCATAACATTTAGAGTGGAAATGCCGATATTTTTGATTAGTTCTGTAAACGCAACAGTTCCATTGTGTACAAAAGGTAAAGAAACAGAAGGTCACTTTTCGCACACTCACAAAATTGGTTGCATGCTACTCTAAAACATATGGTGAGTAAAATAATTTTTACATCATGTTTGCACAGACTAGTTTTCAGAAAAATTCAACACTACACTCTCTTGAGCCGAATGCATTACTTTCTATTCTATGCATTTTGAGATATGGATGTGTACATCACTACTCAGGGTGAGATGGAACTATATAGATATTGCATGTCTTCGACTCAGAGACATGAAATACTTAAACGCAAGCTGAATTCAAGAACCTACCCCATAACATTTAGAGTGGAATCGCCAATATCTTTGTTTAGTATTGTAAACGCAAATGTTCCATTATGTACAAAAGGTAATGAAACAGAAGGTCATTTCTCGCACACATAGAAAATTGGTTGCATGCTACTCAAAATCATATGGTAAGTAAAATAATAAGGTTAACATCAAGTTAGCAAATAGTAGTTTTCAGCAAAATTCAAATCTTCACACTCTTGAGCCGAATGCATTACTTTCTATTCTATGCATTTTGAGATCTGGGTGTGTACAGAACTACTGAGAATCAGCTGGAATTGTATCAATATTGCATGTGTACTACAGAGCAATGGAATACTCAAAGGCAAGCTGAATTCCAGAAACTGCTTTATAACATTTAGTGTGGAAACGCCAATATCTTTGTTTAGTTCTGTAAATGCAAATGTTCCATTGTGTACAAAAGGTAATGAAACAGAAGTTCACTTCTCGCACACTCATAAAATTGGTTGCATGCTACTCTAAATCATATGGTGAGTAAAATAATTTTTACATCATGTTTGCACAGACTAGTTTTCAGAAAAATGCAACACTACACCCTCTTGAACTGAATGCATTACTTTCTATTCTATGGATTTTGAGATATGGATGTGTACATAACTACTCAGGGTGAGATGGAACTAAATAGATATTGCATGTCTAGTACTGAGCAATGGAATACTCAAAGGCAAGCTGAATTCAGGAACATGCTTTATATCATTTAGAGTGGAAAAGCCAATATTTTTGTTTAGTTCTGTAAACGCGAATGTTCCGTTGTGTACAAAAGGTGAGTTACAGAAAGCAACTCCTGGAAATTTTGTAGCACACTGATAAAATTGGTTGTCTACTACTCTAAATCATATGGTAAGTAAAATAATAAGGTTAACATCAATTTAGCAAATAGTAGTTTTCAGCAAAATTGAAATCTACACTCTATTCAGCTGAATGCATTACTTTCTGTACTTTGCATTTTGAGATCTGGATGTGTTCAGAACTACGGAGGATCAGCTGGAATTGTATCGATATTGCATGTCTACTTACAGAGCAATGGAATACTCAAAGGCAAGCTGAATTCAGGAACCTGCTTCATAACATTTAGAGTTGAAATGCCGATATTTTTGATTAGTTCTGTAAACGCAACAGTTCCATTGTGTACAAAAGGTAAAGAAACAGAAGGTCACTTCTCGCACACTCACAAAATTGGTTGCATGCTACTCTAAAACATATGGTGAGTAAAATAATTTTTACATCATGTTTGCACAGACTAGTTTTCAGAAAAATTCAACACTACACTCTCTTGAGCCGAATGCATTACTTTCTATTCTATGCATTTTGAGATATGGATGTGTACATCACTACTCAGGGTGAGATGGAACTATATAGATATTGCATGTCTTCGACTCAGAGACATGAAATACTTAAACGCAAGCTGAATTCAAGAACCTACCCCATAACATTTAGAGTGGAATCGCCAATATCTTTGTTTAGTTTTGTAAACGCAAATGTTCCATTATGTACAAAAGGTAATGAAACAGAAGGTCATTTCTCGCACACATAGAAAATTGGTTGCATGCTACTCTAAATCATATGGTAAGTAAAATAATAAGGTTAACATCAAGTTAGCAAATAGTAGTTTTCAGCAAAATTCAAATCTTCACACTCTTGAGCCGAATGCATTACTTTCTATTCTATGCATCTTGTGATATGGATGTGTACATAACTACTCAGGGTGAGATGGAACTAAATAGATATTGCATGTCTAGTACTGAGCAATGGAATACTCAAAGGCAAGCTGAATTCAGGAACATGCTTTATATCATTTAGAGTGGAAACGCCAATAACTTTGTTTAGTTCTGTAAATGCAAATGTTCCATTGTGTACAAAAGGTAATGAAACAGAAGGTCACTTCTCGCACACTGATTAAATTGGTTGCATGCTACTCTAAATCATATGGTAAGTAAAATAATGTTAACATCAAGTTAGCAAATAGTAGTCTTCAGCAAAATTTAAATCTACACTCTATTGAGCTGATTGCATTACTTTCTGTACTCTGCATTTTGAGATCTGGATGTGTACAGAACTACTGAGGATCAGCTGGAATTGAATCGATATTGCATGTCTACTACAGAGCAATGGAATACTCAAAGGCAAGCTGAATTCAGGAACCTTCTTCATAACATTTAGAGTGGAAAAGACAGTATCTTTGTTTAGTTCTGTAAACGCAAATGTTCCATTTCGTGCAAAACCTGAGTTACTGAAAGCAACTCCTGGACAATTTGTAGCACACTGATAAAACTGTTTCCATAATATAAATCATATGGTGAGTAAAATAATGTTTACATCATGTTAGCACAGACTAGTATTCAGAAAAATTCAACACTACACCCTCTTGAACTGAATGCATTACTTTCTATTCTATGGATTTTGAGATATGGATGTGTACATAACTACTCAGGGTGAGATGGAACTAAATAGATATTGCATGTCTAGTACTGAGCAATGGAATACTCAAAGGCAAGCTGAATTCAGGAACATGCTTTATATCATTTAGAGTGGAAAAGCCAATATTTTTGTTTAGTTCTGTAAATGCGAATGTTCCATTGTGTACAAAAGGTGAGTTACAGAAAGCAACTACTGGAAATTTTGTAGCACACTGATAAAATTGGTTGTATACTACTCTAAAACATATGGTGAGTAAAATAATTTTTACATCATGTTTGCACAGACTAGTTTTCAGAAAAATTCAACACTACACTCTCTTGAGCCGAATGCATTACTTTCTATTCTATGCATCTTGTGATATGGATGTGTACATAACTACTCAGGGTGAGATGGAACTAAATAGATATTGATGTCTAGTACTGAGCAATGGAATACTCAAAGGCAAGCTGAATTCAGGAACATGCTTTATATCATTTAGAGTGGAAAAGCCAATATTTTTGTTTAGTTCTGTAAACGCGAATGTTCCATTGTGTACAAAAGGTGAGTTACAGAAAGCAACTCCTGGAAATTTTGTAGCACACTGATAAAATTGGTTGTATACTACTCTAAATCATATGGTAAGTAAAATAATAAGGTTAACATCAAGTTAGCAAATAGTAGTTTTCAGCAAAATTGAAATCTACACACTATTCAGCTGAATGCATTACTTTCTGTACTATGCATTTTGAGATCTGGATGTGTTCAGAACTACTGAGGATCAGCTGGAATTGTATCGATATTGCATGTCTACTTACAGAGCAATGGAATACTCAAAGGCAAGCTGAATTCAGGAACCTGCTTCATAACATTTAGAGTGGAAATGCCGATATTTTTGATTAGTTCTGTAAACGCAACAGTTCCATTGTGTACAAAAGGTAAAGAAACAGAAGGTCACTTCTCGCACACTCACAAAATTGGTTGCATGCTACTCTAAAACATATGGTGAGTAAAATAATTTTTACATCATGTTTGCACAGACTAGTTTTCAGAAAAATTCAACACTACACTCTCTTGAGCCGAATGCATTACTTTCTATTCTATGCATTTTGAGATATGGATGTGTACATCACTACTCAGGGTGAGATGGAACTATATAGATATTGCATGTCTTCGACTCAGAGACATGAAATACTTAAACGCAAGCTGAATTCAAGAACCTACCCCATAACATTTAGAGTGGAATCGCCAATATCTTTGTTTAGTATTGTAAACGCAAATGTTCCATTATGTACAAAAGGTAATGAAACAGAAGGTCATTTCTGGCACACATAGAAAATTGGTTGCATGCTACTCTAAATCATATGGTAAGTAAAATAATGTTAACATCAAGTTAGCAAATAGTAGTTTTCAGCAAAATTCAAATCTTCACACTCGAGCCGAATGCATTACTTTCTATTCTATGCATCTTGTGATATGGATGTGTACATAACTACTCAGGGTGAGATGGAACTATATAGATATTGCATGTCTTCGACTCAGAGACATGAAATACTTAAACGCAAGCTGAATTCAAGAACCTACCCCATAACATTTAGAGTGGAATCGCCAATATCTTTGTTTAGTATTGTAAACGCAAATGTTCCATTATGTACAAAAGGTAATGAAACAGAAGGTCATTTCTCGCACACATAGAAAATTGGTTGCATGCTACTCTAAATCATATGGTAAGTAAAATAATAAGGTTAACATCAAGTTAGCAAATAGTAGTTTTCAGCAAAATTCAAATCTTCACACACTTGAGCCGAATGCATTACTTTCTGTACTATGCATTTTGAGATCTGGGTGTGTACAGAACTACTGAGAATCAGCTGGAATTGTATCAATATTGCATGTGTACTGCAGAGCAATGGAATACTCAAAGGCAAGCTGAATTCCAGAACCTGCTTGATAACATTTAGTGTGGAAACGCCAATATCTTTTTTTAGTTCTGTAAATGCAAATGTTCCATTGTGTACAAAAGGTAATGAAACAGAAGTTCACTTCTCGCACACTCATATAATTGGTTGCATGCTACTCTAAAACATATGGTGAGTAAAATAATTTTTACATCATGTTTGCACAGACTAGTTTTCAGAAAAATTCAACACTACGCCCTCTTGAACATGCATTACTTTCTATTCTATGGATTTTGAGATATGGATGTGTACATAACTACTCAGGGTGAGATGGAACTAAATAGATATTGCATGTCTAGTACTGAGCAATGGAATACTCAAAGGCAAGCTGAATTCAGGAACATGCTTTATATCATTTAGAGTGGAAAAGCCAATATTTTTGTTTAGTTCTGTAAACGCGAATGTTCCATTGGGTACAAAAGGTGAGTTACAGAAAGCAACTCCTGGAAATTTTGTAGCACACTGATAAAATTGGTTGTATACTACTCTAAATCATATGGTAAGTAAAATAATAAGGTTAACATCAAGTTAGCAAATAGTAGTTTTCAGCAAAATTGAAATCTACACTCTATTCAGCTGAATGCATTACTTTCTGTACTTTGCATTTTGAGATCTGGATGTGTTCAGAACTACTGAGGATCAGCTGGAATTGTATCGATATTGCATGTCTACTTACAGAGCAATGGAATACTCAAAGGCAAGCTGAATTCAGGAACCTGCTTCATAACATTTAGAGTGGAAATGCCGATATTTTTGATTAGTTCTGTAAACGCAACAGTTCCATTGTGTACAAAAGGTAAAGAAACAGAAGGTCACTTCTCGCACACTCACAAAATTGGTTGCATGCTACTCTAAAACATATGGTGAGTAAAATAATTTTTACATCATGTTTGCACAGACTAGTTTTCAGAAAAATTCAACACTACACTCTCTTGAGCCGAATGCATTACTTTCTATTCTATGCATTTTGAGATATGGATGTGTACATCACTACTCAGGGTGAGATGGAACTATATAGATATTGCATGTCTTCGACTCAGAGACATGAAATACTTAAACGCAAGCTGAATTCAAGAACCTACCCCATAACATTTAGAGTGGAAACGCCAATATCTTTGTTTAGTATTGTAAACGCAAATGTTCCATTATGTACAAAAGGTAATGAAACAGAAGGTCATTTCTCGCACACATAGAAAATTGGTTGCATGCTACTCTAAATCATATGGTAAGTAAAATAATGTTAACATCAAGTTAGCAAATAGTAGTTTTCAGCAAAATTCAAATCTTCACACACTTGAGCCGAATGCATTACTTTCTGTACTATGCATTTTGAGATCTGGGTGTGTACAGAACTACTGAGCTGGAATTGTATCAATATTGCATGTGTACTGCAGAGCAATGGAATACTCAAAGGCAAGCTGAATTCAGGAACATGCTTTATATCATTTAGAGTGGAAACGCCAATAACTTTGTTTAGTTCTGTAAATGCAAATGTTCCATTGTGTACAAAAGGTAATGAAACAGAAGGTCACTTCTCGCACACTGATTAAATTGGTTGCATGCTACTCTAAATCATATGGTAAGTAAAATAATGTTAACATCAAGTTAGCAAATAGTAGTTTTCAGCAAAATTTAAATCTACACTCTATTGAGCTGATTGCATTACTTTCTGTACTCTGCATTTTGAGATCTGGATGTGTACAGAACTACTGAGGATCAGCTGGAATTGAATCGATGTTGCATGTCTACTACAGAGCAATGGAATACTCAAAGGCAAGCTGAATTCAGGAACCTTCTTCGTAACATTTAGAGTGGAAAAGACAGTATCTTTGTTTAGTTCTGTAAACGCAAATGTTCCATTTCGTGCAAAACGTGAGTTACTGAAAGCAACTCCTGGACAATTTGTAGCACACTGATAAAACTGTTTCCATAATATAAATCATATGGTGAGTAAAATAATGTTTACATCATGTTAGCACAGACTAGTATTCAGAAAAATTCAACACTACACCCTCTTGAACTGACTGCATTACTTTCTATTCTATGGATTTTGAGATATGGATGTGTACATAACTACTCAGGGTGAGATGGAACTAAATAGATATTGCATGTCTAGTACTGAGCAATGGAATACTCAAAGGCAAGCTGAATTCAGGAACATGCTTTATATCATTTAGAGTGGAAAAGCCAATATTTTTGTTTAGTTCTGTAAACGCGAATGTTCCATTGTATACAAAAGGTGAGTTACAGAAAGCAACTCCTGGAAATTTTGTAGCACACTGATAAAATTGGTTGTATACTACTCTAGAACATATGGTGAGTAAAATAATTTTTACATCATGTTTGCACAGACTAGTTTTCAGAAAAATTCAACACTACACTCTCTTGAGCCGAATGCATTACTTTCTATTCTATGCATCTTGTGATATGGATGTGTACATAACTACTCAGGGTGAGATGGAACTAAATAGATATTGCATGTCTAGTACTGAGCAATGGAATACTCAAAGGCAAGCTGAATTCAGGAACATGCTTTATATCATTTAGAGTGGAAAAGCCAATATTTTTGTTTAGTTCTGTAAATGCAAATGTTCCATTGTGTACAAAAGGTAATGAAACAGAAGTTCACTTCTCGCACACTCATAAAATTGGTTGCATGGAACTCTAAATCATATCGTGTGTAAAACAATGTTTACATCATGTTAGCACAGACTAGTTTTCAGATAAATTCAACACTACACCCTCTTGAACTGAATGCATTACTTTCTATTCCATGGATTTTGAGATATGGATGTGTACATAACTACTCAGGGTGAGATGGAACTAAATAGTTATTGCATGTCTTGTACTCAGAGACATGGAATACTCAAAGGCAAGCTGAATTCAGGAACATGCTTTATATCATTTAGAGTGGAAAAGCCAATATTTTTGTTTAGTTCTGTAAATGCGAATGTTCCATTGTGTACAAAAGGTGAGTTACAGAAAGCAACTACTGGAAATTTTGTAGCACACTGATAAAATTGGTTGTATACTACTCTAAAACATATGGTGAGTAAAATAATTTTTACATCATGTTTGCACAGACTAGTTTTCAGAAAAATTCAACACTACACTCTCTTGAGCCGAATGCATTACTTTCTATTCTATGCATCTTGTGATATGGATGTGTACATAACTACTCAGGGTGAGATGGAACTAAATAGATATTGATGTCTAGTACTGAGCAATGGAATACTCAAAGGCAAGCTGAATTCAGGAACATGCTTTATATCATTTAGAGTGGAAAAGCCAATATTTTTGTTTAGTTCTGTAAACGCGAATGTTCCATTGTGTACAAAAGGTGAGTTACAGAAAGCAACTCCTGGAAATTTTGTAGCACACTGATAAAATTGGTTGTATACTACTCTAAATCATATGGTAAGTAAAATAATAAGGTTAACATCAAGTTAGCAAATAGTAGTTTTCAGCAAAATTGAAATCTACACACTATTCAGCTGAATGCATTACTTTCTGTACTATGCATTTTGAGATCTGGATGTGTTCAGAACTACTGAGGATCAGCTGGAATTGTATCGATATTGCATGTCTACTTACAGAGCAATGGAATACTCAAAGGCAAGCTGAATTCAGGAACCTGCTTCATAACATTTAGAGTGGAAATGCCGATATTTTTGATTAGTTCTGTAAACGCAACAGTTCCATTGTGTACAAAAGGTAAAGAAACAGAAGGTCACTTCTCGCACACTCACAAAATTGGTTGCATGCTACTCTAAAACATATGGTGAGTAAAATAATTTTTACATCATGTTTGCACAGACTAGTTTTCAGAAAAATTCAACACTACACTCTCTTGAGCCGAATGCATTACTTTCTATTCTATGCATTTTGAGATATGGATGTGTACATCACTACTCAGGGTGAGATGGAACTATATAGATATTGCATGTCTTCGACTCAGAGACATGAAATACTTAAACGCAAGCTGAATTCAAGAACCTACCCCATAACATTTAGAGTGGAATCGCCAATATCTTTGTTTAGTATTGTAAACGCAAATGTTCCATTATGTACAAAAGGTAATGAAACAGAAGGTCATTTCTGGCACACATAGAAAATTGGTTGCATGCTACTCTAAATCATATGGTAAGTAAAATAATGTTAACATCAAGTTAGCAAATAGTAGTTTTCAGCAAAATTCAAATCTTCACACTCGAGCCGAATGCATTACTTTCTATTCTATGCATCTTGTGATATGGATGTGTACATAACTACTCAGGGTGAGATGGAACTATATAGATATTGCATGTCTTCGACTCAGAGACATGAAATACTTAAACGCAAGCTGAATTCAAGAACCTACCCCATAACATTTAGAGTGGAATCGCCAATATCTTTGTTTAGTATTGTAAACGCAAATGTTCCATTATGTACAAAAGGTAATGAAACAGAAGGTCATTTCTCGCACACATAGAAAATTGGTTGCATGCTACTCTAAATCATATGGTAAGTAAAATAATAAGGTTAACATCAAGTTAGCAAATAGTAGTTTTCAGCAAAATTCAAATCTTCACACACTTGAGCCGAATGCATTACTTTCTGTACTATGCATTTTGAGATCTGGGTGTGTACAGAACTACTGAGAATCAGCTGGAATTGTATCAATATTGCATGTGTACTGCAGAGCAATGGAATACTCAAAGGCAAGCTGAATTCCAGAACCTGCTTGATAACATTTAGTGTGGAAACGCCAATATCTTTTTTTAGTTCTGTAAATGCAAATGTTCCATTGTGTACAAAAGGTAATGAAACAGAAGTTCACTTCTCGCACACTCATATAATTGGTTGCATGCTACTCTAAAACATATGGTGAGTAAAATAATTTTTACATCATGTTTGCACAGACTAGTTTTCAGAAAAATTCAACACTACGCCCTCTTGAACATGCATTACTTTCTATTCTATGGATTTTGAGATATGGATGTGTACATAACTACTCAGGGTGAGATGGAACTAAATAGATATTGCATGTCTAGTACTGAGCAATGGAATACTCAAAGGCAAGCTGAATTCAGGAACATGCTTTATATCATTTAGAGTGGAAAAGCCAATATTTTTGTTTAGTTCTGTAAACGCGAATGTTCCATTGGGTACAAAAGGTGAGTTACAGAAAGCAACTCCTGGAAATTTTGTAGCACACTGATAAAATTGGTTGTATACTACTCTAAATCATATGGTAAGTAAAATAATAAGGTTAACATCAAGTTAGCAAATAGTAGTTTTCAGCAAAATTGAAATCTACACTCTATTCAGCTGAATGCATTACTTTCTGTACTTTGCATTTTGAGATCTGGATGTGTTCAGAACTACTGAGGATCAGCTGGAATTGTATCGATATTGCATGTCTACTTACAGAGCAATGGAATACTCAAAGGCAAGCTGAATTCAGGAACCTGCTTCATAACATTTAGAGTGGAAATGCCGATATTTTTGATTAGTTCTGTAAACGCAACAGTTCCATTGTGTACAAAAGGTAAAGAAACAGAAGGTCACTTCTCGCACACTCACAAAATTGGTTGCATGCTACTCTAAAACATATGGTGAGTAAAATAATTTTTACATCATGTTTGCACAGACTAGTTTTCAGAAAAATTCAACACTACACTCTCTTGAGCCGAATGCATTACTTTCTATTCTATGCATTTTGAGATATGGATGTGTACATCACTACTCAGGGTGAGATGGAACTATATAGATATTGCATGTCTTCGACTCAGAGACATGAAATACTTAAACGCAAGCTGAATTCAAGAACCTACCCCATAACATTTAGAGTGGAAACGCCAATATCTTTGTTTAGTATTGTAAACGCAAATGTTCCATTATGTACAAAAGGTAATGAAACAGAAGGTCATTTCTCGCACACATAGAAAATTGGTTGCATGCTACTCTAAATCATATGGTAAGTAAAATAATGTTAACATCAAGTTAGCAAATAGTAGTTTTCAGCAAAATTCAAATCTTCACACACTTGAGCCGAATGCATTACTTTCTGTACTATGCATTTTGAGATCTGGGTGTGTACAGAACTACTGAGCTGGAATTGTATCAATATTGCATGTGTACTGCAGAGCAATGGAATACTCAAAGGCAAGCTGAATTCAGGAACATGCTTTATATCATTTAGAGTGGAAACGCCAATAACTTTGTTTAGTTCTGTAAATGCAAATGTTCCATTGTGTACAAAAGGTAATGAAACAGAAGGTCACTTCTCGCACACTGATTAAATTGGTTGCATGCTACTCTAAATCATATGGTAAGTAAAATAATGTTAACATCAAGTTAGCAAATAGTAGTTTTCAGCAAAATTTAAATCTACACTCTATTGAGCTGATTGCATTACTTTCTGTACTCTGCATTTTGAGATCTGGATGTGTACAGAACTACTGAGGATCAGCTGGAATTGAATCGATGTTGCATGTCTACTACAGAGCAATGGAATACTCAAAGGCAAGCTGAATTCAGGAACCTTCTTCGTAACATTTAGAGTGGAAAAGACAGTATCTTTGTTTAGTTCTGTAAACGCAAATGTTCCATTTCGTGCAAAACGTGAGTTACTGAAAGCAACTCCTGGACAATTTGTAGCACACTGATAAAACTGTTTCCATAATATAAATCATATGGTGAGTAAAATAATGTTTACATCATGTTAGCACAGACTAGTATTCAGAAAAATTCAACACTACACCCTCTTGAACTGACTGCATTACTTTCTATTCTATGGATTTTGAGATATGGATGTGTACATAACTACTCAGGGTGAGATGGAACTAAATAGATATTGCATGTCTAGTACTGAGCAATGGAATACTCAAAGGCAAGCTGAATTCAGGAACATGCTTTATATCATTTAGAGTGGAAAAGCCAATATTTTTGTTTAGTTCTGTAAACGCGAATGTTCCATTGTATACAAAAGGTGAGTTACAGAAAGCAACTCCTGGAAATTTTGTAGCACACTGATAAAATTGGTTGTATACTACTCTAGAACATATGGTGAGTAAAATAATTTTTACATCATGTTTGCACAGACTAGTTTTCAGAAAAATTCAACACTACACTCTCTTGAGCCGAATGCATTACTTTCTATTCTATGCATCTTGTGATATGGATGTGTACATAACTACTCAGGGTGAGATGGAACTAAATAGATATTGCATGTCTAGTACTGAGCAATGGAATACTCAAAGGCAAGCTGAATTCAGGAACATGCTTTATATCATTTAGAGTGGAAAAGCCAATATTTTTGTTTAGTTCTGTAAATGCAAATGTTCCATTGTGTACAAAAGGTAATGAAACAGAAGTTCACTTCTCGCACACTCATAAAATTGGTTGCATGGAACTCTAAATCATATCGTGTGTAAAACAATGTTTACATCATGTTAGCACAGACTAGTTTTCAGATAAATTCAACACTACACCCTCTTGAACTGAATGCATTACTTTCTATTCCATGGATTTTGAGATATGGATGTGTACATAACTACTCAGGGTGAGATGGAACTAAATAGTTATTGCATGTCTTGTACTCAGAGACATGGAATACTTAAAGGCAAGCTGAATTCAGGAACCTGCTTCATAACATTTAGTGTGGAAACGCCAATAACTTTGTTTAGTTCTGTAAATGCAAATGTTCCATTGTGTACAAAAGGTAATGAAACAGAAGGTCACTTCTCGCACACTGATTAAATTGGTTGCATGCTACTCTAAATCATATGGTAAGTAAAATAATGTTAACATCAAGTTAGCAAATAGTAGTTTTCAGCAAAATTTAAATCTACACTCTATTGAGCTGATTGCATTACTTTCTGTACTCTGCATTTTGAGATCTGGATGTGTACAGAACTACTGAGGATCAGCTGGAATTGAATCGATATTGCATGTCTACTACAGAGCAATGGAATACTCAAAGGCAAGCTGAATTCAGGAACCTTCTTCATAACATTTAGAGTGGAAAAGACAATATCTTTGTTTAGTTCTGTAAACGCAAATGTTCCATTTCGTGCAAAACGTGAGTTACTGAAAGCAACTCCTGGACAATTTGTAGCACACAGATAAAACTGTTTCCATAATATAAATCATATGGTGAGTAAAATAATGTTTACATCATGTTAGCACAGACTAGTATTCAGAAAAATTCCACACTACACCCTCTTGAACTGAATGCATTACTTTCTATTCTATGGATTTTGAGATATGGATGTGTACATAACTACTCAGGGTGAGATGGAACTAAATAGATATTGCATGTCTAGTACTGAGCAATGGAATACTCAAAGGCAAGCTGAATTCAGGAACATGCTTTATATCATTTAGAGTGGAAAAGCCAATATTTTTGTTTAGTTCTGTAAATGCGAATGTTCCATTGTGTACAAAAGGTGAGTTACAAAGCAACTCCTGGAAATTTTGTAGCACACTGATAAAATTGGTTGTATACTACTCTAAAACATATGGTGAGTAAAATAATATTTACATCATGTTTGCACAGACTAGTTTTCAGAAAAATTCAACACTACACTCTCTTGAGCCGAATGCATTACTTTCTATTCTATGCATCTTGTGATATGGATGTGTACATAACTACTCAGGGTGAGATGGAACTAAATAGATATTGCATGTCTAGTACTGAGCAATGGAATACTCAAAGGCAAGCTGAATTCAGGAACATGCTTTATATCATTTAGAGTGGAAAAGCCAATATTTTTGTTTAGTTCTGTAAACGCGAATGTTCCATTGTGTACAAAAGGTGAGTTACAGAAAGCAACTCCTGGAAATTTGGTAGCACACTGATAAAATTGGTTGTATACTACTCTAAATCATATGGTAAGTAAAATAATAAGGTTAACATCAAGTTAGCAAATAGTAGTTTTCAGCAAAATTGAAATCTACACACTATTCAGCTGAATGCATTACTTTCTGTACTATGCATTTTGAGATCTGGATGTGTTCAGAACTACTGAGGATCAGCTGGAATTGTATCGATATTGCATGTCTACTTACAGAGCAATGGAATACTCAAAGGCAAGCTGAATTCAGGAACCTGCTTCATAACATTTAGAGTGGAAATGCCGATATTTTTGATTAGTTCTGTAAACGCAACAGTTCCATTGTGTACAAAAGGTAAAGAAACAGAAGGTCACTTCTCGCACACTCACAAAATTGGTTGCATGCTACTCTAAAACATATGGTGAGTAAAATAATTTTTACATCATGTTTGCACAGACTAGTTTTCAGAAAAATTCAACACTACACTCTCTTGAGCCGAATGCATTACTTTCTATTCTATGCATTTTGAGATATGGATGTGTACATCACTACTCAGGGTGAGATGGAACTATATAGATATTGCATGTCTTCGACTCAGAGACATGAAATACTTAAACGCAAGCTGAATTCAAGAACCTACCCCATAACATTTAGAGTGGAATCGCCAATATCTTTGTTTAGTTTTGTAAACGCAAATGTTCCATTATGTACAAAAGGTAATGAAACAGAAGGTCATTTCTCGCACACATAGAAAATTGGTTGCATGCTACTCTAAATCATATGGTAAGTAAAATAATAAGGTTAACATCAAGTTAGCAAATAGTAGTTTTCTGCAAAATTCAAATCTTCACACTCTTGAGCCGAATGCATTACTTTCTATTCTATGCATCTTGTGATATGGATGTGTACATAACTACTCAGGGTGAGATGGAACTAAATAGATATTGCATGTCTAGTACTGAGCAATGGAATACTCAAAGGCAAGCTGAATTCAGGAACATGCTTTATATCATTTAGAGTGGAAAAGCCAATATTTTTGTTTAGTTCTGTAAATGCGAATGTTCCATTGTGTACAAAAGTTGAGTTACAAAGCAACTCCTGGAAATTTTGTAGCACACTGATAAAATTGGTTGTATACTACTCTAAAACATATGGTGAGTAAAATAATTTTTACATCATGTTTGCACAGACTAGTTTTCAGAAAAATTCAACACTACACTCTCTTGAGCCGAATGCATTACTTTCTATTCTATGCATCTTGTGATATGGATGTGTACATAACTACTCAGGGTGAGATGGAACTAAATAGATATTGCATGTCTAGTACTGAGCAATGGAATACTCAAAGGCAAGCTGAATTCAGGAACATGCTTTATATCATTTAGAGTGGAAAAGCCAATATTTTTGTTTAGTTCTGTAAACGCGAATGTTCCATTGTGTACAAAAGGTGAGTTACAGAAAGCAACTCCTGGAAATTTGGTAGCACACTGATAAAATTGGTTGTATACTACTCTAAATCATATGGTAAGTAAAATAATAAGGTTAACATCAAGTTAGCAAATAGTAGTTTTCAGCAAAATTGAAATCTACACACTATTCAGCTGAATGCATTACTTTCTGTACTATGCATTTTGAGATCTGGATGTGTTCAGAACTACTGAGGATCAGCTGGAATTGTATCGATATTGCATGTCTACTTACAGAGCAATGGAATACTCAAAGGCAAGCTGAATTCAGGAACCTGCTTCATAACATTTAGAGTGGAAATGCCGATATTTTTGATTAGTTCTGTAAACGCAACAGTTCCATTGTGTACAAAAGGTAAAGAAACAGAAGGTCACTTCTCGCACACTCACAAAATTGGTTCCATGCTACTCTAAAACATATGGTGAGTAAAATAATTTTTACATCATGTTTGCACAGACTAGTTTTCAGAAAAATTCAACACTACACTCTCTTGAGCCGAATGCATTACTTTCTATTCTATGCATTTTGAGATATGGATGTGTACATCACTACTCAGGGTGAGATGGAACTATATAGATATTGCATGTCTTCGACTCAGAGACATGAAATACTTAAACGCAAGCTGAATTCAAGAACCTACCCCATAACATTTAGAGTGGAATCGCCAATATCTTTGTTTAGTATTGTAAACGCAAATGTTCCATTATGTACAAAAGGTAATGAAACAGAAGGTCATTTCTCGCACACATAGAAAATTGGTTGCATGCTACTCAAAATCATATGGTAAGTAAAATAATAAGGTTAACATCAAGTTAGCAAATAGTAGTTTTCAGCAAAATTCAAATCTTCACACTCTTGAGCCGAATGCATTACTTTCTATTCTATGCATCTTGTGATATGGATGTGTACATAACTACTCAGGGTGAGATGGAACTAAATAGATATTGCATGTCTAGTACTGAGCAATGGAATACTCAAAGGCAAGCTGAATTCAGGAACATGCTTTATATCATTTAGAGTGGAAAAGCCAATATTTTTGTTTAGTTCTGTAAACGCGAATGTTCCATTGTGTACAAAAGGTGAGTTACAGAAAGCAACTCCTGGAAATTTTGTAGCACACTGATAAAATTGGTTGTATACTACTCTAAATCATATGGTAAGTAAAATAATAAGGTTAACATCAAGTTAGCAAATAGTAGTTTTCAGCAAAATTGAAATCTACACACTATTCAGCTGAATGCATTACTTTCTGTACTATGCATTTTGAGATCTGGATGTGTTCAGAACTACTGAGGATCAGCTGGAATTGTATCGATATTGCATGTCTACTTACAGAGCAATGGAATACTCAAAGGCAAGCTGAATTCAGGAACCTGCTTCATAACATTTAGAGTGGAAATGCCGATATTTTTGATTAGTTCTGTAAACGCAACAGTTCCGTTGTGTACAAAAGGTAAAGAAACAGAAGGTCACTTCTCGCACACTCACAAAATTGGTTGCATGCTACTCTAAAACATATGGTGAGTAAAATAATAAGGTTAACATCAAGTTAGCAAATAGTAGTTTTCTGCAAAATTCAAATCTTCACACTCTTGAGCCGAATGCATTACTTTCTATTCTATGCATCTTGTGATATGGATGTGTACATAACTACTCAGGGTGAGATGGAACTAAATAGATATTGCATGTCTAGTACTGAGCAATGGAATACTCAAAGGCAAGCTGAATTCATGAACATGCTTTATATCATTTAGAGTGGAAAAGCCAATATTTTTGTTTAATTCTGTAAATGCGAATGTTCCATTGTGTACAAAAGGTGAGTTACAGAAAGCAACTCCTGGAAATTTTGTAGCACACTGATAAAATTGGTTGTATACTACTCTAAAACATATGGTGAGTGAAATAATTTTTACATAATGTTTGCACAGACTAGTTTTCAGAAAAATTCAACACTACACTCTCTTGAGCCGAATGCATTACTTTCTATTCTATGCATCTTGTGATATGGATGTGTACATAACTGCTCAGGGTGAGATGGAACTAAATAGATATTGCATGTCTAGTACTGAGCAATGGAATACTCAAAGGCAAGCTGAATTCAGGAACCTGCTTCATAACATTTAGTGTGGAAACGCCAATAACTTTGTTTAGTTCTGTAAATGCAAATGTTCCATTGTGTACAAAAGGTAATGAAACAGAAGTTCACTTCTCGCACACTCATAAAATTGGTTGCATGGAACTCTAAATCATATCGTGTGTAAAACAATGTTTACATCATGTTAGCACAGACTAGTTTTCAGATAAATTCAACACTACACCCTCTTGAACTGAATGCATTACTTTCTATTCCATGGATTTTGAGATATGGATGTGTACATAACTACTCAGGGTGAGATGGAACTAAATAGTTATTGCATGTCGTACTCAGAGACATGGAATACTTAAAGGCAAGCTGAATTCAGGAACCTGCTTCATAACATTTAGTGTGGAAACGCCAATAACTTTGTTTAGTTCTGTAAATGCAAATGTTCCATTGTGTACAAAAGGTAATGAAACAGAAGGTCACTTCTCGCACACTGATTAAATTGGTTGCATGCTACTCTAAATCATATGGTAAGTAAAATAATGTTAACATCAAGTTAGCAAATAGTAGTTTTCAGCAAAATTTAAATCTACACTCTATTGAGCTGATTGCATTACTTTCTGTACTCTGCATTTTGAGATCTGGATGTGTACAGAACTACTGAGGATCAGCTGGAATTGAATCGATATTGCATGTCTACTACAGAGCAATGGAATACTCAAAGGCAAGCTGAATTCAGGAACCTTCTTCATAACATTTAGAGTGGAAAAGACAATATCTTTGTTTAGTTCTGTAAACGCAAATGTTCCATTTCGTGCAAAACGTGAGTTACTGAAAGCAACTCCTGGACAATTTGTAGCACACTGATAAAACTGTTTCCATAATATAAATCATATGGTGAGTAAAATAATGTTTACATCATGTTAGCACAGACTAGTATTCAGAAAAATTCAACACTACACCCTCTTGAACTGAATGCATTACTTTCTATTCTATGGATTTTGAGATATGGATGTGTACATAACTACTCAGGGTGAGATGGAACTAAATAGATATTGCATGTCTAGTACTGAGCAATGGAATACTCAAAGGCAAGCTGAATTCAGGAACATGCTTTATATCATTTAGAGTGGAAAAGCCAATATTTTTGTTTAGTTCTGTAAATGCGAATGTTCCATTGTGTACAAAAGGTGAGTTACAGAAAGCAACTCCTGGAAATTTTGTAGCACACTGATAAAATTGGTTGTATACTACTCTAAATCATGTGGTAAGTAAAATAATAAGGTTAACATCAAGTTAGCAAATAGTAGTTTTCAGCAAAATTGAAATCTACACACTATTCAGCTGAATGCATTACTTTCTGTACTATGCATTTTGAGATCTGGATGTGTTCAGAACTACTGAGGATCAGCTGGAATTGTATCGATATTGCATGTCTACTTACAGAGCAATGGAATACTCAAAGGCAAGCTGAATTCAGGAACCTGCTTCATAACATTTAGAGTGGAAATGCCGATATTTTTGATTAGTTCTGTAAACGCAACAGTTCCATTGTGTACAAAAGGTAAAGAAACAGAAGGTCACTTCTCGCACACTCACAAAATTGGTTGCATGCTACTCTAAAACATATGGTGAGTAAAATAATTTTTACATCATGTTTGCACAGACTAGTTTTCAGAAAAATTCAACACTACACTCTCTTGAGCCGAATGCATTACTTTCTATTCTATGCATTTTGAGATATGGATGTGTACATCACTACTCAGGGTGAGATGGAACTATATAGATATTGCATGTCTTCGACTCAGAGACATGAAATACTTAAACGCAAGCTGAATTCAAGAACCTACCCCATAACATTTAGAGTGGAATCGCCAATATCTTTGTTTAGTATTGTAAACGCAAATGTTCCATTATGTACAAAAGGTAATGAAACAGAAGGTCATTTCTCGCACACATAGAAAATTGGTTGCATGCTACTCAAAATCATATGGTAAGTAAAATAATAAGGTTAACATCAAGTTAGCAAATAGTAGTTTTCAGCAAAATTCAAATCTTCACACTCTTGAGCCGAATGCATTACTTTCTATTCTATGCATCTTGTGATATGGATGTGTACATAACTACTCAGGGTGAGATGGAACTAAATAGATATTGCATGTCTAGTACTGAGCAATGGAATACTCAAAGGCAAGCTGAATTCAGGAACATGCTTTATATCATTTAGAGTGGAAAAGCCAATATTTTTGTTTAGTTCTGTAAACGCGAATGTTCCATTGTGTACAAAAGGTGAGTTACAGAAAGCAACTCCTGGAAATTTTGTAGCACACTGATAAAATTGGTTGTATACTACTCTAAATCATATGGTAAGTAAAATAATAAGGTTAACATCAAGTTAGCAAATAGTAGTTTTCAGCAAAATTGAAATCTACACACTATTCAGCTGAATGCATTACTTTCTGTACTATGCATTTTGAGAACTGGATGTGTTCAGAACTACTGAGGATCAGCTGGAATTGTATCGATATTGCATGTCTACTTACAGAGCAATGGAATACTCAAAGGCAAGCTGAATTCAGGAACCTGCTTCATAACATTTAGAGTGGAAATGCCGATATTTTTGATTAGTTCTGTAAACGCAACAGTTCCATTGTGTACAAAAGGTAAAGAAACAGAAGGTCACTTCTCGCACACTCACAAAATTGGTTGCATGCTACTCTAAAACATATGGTGAGTAAAATAATTTTTACATCATGTTTGCACTCAAAATCATATGGTAAGTAAAATAATAAGGTTAACATCAAGTTAGCAAATAGTAGTTTTCTGCAAAATTCAAATCTTCACACTCTTGAGCCGAATGCATTACTTTCTATTCTATGCATCTTGTGATATGGATGTGTACATAACTACTCAGGGTGAGATGGAACTAAATAGATATTGCATGTCTAGTACTGAGCAATGGAATACTCAAAGGCAAGCTGAATGCATGAACATGCTTTATATCATTTAGAGTGGAAAAGCCAATATTTTTGTTTAATTCTGTAAATGCGAATGTTCCATTGTGTACAAAAGGTGAGTTACAGAAAGCAACTCCTGGAAATTTTGTAGCACACTGATAAAATTGGTTGTATACTACTCTAAAACATATGGTGAGTAAAATAATTTTTACATAATGTTTGCACAGACTAGTTTTCAGAAAAATTCAACACTACACTCTCTTGAGCCGAATGCATTACTTTCTATTCTATGCATCTTGTGATATGGATGTGTACATAACTGCTCAGGGTGAGATGGAACTAAATAGATATTGCATGTCTAGTACTGAGCAATGGAATACTCAAAGGCAAGCTGAATTCAGGAACCTGCTTCATAACATTTAGTGTGGAAACGCCAATAACTTTGTTTAGTTCTGTAAATGCAAATGTTCCATTGTGTACAAAAGGTAATGAAACAGAAGTTCACTTCTCGCACACTCATAAAATTGGTTGCATGGAACTCTAAATCATATCGTGTGTAAAACAATGTTTACATCATGTTAGCACAGACTAGTTTTCAGATAAATTCAACACTACACCCTCTTGAACTGAATGCATTACTTTCTATTCCATGGATTTTGAGATATGGATGTGTACATAACTACTCAGGGTGAGATGGAACTAAATAGTTATTGCATGTCGTACTCAGAGACATGGAATACTTAAAGGCAAGCTGAATTCAGGAACCTGCTTCATAACATTTAGTGTGGAAACGCCAATAACTTTGTTTAGTTCTGTAAATGCAAATGTTCCATTGTGTACAAAAGGTAATGAAACAGAAGGTCACTTCTCGCACACTGATTAAATTGGTTGCATGCTACTCTAAATCATATGGTAAGTAAAATAATGTTAACATCAAGTTAGCAAATAGTAGTTTTCAGCAAAATTTAAATCTACACTCTATTGAGCTGATTGCATTACTTTCTGTACTCTGCATTTTGAGATCTGGATGTGTACAGAACTACTGAGGATCAGCTGGAATTGAATCGATATTGCATGTCTACTACAGAGCAATGGAATACTCAAAGGCAAGCTGAATTCAGGAACCTTCTTCATAACATTTAGAGTGGAAAAGACAATATCTTTGTTTAGTTCTGTAAACGCAAATGTTCCATTTCGTGCAAAACGTGAGTTACTGAAAGCAACTCCTGGACAATTTGTAGCACACTGATAAAACTGTTTCCATAATATAAATCATATGGTGAGTAAAATAATGTTTACATCATGTTAGCACAGACTAGTATTCAGAAAAATTCAACACTACACCCTCTTGAACTGAATGCATTACTTTCTATTCTATGGATTTTGAGATATGGATGTGTACATAACTACTCAGGGTGAGATGGAACTAAATAGATATTGCATGTCTAGTACTGAGCAATGGAATACTCAAAGGCAAGCTGAATTCAGGAACATGCTTTATATCATTTAGAGTGGAAAAGCCAATATTTTTGTTTAGTTCTGTAAATGCGAATGTTCCATTGTGTACAAAAGGTGAGTTACAGAAAGCAACTCCTGGAAATTTTGTAGCACACTGATAAAATTGGTTGTATACTACTCTAAATCATATGGTAAGTAAAATAATAAGGTTAACATCAAGTTAGCAAATAGTAGTTTTCAGCAAAATTGAAATCTACACACTATTCAGCTGAATGCATTACTTTCTGTACTATGCATTTTGAGATCTGGATGTGTTCAGAACTACTGAGGATCAGCTGGAATTGTATCGATATTGCATGTCTACTTACAGAGCAATGGAATACTCAAAGGCAAGCTGAATTCAGGAACCTGCTTCATAACATTTAGAGTGGAAATGCCGATATTTTTGATTAGTTCTGTAAACGCAACAGTTCCATTGTGTACAAAAGGTAAAGAAACAGAAGGTCACTTCTCGCACACTCACAAAATTGGTTGCATGCTACTCTAAAACATATGGTGAGTAAAATAATTTTTACATCATGTTTGCACAGACTAGTTTTCAGAAAAATTCAACACTACACTCTCTTGAGCCGAATGCATTACTTTCTATTCTATGCATTTTGAGATATGGATGTGTACATCACTACTCAGGGTGAGATGGAACTATATAGATATTGCATGTCTTCGACTCAGAGACATGAAATACTTAAACGCAAGCTGAATTCAAGAACCTACCCCATAACATTTAGAGTGGAATCGCCAATATCTTTGTTTAGTATTGTAAACGCAAATGTTCCATTATGTACAAAAGGTAATGAAACAGAAGGTCATTTCTCGCACACATAGAAAATTGGTTGCATGCTACTCTAAATCATATGGTAAGTAAAATAATAAGGTTAACATCAAGTTAGCAAATAGTAGTTTTCAGCAAAATTCAAATCTTCACACTCTTGAGCCGAATGCATTACTTTCTATTCTATGCATCTTGTGATATGGATGTGTACATAACTACTCAGGGTGAGATGGAACTAAATAGATATTGCATGTCTAGTACTGAGCAATGGAATACTCAAAGGCAAGCTGAATTCAGGAACATGCTTTATATCATTTAGAGTGGAAAAGCCAATATTTTTGTTTAGTTCTGTAAATGCGAATGTTCCATTGTGTACAAAAGGTGAGTTACAGAAAGCAACTCCTGGAAATTTTGTAGCACACTGATAAAATTGGTTGTATACTACTCTAAAACATATGGTGAGTAAAATAATTTTTACATCATGTTTGCACAGACTAGTTTTCAGAAAAATTCAAATCTTCACACTCTTGAGCCGAATGCATTACTTTCTATTCTATGCATCTTGTGATATGGATGTCTACATAACTACTCAGGGTGAGATGGAACTAAATAGTTATTGCATGTCTTGTACTCAGAGACATGGAATACTTAAAGGCAAGCTGAATTCAGGAACCTGCTTCATAACATTTAGTGTGGAAACGCCAATAACTTTGTTTAGTTCTGTAAATGCAAATGTTCCATTGTGTACAAAAGGTAATGAAACAGAAGGTCACTTCTCGCACACTGATTAAATTGGTTGCATGCTACTCTAAATCATATGGTAAGTAAAATAATGTTAACATCAAGTTAGCAAATAGTAGTTTTCAGCAAAATTTAAATCTACACTCTATTGAGCTGATTGCATTACTTTCTGTACTCTGCATTTTGAGATCTGGATGTGTACAGAACTACTGAGGATCAGCTGGAATTGAATCGATATTGCATGTCTACTACAGAGCAATGGAATACTCAAAGGCAAGCTGAATTCAGGAACCTTCTTCATAACATTTAGAGTGGAAAAGACAATATCTTTGTTTAGTTCTGTAAACGCAAATGTTCCATTTCGTGCAAAACGTGAGTTACTGAAAGCAACTCCTGGACAATTTGTAGCACACTGATAAAACTGTTTCCATAATATAAATCATATGGTGAGTAAAATAATGTTTACATCATGTTAGCACAGACTAGTATTCAGAAAAATTCCACACTACACCCTCTTGAACTGAATGCATTACTTTCTATTCTATGGATTTTGAGATATGGATGTGTACATAACTACTCAGGGTGAGATGGAACAAATAGATATTGCATGTCTAGTACTGAGCAATGGAATACTCAAAGGCAAGCTGAATTCAGGAACATGCTTTATATCATTTAGAGTGGAAAAGCCAATATTTTTGTTTAGTTCTGTAAATGCGAATGTTCCATTGTGTACAAAAGGTGAGTTACAAAGCAACTCCTGGAAATTTTGTAGCACACTGATAAAATTGGTTGTATACTACTCTAAAACATATGGTGAGTAAAATAATATTTACATCATGTTTGCACAGACTAGTTTTCAGAAAAATTCAACACTACACTCTCTTGAGCCGAATGCATTACTTTCTATTCTATGCATCTTGTGATATGGATGTGTACATAACTACTCAGGGTGAGATGGAACTAAATAGATATTGCATGTCTAGTACTGAGCAATGGAATACTCAAAGGCAAGCTGAATTCAGGAACATGCTTTATATCATTTAGAGTGGAAAAGCCAATATTTTTGTTTAGTTCTGTAAACGCGAATGTTCCATTGTGTACAAAAGGTGAGTTACAGAAAGCAACTCCTGGAAATTTTGTAGCACACTGATAAAATTGGTTGTATACTACTCTAAATCATATGGTAAGTAAAATAATAAGGTTAACATGAAGTTAGCAAATAGTAGTTTTCAGCAAAATTGAAATCTACACACTATTCAGCTGAATGCATTACTTTCTGTTCTATGCATTTTGAGATCTGGATGTGTTCAGAACTACTGAGGATCAGCTGGAATTGTATCGATATTGCATGTCTACTTACAGAGCAATGGAATACTCAAAGGCAAGCTGAATTCAGGAACCTGCTTCATAACATTTAGAGTGGAAATGCCGATATTTTTGATTAGTTCTGTAAACGCAACAGTTCCATTGTGTACAAAAGGTAAAGAAACAGAAGGTCACTTCTCGCACACTCACAAAATTGGTTGCATGCTACTCTAAAACATATGGTGAGTAAAATAATTTTTACATCATGTTTGCACAGACTAGTTTTCAGAAAAATTCAACACTACACTCTCTTGAGCCGAATGCATTACTTTCTATTCTATGCATTTTGAGATATGGATGTGTACATCACTACTCAGGGTGAGATGGAACTATATAGATATTGCATGTCTTGTACTCAGAGACATGGAATACTTAAAGGCAAGCTGAATTCAGGAACCTGCTTCATAACATTTAGTGTGGAAACGCCAATAACTTTGTTTAGTTCTGTAAATGCAAATGTTCCATTGTGTACAAAAGGTAATGAAACAGAAGGTCACTTCTCGCACACTGATTAAATTGGTTGCATGCTACTCTAAATCATATGGTAAGTAAAATAATGTTAACATCAAGTTAGCAAATAGTAGTTTTCAGCAAAATTTAAATCTACACTCTATTGAGCTGATTGCATTACTTTCTGTACTCTGCATTTTGAGATCTGGATGTGTACAGAACTACTGAGGATCAGCTGGAATTGAATCGATATTGCATGTCTACTACAGAGCAATGGAATACTCAAAGGCAAGCTGAATTCAGGAACCTTCTTCATAACATTTAGAGTGGAAAAGACAATATCTTTGTTTAGTTCTGTAAACGCAAATGTTCCATTTCGTGCAAAACGTGAGTTACTGAAAGCAACTCCTGGACAATTTGTAGCACACTGATAAAACTGTTTCCATAATATAAATCATATGGTGAGTAAAATAATGTTTACATCATGTTAGCACAGACTAGTATTCAGAAAAATTCCACACTACACCCTCTTGAACTGAATGCATTACTTTCTATTCTATGGATTTTGAGATATGGATGTGTACATAACTACTCAGGGTGAGATGGAACTAAATAGATATTGCATGTCTAGTACTGAGCAATGGAATACTCAAAGGCAAGCTGAAATCAGGAACATGCTTTATATCATTTAGAGTGGAAAAGCCAATATTTTTGTTTAGTTCTGTAAATGCGAATGTTCCATTGTGTACAAAAGGTGAGTTACAGAAAGCAACTCCTGGAAATTTTGTAGCACACTGATAAAATTGGTTGTATACTACTCTAAATCATATGGTAAGTAAAATAATAAGGTTAACATCAAGTTAGCAAATAGTAGTTTTCAGCAAAATTGAAATCTACACACTATTCAGCTGAATGCATTACTTTCTGTTCTATGCATTTTGAGATCTGGATGTGTTCAGAACTACTGAGGATCAGCTGGAATTGTATCGATATTGCATGTCTACTTACAGAGCAATGGAATACTCAAAGGCAAGCTGAATTCAGGAACCTGCTTCATAACATTTAGAGTGGAAATGCCGATATTTTTGATTAGTTCTGTAAACGCATCAGTTCCATTGTGTACAAAAGGTAAAGAAACAGAAGGTCACTTCTCGCACACTCACAAAATTGGTTGCATGCTACTCTAAAACATATGGTGAGTAAAATAATTTTTACATCATGTTTGCACAGACTAGTTTTCAGAAAAATTCAACACTACACTCTCTTGAGCCGAATGCATTACTTTCTATTCTATGCATTTTGAGATATGGATGTGTACATCACTACTCAGGGTGAGATGGAACTATATAGATATTGCATGTCTTCGACTCAGAGACATGAAATACTTAAACGCAAGCTGAATTCAAGAACCTACCCCATAACATTTAGAGTGGAATCGCCAATATCTTTGTTTAGTATTGTAAACGCAAATGTTCCATTATGTACAAAAGGTAATGAAACAGAAGGTCATTTCTCGCACACATAGAAAATTGGTTGCATGCTACTCTAAATCATATGGTAAGTAAAATAATAAGGTTAACATCAAGTTAGCAAATAGTAGTTTTCTGCAAAATTCAAATCTTCACACTCTTGAGCCGAATGCATTACTTTCTATTCTATGCATCTTGTGATATGGATGTGTACATAACTACTCAGGGTGAGATGGAACTAAATAGATATTGCATGTCTAGTACTGAGCAATGGAATACTCAAAGGCAAGCTGAATTCAGGAACCTGCTTCATAACATTTAGAGTGGAAATGCCGATATTTTTGATTAGTTCTGTAAACGCAAAAGTTCCATTGTGTACAAAAGGTAAAGAAACAGAAGGTCACTTCTCGCACACTCACAAAATTGGTTGCATGCTACTCTAAAACATATGGTGAGTAAAATAATTTTTAAATCATGTTTGCACAGACTAGTTTTCAGAAAAATTCAACACTACACTCTCTTGAGCCGAATGCATTACTTTCTATTCTATGCATCTTGTGATATGGATGTGTACATAACTACTCAGGGTGAGATGGAACTAAATAGATATTGCATGTCTAGTACTGAGCAATGGAATACTCAAAGGCAAGCTGAATTCAGGAACATGCTTTATATCATTTAGAGTGGAAAAGCCAATATTTTTGTTTAGTTCTGTAAACGCGAATGTTCCATTGTGTACAAAAGGTGAGTTACAGAAAGCAACTCCTGGAAATTTTGTAGCACACTGATAAAATTGGTTGTATACTACTCTAAATCATATGGTAAGTAAAATAATAAGGTTAACATCAAGTTAGCAAATAGTAGTTTTCAGCAAAATTGAAATCTACACACTATTCAGCTGAATGCATTACTTTCTGTACTATGCATTTTGAGATCTGGATGTGTTCAGAACTACTGAGGATCAGCTGGAATTGTATCGATATTGCATGTCTACTTACAGAGCAATGGAATACTCAAAGGCAAGCTGAATTCAGGAACCTGCTTCATAACATTTAGAGTGGAAATGCCGATATTTTTGATTAGTTCTGTAAACGCAACAGTTCCATTGTGTACAAAAGGTAAAGAAACAGAAGGTCACTTCTCGCACACTCACAAAATTGGTTGCATGCTACTCTAAAACATATGGTGAGTAAAATAATTTTTAAATCATGTTTGCACAGACTAGTTTTCAGAAAAATTCAACACTACACTCTCTTGAGCCGAATGCATTACTTTCTATTCTATGCATTTTGAGATATGGATGTGTACATCACTACTCAGGGTGAGATGGAACTATATAGATATTGCATGTCTTCGACTCAGAGACATGAAATACTTAAACGCAAGCTGAATTCAAGAACCTACCCCATAACATTTAGAGTGGAATCGCCAATATCTTTGTTTAGTATTGTAAACGCAAATGTTCCATTATGTACAAAAGGTAATGAAACAGAAGGTCATTTCTCGCACACATAGAAAATTGGTTGCATGCTACTCTAAATCATATGGTAAGTAAAATAATAAGGTTAACATCAAGTTAGCAAATAGTAGTTTTCTGCAAAATTCAAATCTTCACACTCTTGAGCCGAATGCATTACTTTCTATTCTATGCATCTTGTGATATGGATGTGTACATAACTACTCAGGGTGAGATGGAACTAAATAGATATTGCATGTCTAGTACTGAGCAATGGAATACTCAAAGGCAAGCTGAATTCAGGAACATGCTTTATATCATTTAGAGTGGAAAAGCCAATATTTTTGTTTAGTTCTGTAAATGCGAATGTTCCATTGTGTACAAAAGGTGAGTTACAGAAAGCAACTCCTGGAAATTTTGTAGCACACTGATAAAATTGGTTGTATACTACTCTAAAACATATGGTGAGTAAAATAATTTTTACATCATGTTTGCACAGACTAGTTTTCAGAAAAATTCAACACTACACTCTCTTGAGCCGAATGCATTACTTTCTATTCTATGCATTTTGAGATATGGATGTGTAAATCACTACTCAGGGTGAGATGGAACTATATAGATATTGCATGTCTTCGACTCAGAGACATGAAATACTTAAACGCAAGCTGAATTCAAGAACCTACCCCATAACATTTAGAGTGGAATCGCCAATATCTTTGTTTAGTATTGTAAACGCAAATGTTCCATTATGTACAAAAGGTAATGAAACAGAAGGTCATTTCTCGCACACATAGAAAATTGGTTGCATGCTACTCTAAATCATATGGTAAGTAAAATAATAAGGTTAACATCAAGTTAGCAAATAGTAGTTTTCAGCAAAATTGAAATCTACACACTATTCAGCTGAATGCATTACTTTCTGTACTATGCATTTTGAGATCTGGATGTGTTCAGAACTACTGAGGATCAGCTGGAATTGTATCGATATTGCATGTCTACTTACAGAGCAATGGAATACTCAAAGGCAAGCTGAATTCAGGAACCTGCTTCATAACATTTAGAGTGGAAATGCCGATATTTTTGATTAGTTCTGTAAACGCAACAGTTCCATTGTGTACAAAAGGTAAAGAAACAGAAGGTCACTTCTCGCACACTCACAAAATTGGTTGCATGCTACTCTAAAACATATGGTGAGTAAAATAATTTTTACATCATGTTTGCACTCAAAATCATATGGTAAGTAAAATAATAAGGTTAACATCAAGTTAGCAAATAGTAGTTTTCTGCAAAATTCAAATCTTCACACTCTTGAGCCGAATGCATTACTTTCTATTCTATGCATCTTGTGATATGGATGTGTACATAACTACTCAGGGTGAGATGGAACTAAATAGATATTGCATGTCTAGTACTGTGCAATGGAATACTCAAAGGCAAGCTGAATGCATGAACATGCTTTATATCATTTAGAGTGGAAAAGCCAATATTTTTGTTTAATTCTGTAAATGCGAATGTTCCATTGTGTACAAAAGGTGAGTTACAGAAAGCAACTCCTGGAAATTTTGTAGAACACTGATAAAATTGGTTGTATACTACTCTAAAACATATGGTGAGTAAAATAATTTTTACATAATGTTTGCACAGACTAGTTTTCAGAAAAATTCAACACTACACTCTCTTGAGCCGAATGCATTACTTTCTATTCTATGCATCTTGTGATATGGATGTGTACATAACTGCTCAGGGTGAGATGGAACTAAATAGATATTGCATGTCTAGTACTGAGCAATGGAATACTCAAAGGCAAGCTGAATTCAGGAACCTGCTTCATAACATTTAGTGTGGAAACGCCAATAACTTTGTTTAGTTCTGTAAATGCAAATGTTCCATTGTGTACAAAAGGTAATGAAACAGAAGTTCACTTCTCGCACACTCATAAAATTGGTTGCATGGAACTCTAAATCATATCGTGTGTAAAACAATGTTTACATCATGTTAGCACAGACTAGTTTTCAGATAAATTCAACACTACACCCTCTTGAACTGAATGCATTACTTTCTATTCCATGGATTTTGAGATATGGATGTGTACATAACTACTCAGGGTGAGATGGAACTAAATAGTTATTGCATGTCGTACTCAGAGACATGGAATACTTAAAGGCAAGCTGAATTCAGGAACCTGCTTCATAACATTTAGTGTGGAAACGCCAATAACTTTGTTTAGTTCTGTAAATGCAAATGTTCCATTGTGTACAAAAGGTAATGAAACAGAAGGTCACTTCTCGCACACTGATTAAATTGGTTGCATGCTACTCTAAATCATATGGTAAGTAAAATAATGTTAACATCAAGTTAGCAAATAGTAGTTTTCAGCAAAATTTAAATCTACACTCTATTGAGCTGATTGCATTACTTTCTGTACTCTGCATTTTGAGATCTGGATGTGTACAGAACTACTGAGGATCAGCTGGAATTGAATCGATATTGCATGTCTACTACAGAGCAATGGAATACTCAAAGGCAAGCTGAATTCAGGAACCTTCTTCATAACATTTAGAGTGGAAAAGACAATATCTTTGTTTAGTTCTGTAAACGCAAATGTTCCATTTCGTGCAAAACGTGAGTTACTGAAAGCAACTCCTGGACAATTTGTAGCACACTGATAAAACTGTTTCCATAATATAAATCATATGGTGAGTAAAATAATGTTTACATCATGTTAGCACAGACTAGTATTCAGAAAAATTCAACACTACACCCTCTTGAACTGAATGCATTACTTTCTATTCTATGGATTTTGAGATATGGATGTGTACATAACTACTCAGGGTGAGATGGAACTAAATAGATATTGCATGTCTAGTACTGAGCAATGGAATACTCAAAGGCAAGCTGAATTCAGGAACATGCTTTATATCATTTAGAGTGGAAAAGCCAATATTTTTGTTTAGTTCTGTAAATGCGAATGTTCCATTGTGTACAAAAGGTGAGTTACAGAAAGCAACTCCTGGAAATTTTGTAGCACACTGATAAAATTGGTTGTATACTACTCTAAATCATATGGTAAGTAAAATAATAAGGTTAACATCAAGTTAGCAAATAGTAGTTTTCAGCAAAATTGAAATCTACACACTATTCAGCTGAATGCATTACTTTCTGTACTATGCATTTTGAGATCTGGATGTGTTCAGAACTACTGAGGATCAGCTGGAATTGTATCGATATTGCATGTCTACTTACAGAGCAATGGAATACTCAAAGGCAAGCTGAATTCAGGAACCTGCTTCATAACATTTAGAGTGGAAATGCCGATATTTTTGATTAGTTCTGTAAACGCAACAGTTCCATTGTGTACAAAAGGTAAAGAAACAGAAGGTCACTTCTCGCACACTCACAAAATTGGTTGCATGCTACTCTAAAACATATGGTGAGTAAAATAATTTTTACATCATGTTTGCACAGACTAGTTTTCAGAAAAATTCAACACTACACTCTCTTGAGCCGAATGCATTACTTTCTATTCTATGCATTTTGAGATATGGATGTGTACATCACTACTCAGGGTGAGATGGAACTATATAGATATTGCATGTCTTCGACTCAGAGACATGAAATACTTAAACGCAAGCTGAATTCAAGAACCTACCCCATAACATTTAGAGTGGAATCGCCAATATCTTTGTTTAGTATTGTAAACGCAAATGTTCCATTATGTACAAAAGGTAATGAAACAGAAGGTCATTTCTCGCACACATAGAAAATTGGTTGCATGCTACTCTAAATCATATGGTAAGTAAAATAATAAGGTTAACATCAAGTTAGCAAATAGTAGTTTTCAGCAAAATTCAAATCTTCACACTCTTGAGCCGAATGCATTACTTTCTATTCTATGCATCTTGTGATATGGATGTGTACATAACTACTCAGGGTGAGATGGAACTAAATAGATATTGCATGTCTAGTACTGAGCAATGGAATACTCAAAGGCAAGCTGAATTCAGGAACATGCTTTATATCATTTAGAGTGGAAAAGCCAATATTTTTGTTTAGTTCTGTAAATGCGAATGTTCCATTGTGTACAAAAGGTGAGTTACAGAAAGCAACTCCTGGAAATTTTGTAGCACACTGATAAAATTGGTTGTATACTACTCTAAAACATATGGTGAGTAAAATAATTTTTACATCATGTTTGCACAGACTAGTTTTCAGAAAAATTCAAATCTTCACACTCTTGAGCCGAATGCATTACTTTCTATTCTATGCATCTTGTGATATGGATGTGTACATAACTACTCAGGGTGAGATGGAACTAAATAGATATTGCATGTCTAGTACTGAGCAATGGAATACTCAAAGGCAAGCTGAATTCAGGAACATGCTTTATATCATTTAGAGTGGAAAAGCCAATATTTTTGTTTAGTTCTGTAAATGCAAATGTTCCATTGTGTACAAAAGGTAATGAAACAGAAGTTCACTTCTCGCACACTCATAAAATTGGTTGCATGGAACTCTAAATCATATCGTGTGTAAAACAATGTTTACATCATGTTAGCACAGACTAGTTCTCAGATAAATTCAACACTACACCCTCTTGAACTGAATGCATTACTTTCTATTCCATGGATTTTGAGATATGGATGTGTACATAACTACTCAGGGTGAGATGGAACTAAATAGTTATTGCATGTCTTGTACTCAGAGACATGGAATACTTAAAGGCAAGCTGAATTCAGGAACCTGCTTCATAACATTTAGTGTGGAAACGCCAATAACTTTGTTTAGTTCTGTAAATGCAAATGTTCCATTGTGTACAAAAGGTAATGAAACAGAAGGTCACTTCTCGCACACTGATTAAATTGGTTGCATGCTACTCTAAATCATATGGTAAGTAAAATAATGTTAACATCAAGTTAGCAAATAGTAGTTTTCAGCAAAATTTAAATCTACACTCTATTGAGCTGATTGCATTACTTTCTGTACTCTGCATTTTGAGATCTGGATGTGTACAGAACTACTGAGGATCAGCTGGAATTGAATCGATATTGCATGTCTACTACAGAGCAATGGAATACTCAAAGGCAAGCTGAATTCAGGAACCTTCTTCATAACATTTAGAGTGGAAAAGACAATATCTTTGTTTAGTTCTGTAAACGCAAATGTTCCATTTCGTGCAAAACGTGAGTTACTGAAAGCAACTCCTGGACAATTTGTAGCACACTGATAAAACTGTTTCCATAATATAAATCATATGGTGAGTAAAATAATGTTTACATCATGTTAGCACAGACTAGTATTCAGAAAAATTCCACACTACACCCTCTTGAACTGAATGCATTACTTTCTATTCTATGGATTTTGAGATATGGATGTGTACATAACTACTCAGGGTGAGATGGAACAAATAGATATTGCATGTCTAGTACTGAGCAATGGAATACTCAAAGGCAAGCTGAATTCAGGAACATGCTTTATATCATTTAGAGTGGAAAAGCCAATATTTTTGTTTAGTTCTGTAAATGCGAATGTTCCATTGTGTACAAAAGGTGAGTTACAAAGCAACTCCTGGAAATTTTGTAGCACACTGATAAAATTGGTTGTATACTACTCTAAAACATATGGTGAGTAAAATAATATTTACATCATGTTTGCACAGACTAGTTTTCAGAAAAATTCAACACTACACTCTCTTGAGCCGAATGCATTACTTTCTATTCTATGCATCTTGTGATATGGATGTGTACATAACTACTCAGGGTGAGATGGAACTAAATAGATATTGCATGTCTAGTACTGAGCAATGGAATACTCAAAGGCAAGCTGAATTCAGGAACATGCTTTATATCATTTAGAGTGGAAAAGCCAATATTTTTGTTTAGTTCTGTAAACGCGAATGTTCCATTGTGTACAAAAGGTGAGTTACAGAAAGCAACTCCTGGAAATTTTGTAGCACACTGATAAAATTGGTTGTATACTACTCTAAATCATATGGTAAGTAAAATAATAAGGTTAACATCAAGTTAGCAAATAGTAGTTTTCAGCAAAATTGAAATCTACACACTATTCAGCTGAATGCATTACTTTCTGTTCTATGCATTTTGAGATCTGGATGTGTTCAGAACTACTGAGGATCAGCTGGAATTGTATCGATATTGCATGTCTACTTACAGAGCAATGGAATACTCAAAGGCAAGCTGAATTCAGGAACCTGCTTCATAACATTTAGAGTGGAAATGCCGATATTTTTGATTAGTTCTGTAAACGCAACAGTTCCATTGTGTACAAAAGGTAAAGAAACAGAAGGTCACTTCTCGCACACTCACAAAATTGGTTGCATGCTACTCTAAAACATATGGTGAGTAAAATAATTTTTACATCATGTTTGCACAGACTAGTTTTCAGAAAAATTCAACACTACACTCTCTTGAGCCGAATGCATTACTTTCTATTCTATGCATTTTGAGATATGGATGTGTACATCACTACTCAGGGTGAGATGGAACTATATAGATATTGCATGTCTTGTACTCAGAGACATGGAATACTTAAAGGCAAGCTGAATTCAGGAACCTGCTTCATAACATTTAGTGTGGAAACGCCAATAACTTTGTTTAGTTCTGTAAATGCAAATGTTCCATTGTGTACAAAAGGTAATGAAACAGAAGGTCACTTCTCGCACACTGATTAAATTGGTTGCATGCTACTCTAAATCATATGGTAAGTAAAATAATGTTAACATCAAGTTAGCAAATAGTAGTTTTCAGCAAAATTTAAATCTACACTCTATTGAGCTGATTGCATTACTTTCTGTACTCTGCATTTTGAGATCTGGATGTGTACAGAACTACTGAGGATCAGCTGGAATTGAATCGATATTGCATGTCTACTACAGAGCAATGGAATACTCAAAGGCAAGCTGAATTCAGGAACCTTCTTCATAACATTTAGAGTGGAAAAGACAATATCTTTGTTTAGTTCTGTAAACGCAAATGTTCCATTTCGTGCAAAACGTGAGTTACTGAAAGCAACTCCTGGACAATTTGTAGCACACTGATAAAACTGTTTCCATAATATAAATCATATGGTGAGTAAAATAATGTTTACATCATGTTAGCACAGACTAGTATTCAGAAAAATTCCACACTACACCCTCTTGAACTGAATGCATTACTTTCTATTCTATGGATTTTGAGATATGGATGTGTACATAACTACTCAGGGTGAGATGGAACTAAATCGATATTGCATGTCTAGTACTGAGCAATGGAATACTCAAAGGCAAGCTGAAATCAGGAACATGCTTTATATCATTTAGAGTGGAAAAGCCAATATTTTTGTTTAGTTCTGTAAATGCGAATGTTCCATTGTGTACAAAAGGTGAGTTACAGAAAGCAACTCCTGGAAATTTTGTAGCACACTGATAAAATTGGTTGTATACTACTCTAAATCATATGGTAAGTAAAATAATAAGGTTAACATCAAGTTAGCAAATAGTAGTTTTCAGCAAAATTGAAATCTACACACTATTCAGCTGAATGCATTACTTTCTGTTCTATGCATTTTGAGATCTGGATGTGTTCAGAACTACTGAGGATCAGCTGGAATTGTATCGATATTGCATGTCTACTTACAGAGCAATGGAATACTCAAAGGCAAGCTGAATTCAGGAACCTGCTTCATAACATTTAGAGTGGAAATGCCGATATTTTTGATTAGTTCTGTAAACGCAACAGTTCCATTGTGTACAAAAGGTAAAGAAACAGAAGGTCACTTCTCGCACACTCACAAAATTGGTTGCATGCTACTCTAAAACATATGGTGAGTAAAATAATTTTTACATCATGTTTGCACAGACTAGTTTTCAGAAAAATTCAACACTACACTCTCTTGAGCCGAATGCATTACTTTCTATTCTATGCATTTTGAGATATGGATGTGTACATCACTACTCAGGGTGAGATGGAACTATATAGATATTGCATGTCTTCGACTCAGAGACATGAAATACTTAAACGCAAGCTGAATTCAAGAACCTACCCCATAACATTTAGAGTGGAATCGCCAATATCTTTGTTTAGTATTGTAAACGCAAATGTTCCATTATGTACAAAAGGTAATGAAACAGAAGGTCATTTCTCGCACACATAGAAAATTGGTTGCATGCTACTCTAAATCATATGGTAAGTAAAATAATAAGGTTAACATCAAGTTAGCAAATAGTAGTTTTCTGCAAAATTCAAATCTTCACACTCTTGAGCCGAATGCATTACTTTCTATTCTATGCATCTTGTGATATGGATGTGTACATAACTACTCAGGGTGAGATGGAACTAAATAGATATTGCATGTCTAGTACTGAGCAATGGAATACTCAAAGGCAAGCTGAATTCAGGAACCTGCTTCATAACATTTAGAGTGGAAATGCCGATATTTTTGATTAGTTCTGTAAACGCAAAAGTTCCATTGTGTACAAAAGGTAAAGAAACAGAAGGTCACTTCTCGCACACTCACAAAATTGGTTGCATGCTACTCTAAAACATATGGTGAGTAAAATAATTTTTAAATCATGTTTGCACAGACTAGTTTTCAGAAAAATTCAACACTACACTCTCTTGAGCCGAATGCATTACTTTCTATTCTATGCATCTTGTGATATGGATGTGTACATAACTACTCAGGGTGAGATGGAACTAAATAGATATTGCATGTCTAGTACTGAGCAATGGAATACTCAAAGGCAAGCTGAATTCAGGAACATGCTTTATATCATTTAGAGTGGAAAAGCCAATATTTTTGTTTAGTTCTGTAAACGCGAATGTTCCATTGTGTACAAAAGGTGAGTTACAGAAAGCAACTCCTGGAAATTTTGTAGCACACTGATAAAATTGGTTGTATACTACTCTAAATCATATGGTAAGTAAAATAATAAGGTTAACATCAAGTTAGCAAATAGTAGTTTTCAGCAAAATTGAAATCTACACACTATTCAGCTGAATGCATTACTTTCTGTACTATGCATTTTGAGATCTGGATGTGTTCAGAACTACTGAGGATCAGCTGGAATTGTATCGATATTGCATGTCTACTTACAGAGCAATGGAATACTCAAAGGCAAGCTGAATTCAGGAACCTGCTTCATAACATTTAGAGTGGAAATGCCGATATTTTTGATTAGTTCTGTAAACGCAACAGTTCCATTGTGTACAAAAGGTAAAGAAACAGAACGTCACTTCTCGCACACTCACAAAATTGGTTGCATGCTACTCTAAAACATATGGTGAGTAAAATAATTTTTAAATCATGTTTGCACAGACTAGTTTTCAGAAAAATTCAACACTACACTCTCTTGAGCCGAATGCATTACTTTCTATTCTATGCATTTTGAGATATGGATGTGTACATCACTACTCAGGGTGAGATGGAACTATATAGATATTGCATGTCTTCGACTCAGAGACATGAAATACTTAAACGCAAGCTGAATTCAAGAACCTACCCCATAACATTTAGAGTGGAATCGCCAATATCTTTGTTTAGTATTGTAAACGCAAATGTTCCATTATGTACAAAAGGTAATGAAACAGAAGGTCATTTCTCGCACACATAGAAAATTGGTTGCATGCTACTCTAAATCATATGGTAAGTAAAATAATAAGGTTAACATCAAGTTAGCAAATAATAGTTTTCTGCAAAATTCAAAGCTTCACACTCTTGAGCCGAATGCATTACTTTCTATTCTATGCATCTTGTGATATGGATGTGTACATAACTACTCAGGGTGAGATGGAACTAAATAGATATTGCATGTCTAGTACTGAGCAATGGAATACTCAAAGGCAAGCTGAATTCAGGAACATGCTTTATATCATTTAGAGTGGAAAAGCCAATATTTTTGTTTAGTTCTGTAAATGCGAATGTTCCATTGTGTACAAAAGGTGAGTTACAGAAAGCAACTCCTGGAAATTGTGTAGCACACTGATAAAATTGGTTGTATACTACTCTAAAACATATGGTGAGTAAAATAATTTTTACATCATGTTTGCACAGACTAGTTTTCAGAAAAATTCAACACTACACTCTCTTGAGCCGAATGCATTACTTTCTATTCTATGCATCTTGTGATATGGATGTGTACATAACTACTCAGGGTGAGATGGAACTAAATAGATATTGCATGTCTAGTACTGAGCAATGGAATACTCAAAGGCAAGCTGAATTCAGGAACATGCTTTATATCATTTAGAGTGGAAAAGCCAATATTTTTGTTTAGTTCTGTAAATGCGAATGTTCCATTGTGTACAAAAGGTGAGTTACAGAAAGCAACTCCTGGAAATTTTGTAGCACACTGATAAAATTGGTTGTATACTACTCTAAAACATATGGTGAGTAAAATAATTTTTACATCATGTTTGCACAGACTAGTTTTCAGAAAAATTCAACACTACACTCTCTTGAGCCGAATGCATTACTTTCTATTCTATGCATTTTGAGATATGGATGTGTACATCACTACTCAGGGTGAGATGGAACTATATAGATATTGCATGTCTTCGACTCAGAGACATGAAATACTTAAACGCAAGCTGAATTCAAGAACCTACCCCATAACATTTAGAGTGGAATCGCCAATATCTTTGTTTAGTATTGTAAACGCAAATGTTCCATTATGTACAAAAGGTAATGAAACAGAAGGTCATTTCTCGCACACATAGAAAATTGGTTGCATGCTACTCTAAATCATATGGTAAGTAAAATAATAAGGTTAACATCAAGTTAGCAAATAGTAGTTTTCAGCAAAATTGAAATCTACACACTATTCAGCTGAATGCATTACTTTCTGTACTATGCATTTTGAGATCTGGATGTGTTCAGAACTACTGAGGATCAGCTGGAATTGTATCGATATTGCATGTCTACTTACAGAGCAATGGAATACTCAAAGGCAAGCTGAATTCAGGAACCTGCTTCATAACATTTAGAGTGGAAATGCCGATATTTTTGATTAGTTCTGTAAACGCAACAGTTCCATTGTGTACAAAAGGTAAAGAAACAGAACGTCACTTCTCGCACACTCACAAAATTGGTTGCATGCTACTCTAAAACATATGGTGAGTAAAATAATTTTTAAATCATGTTTGCACAGACTAGTTTTCAGAAAAATTCAACACTACACTCTCTTGAGCCGAATGCATTACTTTCTATTCTATGCATTTTGAGATATGGATGTGTACATCACTACTCAGGGTGAGATGGAACTATATAGATATTGCATGTCTTCGACTCAGAGACATGAAATACTTAAACGCAAGCTGAATTCAAGAACCTACCCCATAACATTTAGAGTGGAATCGCCAATATCTTTGTTTAGTATTGTAAACGCAAATGTTCCATTATGTACAAAAGGTAATGAAACAGAAGGTCATTTCTCGCACACATAGAAAATTGGTTGCATGCTACTCTAAATCATATGGTAAGTAAAATAATAAGGTTAACATCAAGTTAGCAAATAATAGTTTTCTGCAAAATTCAAAGCTTCACACTCTTGAGCCGAATGCATTACTTTCTATTCTATGCATCTTGTGATATGGATGTGTACATAACTACTCAGGGTGAGATGGAACTAAATAGATATTGCATGTCTAGTACTGAGCAATGGAATACTCAAAGGCAAGCTGAATTCAGGAACATGCTTTATATCATTTAGAGTGGAAAAGCCAATATTTTTGTTTAGTTCTGTAAATGCGAATGTTCCATTGTGTACAAAAGGTGAGTTACAGAAAGCAACTCCTGGAAATTGTGTAGCACACTGATAAAATTGGTTGTATACTACTCTAAAACATATGGTGAGTAAAATAATTTTTACATCATGTTTGCACAGACTAGTTTTCAGAAAAATTCAACACTACACTCTCTTGAGCCGAATGCATTACTTTCTATTCTATGCATCTTGTGATATGGATGTGTACATAACTACTCAGGGTGAGATGGAACTAAATAGATATTGCATGTCTAGTACTGAGCAATGGAATACTCAAAGGCAAGCTGAATTCAGGAACATGCTTTATATCATTTAGAGTGGAAAAGCCAATATTTTTGTTTAGTTCTGTAAATGCGAATGTTCCATTGTGTACAAAAGGTGAGTTACAGAAAGCAACTCCTGGAAATTTTGTAGCACACTGATAAAATTGGTTGTATACTACTCTAAATCATATGGTAAGTAAAATAATAAGGTTAACATCGTTAGCAAATAGTAGTTTTCAGCAAAATTGAAATCTACACACTATTCAGCTGAATGCATTACTTTCTGTACTATGCATTTTGAGATCTGGATGTGTTCAGAACTACTGAGGATCAGCTGGAATTGTATCGATATTGCATGTCTACTTACAGAGCAATGGAATACTCAAAGGCAAGCTGAATTCAGGAACCTGCTTCATAACATTTAGAGTGGAAATGCCGATATTTTTGATTAGTTCTGTAAACGCAACAGTTCCATTGTGTACAAAAGGTAAAGAAACAGAAGGTCACTTCTCGCACACTCACAAAATTGGTTGCATGCTACTCTAAAACATATGGTGAGTAAAATAATTTTTACATCATGTTTGCACAGACTAGTTTTCAGAAAAATTCAACACTACACTCTCTTGAGCCGAATGCATTACTTTCTATTCTATGCATTTTGAGATATGGCTGTGTACATCACTACTCAGGGTGAGATGGAACTATATAGATATTGCATGTCTTCGACTCAGAGACATGAAATACTTAAACGCAAGCTGAATTCAAGAACCTACCCCATAACATTTAGAGTGGAATCGCCAATATCTTTGTTTAGTATTGTAAACGCAAATGTTCCATTATGTACAAAAGGTAATGAAACAGAAGGTCATTTCTCGCACACATAGAAAATTGGTTGCATGCTACTCTAAATCATATGGTAAGTAAAATAATAAGGTTAACATCAAGTTAGCAAATAGTAGTTTTCAGCAAAATTCAAATCTTCACACTCTTGAGCCGAATGCATTACTTTCTATTCTATGCATCTTGTGATATGGATGTGTACATAACTACTCAGGGTGAGATGGAACTAAATAGATATTGCATGTCTAGTACTGAGCAATGGAATACTCAAAGGCAAGCTGAATTCAGGAACATGCTTTATATCATTTAGAGTGGAAAAGCCAATATTTTTGTTTAGTTCTGTAAATGCGAATGTTCCATTGTGTACAAAAGGTGAGTTACAGAAAGCAACTCCTGGAAATTTTGTAGCACACTGATAAAATTGGTTGTATACTACTCTAAAACATATGGTGAGTAAAATAATTTTTACATCATGTTTGCACAGACTAGTTTTCAGAAAAATTCAACACTACACTCTCTTGAGCCGAATGCATTACTTTCTATTCTATGCATCTTGTGATATGGATGTGTACATAACTACTCAGGGTGAGATGGAACTAAATAGATATTGCATGTCTAGTACTGAGCAATGGAATACTCAAAGGCAAGCTGAATTCAGGAACATGCTTTATATCATTTAGAGTGGAAAAGCCAATATTTTTGTTTAGTTCTGTAAACGCGAATGTTCCATTGTGTACAAAAGGTGAGTTACAGAAAGCAACTCCTGGAAATTTTGTAGCACACTGATAAAATTGGTTGTATACTACTCTAAATCATATGGTAAGTAAAATAATAAGGTTAACATCAAGTTAGCAAATAGTAGTTTTCAGCAAAATTGAAATCTACACACTATTCAGCTGAATGCATTACTTTCTGTACTATGCATTTTGAGATCTGGATGTGTTCAGAACTACAGAGGATCAGCTGGAATTGTATCGATATTGCATGTCTACTTACAGAGCAATGGAATACTCAAAGGCAAGCTGAATTCAGGAACCTGCTTCATAACATTTAGAGTGGAAATGCCGATATTTTTGATTAGTTCTGTAAACGCAACAGTTCCATTGTGTACAAAAGGTAAAGAAACAGAAGGTCACTTCTCGCACACTCACAAAATTGGTTGCATGCTACTCTAAAACATATGGTGAGTAAAATAATTTTTACATCATGTTTGCACAGACTAGTTTTCAGAAAAATTCAACACTACACTCTCTTGAGCCGAATGCATTACTTTCTATTCTATGCATTTTGAGATATGGATGTGTACATCACTACTCAGGGTGAGATGGAACTATATAGATATTGCATGTCTTCGACTCAGAGACATGAAATACTTAAACGCAAGCTGAATTCAAGAACCTACCCCATAACATTTAGAGTGGAATCGCCAATATCTTTGTTTAGTATTGTAAACGCAAATGTTCCATTATGTACAAAAGGTAATGAAACAGAAGGTCATTTCTCGCACACATAGAAAATTGGTTGCATGCTACTCTAAATCATATGGTAAGTAAAATAATAAGGTTAACATCAAGTTAGCAAATAGTAGTTTTCAGCAAAATTCAAATCTTCACACTCTTGAGCCGAATGCATTACTTTCTATTCTATGCATCTTGTGATATGGATGTGTACCTAACTACTCAGGGTGAGATGGAACTAAATAGATATTGCATGTCTAGTACTGAGCAATGGAATACTCAAAGGCAAGCTGAATTCTGGAACATGCTTTATATCATTTAGAGTGGAAAAGCCAATATTTTTGTTTAGTTCTGTAAATGCGAATGTTCCATTGTGTACAAAAGGTGAGTTACAGAAAGCAACTCCTGGAAATTTTGTAGCACACTGATAAAATTGGTTGTATACTACTCTAAAACATATGGTGAGTAAAATAATTTTTACATCATGTTTGCACAGACTAGTTTTCAAAAAAATTCAACACTACACTCTCTTGAGCCGAATGCATTACTTTCTATTCTATGCATCTTGTGATATGGATGTGTACATAACTACTCAGGGTGAGATGGAACTAAATAGATATTGCATGTCTAGTACTGAGCAATGGAATACTCAAAGGCAAGCTGAATTCAGGAACATGCTTTATATCATTTAGAGTGGAAAAGCCAATATTTTTGTTTAGTTCTGTAAATGCGAATGTTCCATTGTGTACAAAAGGTGAGTTACAGAAAGCAACTCCTGGAAATTTTGTAGCACACTGATAAAATTGGTTGTATACTACTCTAAAACATATGGTGAGTAAAATAATTTTTACATCATGTTTGCACAGACTAGTTTTCAGAAAAATTCAACACTACACTCTCTTGAGCCGAATGCATTACTTTCTATTCTATGCATCTTGTGATATGGATGTGTACATAACTACTCAGGGTGAGATGGAACTAAATAGATATTGCATGTCTAGTACTGAGCAATGGAATACTCAAAGGCAAGCTGAATTCAGGAACATGCTTTATATCATTTAGAGTGGAAAAGCCAATATTTTTGTTTAGTTCTGTAAATGCGAATGTTCCATTGTGTACAAAAGGTGAGTTACAAAGCAACTCCTGGAAATTTTGTAGCACACTGATAAAATTGGTTGTATACTACTCTAAAACATATGGTGAGTAAAATAATTTTTACATCATGTTTGCACAGACTAGTTTTCAGAAAAATTCAACACTACACTCTCTTGAGCCGAATGCATTACTTTCTATTCTATGCATCTTGTGATATGGATGTGAAAATAACTACTCAGGGTGAGATGGAACTAAATAGATATTGCATGTCTAGTACTGAGCAATGGAATACTCAAAGGCAAGCTGAATTCAGGAACATGCTTTATATCATTTAGAGTGGAAAAGCCAATATTTTTGTTTAGTTCTGTAAACGCGAATGTTCCATTGTGTACAAAAGGTGAGTTACAGAAAGCAACTCCTGGAAATTTTGTAGCAAACTGATAAAATTGGTTGTATACTACTCTAAATCATATGGTAAGTAAAATAATAAGGTTAACATCAAGTTAGCAAATAGTAGTTTTCAGCAAAATTGAAATCTACACACTATTCAGCTGAATGCATTACTTTCTGTTCTATGCATTTTGAGATCTGGATGTGTTCAGAACTACTGAGGATCAGCTGGAATTGTATCGATATTGCATGTCTACTTACAGAGCAATGGAATACTGAAAGGCAAGCTGAATTCAGGAACCTGCTTCATAACATTTAGAGTGGAAATGCCGATATTTTTGATTAGTTCTGTAAACGCAACAGTTCCATTGTGTACAAAAGGTAAAGAAACAGAAGGTCACTTCTCGCACACTCACAAAATTGGTTGCATGCTACTCTAAAACATATGGTGAGTAAAATAATTTTTACATCATGTTTGCACAGACTAGTTTTCAGAAAAATTCAACACTACACTCTCTTGAGCCGAATGCATTACTTTCTATTCTATGCATTTTGAGATATGGATGTGTACATCACTACTCAGGGTGAGATGGAACTATATAGATATTGCATGTCTTCGACTCAGAGACATGAAATACTTAAACGCAAGCTGAATTCAAGAACCTACCCCATAACATTTAGAGTGGAATCGCCAATATCTTTGTTTAGTATTGTAAACGCAAATGTTCCATTATGTACAAAAGGTAATGAAACAGAAGGTCATTTCTCGCACACATAGAAAATTGGTTGCATGCTACTCTAAATCATATGGTAAGTAAAATAATAAGGTTAACATCAAGTTAGCAAATAGTAGTTTTCAGCAACATTCAAATCTTCACACACTTGAGCCGAATGCATTACTTTCTGTACTATGCATTTTCAGATGTGGGTGTGTACAGAACTACTGAGAATCAGCTGGAATTGTATCGATATTGCATGTCTACTTACAGAGCAATGGATTACTCAAAGGCAAGCTGAATTCAGGAACCTGCTTCATAACATTTAGAGTGGAAATGCCGATATTTTTGATTAGTTCTGTAAACGCAACAGTTCCATTGTGTACAAAAGGTAAAGAAACAGAAGGTCACTTCTCGCACACTCACAAAATTGGTTGCATGCTACTCTAAAACATATGGTGAGTAAAATAATTTTTACATCATGTTTGCACAGACTAGTTTTCAGAAAAATTCAACACTACACTCTCTTGAGCCGAATGCATTACTTTCTATTCTATGCATTTTGCGATATGGATGTGTACATCACTACTCAGGGTGAGATGGAACTATATAGATATTGCATGTCTTCGACTCAGAGACATGAAATACTTAAACGCAAGCTGAATTCAAGAACCCCCATAACATTTAGAGTGGAATCGCCAATATCTTTGTTTAGTATTGTAAACGCAAATGTTCCATTATGTACAAAAGGTAATGAAACAGAAGGTCATTTCTCGCACACATAGAAAATTGGTTGCATGCTACTCTAAATCATATGGTAAGTAAAATAATAAGGTTAACATCAAGTTAGCAAATAGTAGTTTTCAGCAAAATTCAAATCTTCACACTCTTGAGCCGAATGCATTACTTTCTATTCTATGCATCTTGTGATATGGATGTGTACATAACTACTCAGGGTGAGATGGAACTAAATAGATATTGCATGTCTAGTACTGAGCAATGGAATACTCAAAGGCAAGCTGAATTCAGGAACATGCTTTATATCATTTAGAGTGGAAAAGCCAATATTTTTGTTTAGTTCTGTAAACGCGAATGTTCCATTGTGTACAAAAGGTGAGTTACAGAAAGCAACTCCTGGAAATTTGGTAGCACACTGATAAAATTGGTTGTATACTACTCTAAATCATATGGTAAGTAAAATAATAAGGTTAACATCAAGTTAGCAAATAGTAGTTTTCAGCAAAATTGAAATCTACACACTATTCAGCTGAATGCATTACTTTCTGTACTATGCATTTTGAGATCTGGATGTGTTCAGAACTACTGAGGATCAGCTGGAATTGTATCGATATTGCATGTCTACTTACAGAGCAATGGAATACTCAAAGGCAAGCTGAATTCAGGAACCTGCTTCATAACATTTAGAGTGGAAATGCCGATATTTTTGATTAGTTCTGTAAACGCAACAGTTCCATTGTGTACAAAAGGTAAAGAAACAGAAGGTCACTTCTCGCACACTCACAAAATTGGTTGCATGCTACTCTAAAACATATGGTGAGTAAAATAATTTTTACATCATGTTTGCACAGACTAGTTTTCAGAAAAATTCAACACTACACTCTCTTGAGCCGAATGCATTACTTTCTATTCTATGCATTTTGAGATATGGATGTGTACATCACTACTCAGGGTGAGATGGAACTATATAGATATTGCATGTCTTCGACTCAGAGACATGAAATACTTAAACGCAAGCTGAATTCAAGAACCTACCCCATAATATTTAGAGTGGAATCGCCAATATCTTTGTTTAGTATTGTAAACGCAAATGTTCCATTATGTACAAAAGGTAATGAAACAGAAGGTCATTTCTCGCACACATAGAAAATTGGTTGCATGCTACTCTAAATCATATGGTAAGTAAAATAATAAGGTTAACATCAAGTTAGCAAATAGTAGTTTTCAGCAAAATTCAAATCTTCACACTCTTGAGCCGAATGCATTACTTTCTATTCTATGCATCTTGTGATATGGATGTGTACATAACTACTCAGGGTGAGATGGAACTAAATAGATATTGCATGTCTAGTACTGAGCAATGGAATACTCAAAGGCAAGCTGAATTCAGGAACATGCTTTATATCATTTAGAGTGGAAAAGCCAATATTTTTGTTTAGTTCTGTAAATGCGAATGTTCCATTGTGTACAAAAGGTGAGTTACAGAAAGCAACTCCTGGAAATTTTGTAGCACACTGATAAAATTGGTTGTATACTACTCTAAAACATATGGTGAGTAAAATAATTTTTACATCATGTTTGCACAGACTAGTTTTCAGAAAAATTCAACACTACACTCTCTTGAGCCGAATGCATTACTTTCTATTCTATGCATCTTGTGATATGGATGTGTACATAACTACTCAGGGTGAGATGGAACTAAATAGATATTGCATGTCTAGTACTGAGCAATGGAATACTCAAAGGCAAGCTGAATTCAGGAACATGCTTTATATCATTTAGAGTGGAAAAGCCAATATTTTTGTTTAGTTCTGTAAACGCGAATGTTCCATTGTGTACAAAAGGTGAGTTACAGAAAGCAACTCCTGGAAATTTTGTAGCACACTGATAAAATTGGTTGTATACTACTCTAAATCATATGGTAAGTAAAATAATAAGGTTAACATCAAGTTAGCAAATAGTAGTTTTCAGCAAAATTGAAATCTACACACTATTCAGCTGAATGCATTACTTTCTGTACTATGCATTTTGAGATCTGGATGTGTTCAGAACTACAGAGGATCAGCTGGAATTGTATCGATATTGCATGTCTACTTACAGAGCAATGGAATACTCAAAGGCAAGCTGAATTCAGGAACCTGCTTCATAACATTTAGAGTGGAAATGCCGATATTTTTGATTAGTTCTGTAAACGCAACAGTTCCATTGTGTACAAAAGGTAAAGAAACAGAAGGTCACTTCTCGCACACTCACAAAATTGGTTGCATGCTACTCTAAAACATATGGTGAGTAAAATAATTTTTACATCATGTTTGCACAGACTAGTTTTCAGAAAAATTCAACACTACACTCTCTTGAGCCGAATGCATTACTTTCTATTCTATGCATTTTGAGATATGGATGTGTACATCACTACTCAGGGTGAGATGGAACTATATAGATATTGCATGTCTTCGACTCAGAGACATGAAATACTTAAACGCAAGCTGAATTCAAGAACCTACCCCATAACATTTAGAGTGGAATCGCCAATATCTTTGTTTAGTATTGTAAACGCAAATGTTCCATTATGTACAAAAGGTAATGAAACAGAAGGTCATTTCTCGCACACATAGAAAATTGGTTGCATGCTACTCTAAATCATATGGTAAGTAAAATAATAAGGTTAACATCAAGTTAGCAAATAGTAGTTTTCAGCAAAATTCAAATCTTCACACTCTTGAGCCGAATGCATTACTTTCTATTCTATGCATCTTGTGATATGGATGTGTACCTAACTACTCAGGGTGAGATGGAACTAAATAGATATTGCATGTCTAGTACTGAGCAATGGAATACTCAAAGGCAAGCTGAATTCTGGAACATGCTTTATATCATTTAGAGTGGAAAAGCCAATATTTTTGTTTAGTTCTGTAAATGCGAATGTTCCATTGTGTACAAAAGGTGAGTTACAGAAAGCAACTCCTGGAAATTTTGTAGCACACTGATAAAATTGGTTGTATACTACTCTAAAACATATGGTGAGTAAAATAATTTTTACATCATGTTTGCACAGACTAGTTTTCAAAAAAATTCAACACTACACTCTCTTGAGCCGAATGCATTACTTTCTATTCTATGCATCTTGTGATATGGATGTGTACATAACTACTCAGGGTGAGATGGAACTAAATAGATATTGCATGTCTAGTACTGAGCAATGGAATACTCAAAGGCAAGCTGAATTCAGGAACATGCTTTATATCATTTAGAGTGGAAAAGCCAATATTTTTGTTTAGTTCTGTAAATGCGAATGTTCCATTGTGTACAAAAGGTGAGTTACAGAAAGCAACTCCTGGAAATTTTGTAGCACACTGATAAAATTGGTTGTATACTACTCTAAAACATATGGTGAGTAAAATAATTTTTACATCATGTTTGCACAGACTAGTTTTCAGAAAAATTCAACACTACACTCTCTTGAGCCGAATGCATTACTTTCTATTCTATGCATCTTGTGATATGGATGTGTACATAACTACTCAGGGTGAGATGGAACTAAATAGATATTGCATGTCTAGTACTGAGCAATGGAATACTCAAAGGCAAGCTGAATTCAGGAACATGCTTTATATCATTTAGAGTGGAAAAGCCAATATTTTTGTTTAGTTCTGTAAATGCGAATGTTCCATTGTGTACAAAAGGTGAGTTACAAAGCAACTCCTGGAAATTTTGTAGCACACTGATAAAATTGGTTGTATACTACTCTAAAACATATGGTGAGTAAAATAATTTTTACATCATGTTTGCACAGACTAGTTTTCAGAAAAATTCAACACTACACTCTCTTGAGCCGAATGCATTACTTTCTATTCTATGCATCTTGTGATATGGATGTGAAAATAACTACTCAGGGTGAGATGGAACTAAATAGATATTGCATGTCTAGTACTGAGCAATGGAATACTCAAAGGCAAGCTGAATTCAGGAACATGCTTTATATCATTTAGAGTGGAAAAGCCAATATTTTTGTTTAGTTCTGTAAACGCGAATGTTCCATTGTGTACAAAAGGTGAGTTACAGAAAGCAACTCCTGGAAATTTTGTAGCAAACTGATAAAATTGGTTGTATACTACTCTAAATCATATGGTAAGTAAAATAATAAGGTTAACATCAAGTTAGCAAATAGTAGTTTTCAGCAAAATTGAAATCTACACACTATTCAGCTGAATGCATTACTTTCTGTTCTATGCATTTTGAGATCTGGATGTGTTCAGAACTACTGAGGATCAGCTGGAATTGTATCGATATTGCATGTCTACTTACAGAGCAATGGAATACTGAAAGGCAAGCTGAATTCAGGAACCTGCTTCATAACATTTAGAGTGGAAATGCCGATATTTTTGATTAGTTCTGTAAACGCAACAGTTCCATTGTGTACAAAAGGTAAAGAAACAGAAGGTCACTTCTCGCACACTCACAAAATTGGTTGCATGCTACTCTAAAACATATGGTGAGTAAAATAATTTTTACATCATGTTTGCACAGACTAGTTTTCAGAAAAATTCAACACTACACTCTCTTGAGCCGAATGCATTACTTTCTATTCTATGCATTTTGAGATATGGATGTGTACATCACTACTCAGGGTGAGATGGAACTATATAGATATTGCATGTCTTCGACTCAGAGACATGAAATACTTAAACGCAAGCTGAATTCAAGAACCTACCCCATAACATTTAGAGTGGAATCGCCAATATCTTTGTTTAGTATTGTAAACGCAAATGTTCCATTATGTACAAAAGGTAATGAAACAGAAGGTCATTTCTCGCACACATAGAAAATTGGTTGCATGCTACTCTAAATCATATGGTAAGTAAAATAATAAGGTTAACATCAAGTTAGCAAATAGTAGTTTTCAGCAACATTCAAATCTTCACACACTTGAGCCGAATGCATTACTTTCTGTACTATGCATTTTCAGATGTGGGTGTGTACAGAACTACTGAGAATCAGCTGGAATTGTATCGATATTGCATGTCTACTTACAGAGCAATGGATTACTCAAAGGCAAGCTGAATTCAGGAACCTGCTTCATAACATTTAGAGTGGAAATGCCGATATTTTTGATTAGTTCTGTAAACGCAACAGTTCCATTGTGTACAAAAGGTAAAGAAACAGAAGGTCACTTCTCGCACACTCACAAAATTGGTTGCATGCTACTCTAAAACATATGGTGAGTAAAATAATTTTTACATCATGTTTGCACAGACTAGTTTTCAGAAAAATTCAACACTACACTCTCTTGAGCCGAATGCATTACTTTCTATTCTATGCATTTTGCGATATGGATGTGTACATCACTACTCAGGGTGAGATGGAACTATATAGATATTGCATGTCTTCGACTCAGAGACATGAAATACTTAAACGCAAGCTGAATTCAAGAACCCCCATAACATTTAGAGTGGAATCGCCAATATCTTTGTTTAGTATTGTAAACGCAAATGTTCCATTATGTACAAAAGGTAATGAAACAGAAGGTCATTTCTCGCACACATAGAAAATTGGTTGCATGCTACTCTAAATCATATGGTAAGTAAAATAATAAGGTTAACATCAAGTTAGCAAATAGTAGTTTTCAGCAAAATTCAAATCTTCACACTCTTGAGCCGAATGCATTACTTTCTATTCTATGCATCTTGTGATATGGATGTGTACATAACTACTCAGGGTGAGATGGAACTAAATAGATATTGCATGTCTAGTACTGAGCAATGGAATACTCAAAGGCAAGCTGAATTCAGGAACATGCTTTATATCATTTAGAGTGGAAAAGCCAATATTTTTGTTTAGTTCTGTAAACGCGAATGTTCCATTGTGTACAAAAGGTGAGTTACAGAAAGCAACTCCTGGAAATTTGGTAGCACACTGATAAAATTGGTTGTATACTACTCTAAATCATATGGTAAGTAAAATAATAAGGTTAACATCAAGTTAGCAAATAGTAGTTTTCAGCAAAATTGAAATCTACACACTATTCAGCTGAATGCATTACTTTCTGTACTATGCATTTTGAGATCTGGATGTGTTCAGAACTACTGAGGATCAGCTGGAATTGTATCGATATTGCATGTCTACTTACAGAGCAATGGAATACTCAAAGGCAAGCTGAATTCAGGAACCTGCTTCATAACATTTAGAGTGGAAATGCCGATATTTTTGATTAGTTCTGTAAACGCAACAGTTCCATTGTGTACAAAAGGTAAAGAAACAGAAGGTCACTTCTCGCACACTCACAAAATTGGTTGCATGCTACTCTAAAACATATGGTGAGTAAAATAATTTTTACATCATGTTTGCACAGACTAGTTTTCAGAAAAATTCAACACTACACTCTCTTGAGCCGAATGCATTACTTTCTATTCTATGCATTTTGAGATATGGATGTGTACATCACTACTCAGGGTGAGATGGAACTATATAGATATTGCATGTCTTCGACTCAGAGACATGAAATACTTAAACGCAAGCTGAATTCAAGAACCTACCCCATAATATTTAGAGTGGAATCGCCAATATCTTTGTTTAGTATTGTAAACGCAAATGTTCCATTATGTACAAAAGGTAATGAAACAGAAGGTCATTTCTCGCACACATAGAAAATTGGTTGCATGCTACTCTAAATCATATGGTAAGTAAAATAATAAGGTTAACATCAAGTTAGCAAATAGTAGTTTTCAGCAAAATTCAAATCTTCACACTCTTGAGCCGAATGCATTACTTTCTATTCTATGCATCTTGTGATATGGATGTGTACATAACTACTCAGGGTGAGATGGAACTAAATAGATATTGCATGTCTAGTACTGAGCAATGGAATACTCAAAGGCAAGCTGAATTCAGGAACATGCTTTATATCATTTAGAGTGGAAAAGCCAATATTTTTGTTTAGTTCTGTAAACGCGAATGTTCCATTGTGTACAAAAGGTGAGTTACAGAAAGCAACTCCTGGAAATTTGGTAGCACACTGATAAAATTGGTTGTATACTACTCTAAATCATATGGTAAGTAAAATAATAAGGTTAACATCAAGTTAGCAAATAGTAGTTTTCAGCAAAATTGAAATCTACACACTATTCAGCTGAATGCATTACTTTCTGTACTATGCATTTTGAGATCTGGATGTGTTCAGAACTACTGAGGATCAGCTGGAATTGTATCGATATTGCATGTCTACTTACAGAGCAATGGAATACTCAAAGGCAAGCTGAATTCAGGAACCTGCTTCATAACATTTAGAGTGGAAATGCCGATATTTTTGATTAGTTCTGTAAACGCAACAGTTCCATTGTGTACAAAAGGTAAAGAAACAGAAGGTCACTTCTCGCACACTCACAAAATTGGTTGCATGCTACTCTAAAACATATGGTGAGTAAAATAATTTTTACATCATGTTTGCACAGACTAGTTTTCAGAAAAATTCAACACTACACTCTCTTGAGCCGAATGCATTACTTTCTATTCTATGCATTTTGAGATATGGATGTGTACATCACTACTCAGGGTGAGATGGAACTATATAGATATTGCATGTCTTCGACTCAGAGACATGAAATACTTAAACGCAAGCTGAATTCAAGAACCTACCCCATAATATTTAGAGTGGAATCGCCAATATCTTTGTTTAGTATTGTAAACGCAAATGTTCCATTATGTACAAAAGGTAATGAAACAGAAGGTCATTTCTCGCACACATAGAAAATTGGTTGCATGCTACTCTAAATCATATGGTAAGTAAAATAATAAGGTTAACATCAAGTTAGCAAATAGTAGTTTTCAGCAAAATTCAAATCTTCACACTCTTGAGCCGAATGCATTACTTTCTATTCTATGCATCTTGTGATATGGATGTGTACATAACTACTCAGGGTGAGATGGAACTAAATAGATATTGCATGTCTAGTACTGAGCAATGGAATACTCAAAGGCAAGCTGAATTCAGGAACATGCTTTATATCATTTAGAGTGGAAAAGCCAATATTTTTGTTTAGTTCTGTAAATGCGAATGTTCCATTGTGTACAAAAGGTGAGTTACAGAAAGCAACTCCTGGAAATTTTGTAGCACACTGATAAAATTGGTTGTATACTACTCTAAATCATATGGTAAGTAAAATAATAAGGTTAACATCGTTAGCAAATAGTAGTTTTCAGCAAAATTGAAATCTACACACTATTCAGCTGAATGCATTACTTTCTGTACTATGCATTTTGAGATCTGGATGTGTTCAGAACTACTGAGGATCAGCTGGAATTGTATCGATATTGCATGTCTACTTACAGAGCAATGGAATACTCAAAGGCAAGCTGAATTCAGGAACCTGCTTCATAACATTTAGAGTGGAAATGCCGATATTTTTGATTAGTTCTGTAAACGCAACAGTTCCATTGTGTACAAAAGGTAAAGAAACAGAAGGTCACTTCTCGCACACTCACAAAATTGGTTGCATGCTACTCTAAAACATATGGTGAGTAAAATAATTTTTAAATCATGTTTGCACAGACTAGTTTTCAGAAAAATTCAACACTACACTCTCTTGAGCCGAATGCATTACTTTCTATTCTATGCATTTTGAGATATGGATGTGTACATCACTACTCAGGGTGAGATGGAACTATATAGATATTGCATGTCTTCGACTCAGAGACATGAAATACTTAAACGCAAGCTGAATTCAAGAACCTACCCCATAACATTTAGAGTGGAATCGCCAATATCTTTGTTTAGTATTGTAAACGCAAATGTTCCATTATGTACAAAAGGTAATGAAACAGAAGGTCATTTCTCGCACACATAGAAAATTGGTTGCATGCTACTCTAAATCATATGGTAAGTAAAATAATAAGGTTAACATCAAGTTAGCAAATAGTAGTTTTCTGCAAAATTCAAAGCTTCACACTCTTGAGCCGAATGCATTACTTTCTATTCTATGCATCTTGTGATATGGATGTGTACATAACTACTCAGGGTGAGATGGAACTAAATAGATATTGCATGTCTAGTACTGAGCAATGGAATACTCAAAGGCAAGCTGAATTCAGGAACATGCTTTATATCATTTAGAGTGGAAAAGCCAATATTTTTGTTTAGTTCTGTAAATGCGAATGTTCCATTGTGTACAAAAGGTGAGTTACAGAAAGCAACTCCTGGAAATTTTGTAGCACACTGATAAAATTGGTTGTATACTACTCTAAAACATATGGTGAGTAAAATAATTTTTACATCATGTTTGCACAGACTAGTTTTCAGAAAAATTCAACACTACACTCTCTTGAGCCGAATGCATTACTTTCTATTTTATGCATCTTGTGATATGGATGTGTACATAACTACTCAGGGTGAGATGGAACTAAATAGATATTGCATGTCTAGTACTGAGCAATGGAATACTCAAAGGCAAGCTGAATTCAGGAACATGCTTTATATCATTTAGAGTGGAAAAGCCAATATTTTTGTTTAGTTCTGTAAACGCGAATGTTCCATTGTGTACAAAAGGTGAGTTACAGAAAGCAACTCCTGGAAATTTGGTAGCACACTGATAAAATTGGTTGTATACTACTCTAAATCATATGGTAAGTAAAATAATAAGGTTAACATCAAGTTAGCAAATAGTAGTTTTCAGCAAAATTGAAATCTACACACTATTCAGCTGAATGCATTACTTTCTGTACTATGCATTTTGAGATCTGGATGTGTTCAGAACTACTGAGGATCAGCTGGAATTGTATCGATATTGCATGTCTACTTACAGAGCAATGGAATACTCAAAGGCAAGCTGAATTCAGGAACCTGCTTCATAACATTTAGAGTGGAAATGCCGATATTTTTGATTAGTTCTGTAAACGCAACAGTTCCATTGTGTACAAAAGGTAAAGAAACAGAAGGTCACTTCTCGCACACTCACAAAATTGGTTGCATGCTACTCTAAAACATATGGTGAGTAAAATAATTTTTACATCATGTTTGCACAGACTAGTTTTCAGAAAAATTCAACACTACACTCTCTTGAGCCGAATGCATTACTTTCTATTCTATGCATTTTGAGATATGGATGTGTACATCACTACTCAGGGTGAGATGGAACTATATAGATATTGCATGTCTTCGACTCAGAGACATGAAATACTTAAACGCAAGCTGAATTCAAGAACCTACCCCATAACATTTAGAGTGGAATCGCCAATATCTTTGTTTAGTATTGTAAACGCAAATGTTCCATTATGTACAAAAGGTAATGAAACAGAAGGTCATTTCTCGCACACATAGAAAATTGGTTGCATGCTACTCTAAATCATATGGTAAGTAAAATAATAAGGTTAACATCAAGTTAGCAAATAGTAGTTTTCAGCAAAATTGAAATCTACACACTATTCAGCTGAATGCATTACTTTCTGTACTATGCATTTTGAGGTCTGGATGTGTTCAGAACTACTGAGGATCAGCTGGAATTGTATCGATATTGCATGTCTACTTACAGAGCAATGGAATACTCAAAGGCAAGCTGAATTCAGGAACCTGCTTCATAACATTTAGAGTGGAAATGCCGATATTTTTGATTAGTTCTGTAAACGCAACAGTTCCATTGTGTACAAAAGGTAAAGAAACAGAACGTCACTTCTCGCACACTCACAAAATTGGTTGCATGCTACTCTAAAACATATGGTGAGTAAAATAATTTTTAAATCATGTTTGCACAGACTAGTTTTCAGAAAAATTCAACACTACACTCTCTTGAGCCGAATGCATTACTTTCTATTCTATGCATTTTGAGATATGGATGTGTACATCACTACTCAGGGTGAGATGGAACTATATAGATATTGCATGTCTTCGACTCAGAGACATGAAATACTTAAACGCAAGCTGAATTCAAGAACCTACCCCATAACATTTAGAGTGGAATCGCCAATATCTTTGTTTAGTATTGTAAACGCAAATGTTCCATTATGTACAAAAGGTAATGAAACAGAAGGTCATTTCTCGCACACATAGAAAATTGGTTGCATGCTACTCTAAATCATATGGTAAGTAAAATAATAAGGTTAACATCAAGTTAGCAAATAATAGTTTTCTGCAAAATTCAAAGCTTCACACTCTTGAGCCGAATGCATTACTTTCTATTCTATGCATCTTGTGATATGGATGTGTACATAACTACTCAGGGTGAGATGGAACTAAATAGATATTGCATGTCTAGTACTGAGCAATGGAATACTCAAAGGCAAGCTGAATTCAGGAACATGCTTTATATCATTTAGAGTGGAAAAGCCAATATTTTTGTTTAGTTCTGTAAATGCGAATGTTCCATTGTGTACAAAAGGTGAGTTACAGAAAGCAACTCCTGGAAATTGTGTAGCACACTGATAAAATTGGTTGTATACTACTCTAAAACATATGGTGAGTAAAATAATTTTTACATCATGTTTGCACAGACTAGTTTTCAGAAAAATTCAACACTACACTCTCTTGAGCCGAATGCATTACTTTCTATTCTATGCATCTTGTGATATGGATGTGTACATAACTACTCAGGGTGAGATGGAACTAAATAGATATTGCATGTCTAGTACTGAGCAATGGAATACTCAAAGGCAAGCTGAATTCAGGAACATGCTTTATATCATTTAGAGTGGAAAAGCCAATATTTTTGTTTAGTTCTGTAAATGCGAATGTTCCATTGTGTACAAAAGGTGAGTTACAGAAAGCAACTCCTGGAAATTTTGTAGCACACTGATAAAATTGGTTGTATACTACTCTAAAACATATGGTGAGTAAAATAATTTTTACATCATGTTTGCACAGACTAGTTTTCAGAAAAATTCAACACTACACTCTCTTGAGCCGAATGCATTACTTTCTATTCTATGCATTTTGAGATATGGATGTGTACATCACTACTCAGGGTGAGATGGAACTATATAGATATTGCATGTCTTCGACTCAGAGACATGAAATACTTAAACGCAAGCTGAATTCAAGAACCTACCCCATAACATTTAGAGTGGAATCGCCAATATCTTTGTTTAGTATTGTAAACGCAAATGTTCCATTATGTACAAAAGGTAATGAAACAGAAGGTCATTTCTCGCACACATAGAAAATTGGTTGCATGCTACTCTAAATCATATGGTAAGTAAAATAATAAGGTTAACATCAAGTTAGCAAATAGTAGTTTTCTGCAAAATTCAAATCTTCACACTCTTGAGCCGAATGCATTACTTTCTATTCTATGCATCTTGTGATATGGATGTGTACATAACTACTCAGGGTGAGATGGAACTAAATAGATATTGCATGTCTAGTACTGAGCAATGGAATACTCAAAGGCAAGCTGAATTCAGGAACCTGCTTCATAACATTTAGAGTGGAAATGCCGATATTTTTGATTAGTTCTGTAAACGCAAAAGTTCCATTGTGTACAAAAGGTAAAGAAACAGAAGGTCACTTCTCGCACACTCACAAAATTGGTTGCATGCTACTCTAAAACATATGGTGAGTAAAATAATTTTTAAATCATGTTTGCACAGACTAGTTTTCAGAAAAATTCAACACTACACTCTCTTGAGCCGAATGCATTACTTTCTATTCTATGCATCTTGTGATATGGATGTGTACATAACTACTCAGGGTGAGATGGAACTAAATAGATATTGCATGTCTAGTACTGAGCAATGGAATACTCAAAGGCAAGCTGAATTCAGGAACATGCTTTATATCATTTAGAGTGGAAAAGCCAATATTTTTGTTTAGTTCTGTAAACGCGAATGTTCCATTGTGTACAAAAGGTGAGTTACAGAAAGCAACTCCTGGAAATTTTGTAGCACACTGATAAAATTGGTTGTATACTACTCTAAATCATATGGTAAGTAAAATAATAAGGTTAACATCAAGTTAGCAAATAGTAGTTTTCAGCAAAATTGAAATCTACACACTATTCAGCTGAATGCATTACTTTCTGTACTATGCATTTTGAGATCTGGATGTGTTCAGAACTACTGAGGATCAGCTGGAATTGTATCGATATTGCATGTCTACTTACAGAGCAATGGAATACTCAAAGGCAAGCTGAATTCAGGAACCTGCTTCATAACATTTAGAGTGGAAATGCCGATATTTTTGATTAGTTCTGTAAACGCAACAGTTCCATTGTGTACAAAAGGTAAAGAAACAGAACGTCACTTCTCGCACACTCACAAAATTGGTTGCATGCTACTCTAAAACATATGGTGAGTAAAATAATTTTTAAATCATGTTTGCACAGACTAGTTTTCAGAAAAATTCAACACTACACTCTCTTGAGCCGAATGCATTACTTTCTATTCTATGCATTTTGAGATATGGATGTGTACATCACTACTCAGGGTGAGATGGAACTATATAGATATTGCATGTCTTCGACTCAGAGACATGAAATACTTAAACGCAAGCTGAATTCAAGAACCTACCCCATAACATTTAGAGTGGAATCGCCAATATCTTTGTTTAGTATTGTAAACGCAAATGTTCCATTATGTACAAAAGGTAATGAAACAGAAGGTCATTTCTCGCACACATAGAAAATTGGTTGCATGCTACTCTAAATCATATGGTAAGTAAAATAATAAGGTTAACATCAAGTTAGCAAATAATAGTTTTCTGCAAAATTCAAAGCTTCACACTCTTGAGCCGAATGCATTACTTTCTATTCTATGCATCTTGTGATATGGATGTGTACATAACTACTCAGGGTGAGATGGAACTAAATAGATATTGCATGTCTAGTACTGAGCAATGGAATACTCAAAGGCAAGCTGAATTCAGGAACATGCTTTATATCATTTAGAGTGGAAAAGCCAATATTTTTGTTTAGTTCTGTAAATGCGAATGTTCCATTGTGTACAAAAGGTGAGTTACAGAAAGCAACTCCTGGAAATTGTGTAGCACACTGATAAAATTGGTTGTATACTACTCTAAAACATATGGTGAGTAAAATAATTTTTACATCATGTTTGCACAGACTAGTTTTCAGAAAAATTCAACACTACACTCTCTTGAGCCGAATGCATTACTTTCTATTCTATGCATCTTGTGATATGGATGTGTACATAACTACTCAGGGTGAGATGGAACTAAATAGATATTGCATGTCTAGTACTGAGCAATGGAATACTCAAAGGCAAGCTGAATTCAGGAACATGCTTTATATCATTTAGAGTGGAAAAGCCAATATTTTTGTTTAGTTCTGTAAATGCGAATGTTCCATTGTGTACAAAAGGTGAGTTACAGAAAGCAACTCCTGGAAATTTTGTAGCACACTGATAAAATTGGTTGTATACTACTCTAAAACATATGGTGAGTAAAATAATTTTTACATCATGTTTGCACAGACTAGTTTTCAGAAAAATTCAACACTACACTCTCTTGAGCCGAATGCATTACTTTCTATTCTATGCATTTTGAGATATGGATGTGTACATCACTACTCAGGGTGAGATGGAACTATATAGATATTGCATGTCTTCGACTCAGAGACATGAAATACTTAAACGCAAGCTGAATTCAAGAACCTACCCCATAACATTTAGAGTGGAATCGCCAATATCTTTGTTTAGTATTGTAAACGCAAATGTTCCATTATGTACAAAAGGTAATGAAACAGAAGGTCATTTCTCGCACACATAGAAAATTGGTTGCATGCTACTCTAAATCATATGGTAAGTAAAATAATAAGGTTAACATCAAGTTAGCAAATAGTAGTTTTCAGCAAAATTGAAATCTACACACTATTCAGCTGAATGCATTACTTTCTGTACTATGCATTTTGAGATCTGGATGTGTTCAGAACTACTGAGGATCAGCTGGAATTGTATCGATATTGCATGTCTACTTACAGAGCAATGGAATACTCAAAGGCAAGCTGAATTCAGGAACCTGCTTCATAACATTTAGAGTGGAAATGCCGATATTTTTGATTAGTTCTGTAAACGCAACAGTTCCATTGTGTACAAAAGGTAAAGAAACAGAACGTCACTTCTCGCACACTCACAAAATTGGTTGCATGCTACTCTAAAACATATGGTGAGTAAAATAATTTTTAAATCATGTTTGCACAGACTAGTTTTCAGAAAAATTCAACACTACACTCTCTTGAGCCGAATGCATTACTTTCTATTCTATGCATTTTGAGATATGGATGTGTACATCACTACTCAGGGTGAGATGGAACTATATAGATATTGCATGTCTTCGACTCAGAGACATGAAATACTTAAACGCAAGCTGAATTCAAGAACCTACCCCATAACATTTAGAGTGGAATCGCCAATATCTTTGTTTAGTATTGTAAACGCAAATGTTCCATTATGTACAAAAGGTAATGAAACAGAAGGTCATTTCTCGCACACATAGAAAATTGGTTGCATGCTACTCTAAATCATATGGTAAGTAAAATAATAAGGTTAACATCAAGTTAGCAAATAATAGTTTTCTGCAAAATTCAAAGCTTCACACTCTTGAGCCGAATGCATTACTTTCTATTCTATGCATCTTGTGATATGGATGTGTACATAACTACTCAGGGTGAGATGGAACTAAATAGATATTGCATGTCTAGTACTGAGCAATGGAATACTCAAAGGCAAGCTGAATTCAGGAACATGCTTTATATCATTTAGAGTGGAAAAGCCAATATTTTTGTTTAGTTCTGTAAATGCGAATGTTCCATTGTGTACAAAAGGTGAGTTACAGAAAGCAACTCCTGGAAATTGTGTAGCACACTGATAAAATTGGTTGTATACTACTCTAAAACATATGGTGAGTAAAATAATTTTTACATCATGTTTGCACAGACTAGTTTTCAGAAAAATTCAACACTACACTCTCTTGAGCCGAATGCATTACTTTCTATTCTATGCATCTTGTGATATGGATGTGTACATAACTACTCAGGGTGAGATGGAACTAAATAGATATTGCATGTCTAGTACTGAGCAATGGAATACTCAAAGGCAAGCTGAATTCAGGAACATGCTTTATATCATTTAGAGTGGAAAAGCCAATATTTTTGTTTAGTTCTGTAAACGCGAATGTTCCATTGTGTACAAAAGGTGAGTTACAGAAAGCAACTCCTGGAAATTTTGTAGCACACTGATAAAATTGGTTGTATACTACTCTAAATCATATGGTAAGTAAAATAATAAGGTTAACATCAAGTTAGCAAATAGTAGTTTTCAGCAAAATTGAAATCTACACACTATTCAGCTGAATGCATTACTTTCTGTACTATGCATTTTGAGATCTGGATGTGTTCAGAACTACAGAGGATCAGCTGGAATTGTATCGATATTGCATGTCTACTTACAGAGCAATGGAATACTCAAAGGCAAGCTGAATTCAGGAACCTGCTTCATAACATTTAGAGTGGAAATGCCGATATTTTTGATTAGTTCTGTAAACGCAACAGTTCCATTGTGTACAAAAGGTAAAGAAACAGAAGGTCACTTCTCGCACACTCACAAAATTGGTTGCATGCTACTCTAAAACATATGGTGAGTAAAATAATTTTTACATCATGTTTGCACAGACTAGTTTTCAGAAAAATTCAACACTACACTCTCTTGAGCCGAATGCATTACTTTCTATTCTATGCATTTTGAGATATGGATGTGTACATCACTACTCAGGGTGAGATGGAACTATATAGATATTGCATGTCTTCGACTCAGAGACATGAAATACTTAAACGCAAGCTGAATTCAAGAACCTACCCCATAACATTTAGAGTGGAATCGCCAATATCTTTGTTTAGTATTGTAAACGCAAATGTTCCATTATGTACAAAAGGTAATGAAACAGAAGGTCATTTCTCGCACACATAGAAAATTGGTTGCATGCTACTCTAAATCATATGGTAAGTAAAATAATAAGGTTAACATCAAGTTAGCAAATAGTAGTTTTCAGCAAAATTCAAATCTTCACACTCTTGAGCCGAATGCATTACTTTCTATTCTATGCATCTTGTGATATGGATGTGTACCTAACTACTCAGGGTGAGATGGAACTAAATAGATATTGCATGTCTAGTACTGAGCAATGGAATACTCAAAGGCAAGCTGAATTCTGGAACATGCTTTATATCATTTAGAGTGGAAAAGCCAATATTTTTGTTTAGTTCTGTAAATGCGAATGTTCCATTGTGTACAAAAGGTGAGTTACAGAAAGCAACTCCTGGAAATTTTGTAGCACACTGATAAAATTGGTTGTATACTACTCTAAAACATATGGTGAGTAAAATAATTTTTACATCATGTTTGCACAGACTAGTTTTCAAAAAAATTCAACACTACACTCTCTTGAGCCGAATGCATTACTTTCTATTCTATGCATCTTGTGATATGGATGTGTACATAACTACTCAGGGTGAGATGGAACTAAATAGATATTGCATGTCTAGTACTGAGCAATGGAATACTCAAAGGCAAGCTGAATTCAGGAACATGCTTTATATCATTTAGAGTGGAAAAGCCAATATTTTTGTTTAGTTCTGTAAATGCGAATGTTCCATTGTGTACAAAAGGTGAGTTACAGAAAGCAACTCCTGGAAATTTTGTAGCACACTGATAAAATTGGTTGTATACTACTCTAAAACATATGGTGAGTAAAATAATTTTTACATCATGTTTGCACAGACTAGTTTTCAGAAAAATTCAACACTACACTCTCTTGAGCCGAATGCATTACTTTCTATTCTATGCATCTTGTGATATGGATGTGTACATAACTACTCAGGGTGAGATGGAACTAAATAGATATTGCATGTCTAGTACTGAGCAATGGAATACTCAAAGGCAAGCTGAATTCAGGAACATGCTTTATATCATTTAGAGTGGAAAAGCCAATATTTTTGTTTAGTTCTGTAAATGCGAATGTTCCATTGTGTACAAAAGGTGAGTTACAGAAAGCAACTCCTGGAAATTTTGTAGCACACTGATAAAATTGGTTGTATACTACTCTAAATCATATGGTAAGTAAAATAATAAGGTTAACATCGTTAGCAAATAGTAGTTTTCAGCAAAATTGAAATCTACACACTATTCAGCTGAATGCATTACTTTCTGTACTATGCATTTTGAGATCTGGATGTGTTCAGAACTACTGAGGATCAGCTGGAATTGTATCGATATTGCATGTCTACTTACAGAGCAATGGAATACTCAAAGGCAAGCTGAATTCAGGAACCTGCTTCATAACATTTAGAGTGGAAATGCCGATATTTTTGATTAGTTCTGTAAACGCAACAGTTCCATTGTGTACAAAAGGTAAAGAAACAGAAGGTCACTTCTCGCACACTCACAAAATTGGTTGCATGCTACTCTAAAACATATGGTGAGTAAAATAATTTTTACATCATGTTTGCACAGACTAGTTTTCAGAAAAATTCAACACTACACTCTCTTGAGCCGAATGCATTACTTTCTATTCTATGCATTTTGAGATATGGCTGTGTACATCACTACTCAGGGTGAGATGGAACTATATAGATATTGCATGTCTTCGACTCAGAGACATGAAATACTTAAACGCAAGCTGAATTCAAGAACCTACCCCATAACATTTAGAGTGGAATCGCCAATATCTTTGTTTAGTATTGTAAACGCAAATGTTCCATTATGTACAAAAGGTAATGAAACAGAAGGTCATTTCTCGCACACATAGAAAATTGGTTGCATGCTACTCTAAATCATATGGTAAGTAAAATAATAAGGTTAACATCAAGTTAGCAAATAGTAGTTTTCAGCAAAATTCAAATCTTCACACTCTTGAGCCGAATGCATTACTTTCTATTCTATGCATCTTGTGATATGGATGTGTACATAACTACTCAGGGTGAGATGGAACTAAATAGATATTGCATGTCTAGTACTGAGCAATGGAATACTCAAAGGCAAGCTGAATTCAGGAACATGCTTTATATCATTTAGAGTGGAAAAGCCAATATTTTTGTTTAGTTCTGTAAATGCGAATGTTCCATTGTGTACAAAAGGTGAGTTACAGAAAGCAACTCCTGGAAATTTTGTAGCACACTGATAAAATTGGTTGTATACTACTCTAAAACATATGGTGAGTAAAATAATTTTTACATCATGTTTGCACAGACTAGTTTTCAGAAAAATTCAACACTACACTCTCTTGAGCCGAATGCATTACTTTCTATTCTATGCATCTTGTGATATGGATGTGTACATAACTACTCAGGGTGAGATGGAACTAAATAGATATTGCATGTCTAGTACTGAGCAATGGAATACTCAAAGGCAAGCTGAATTCAGGAACATGCTTTATATCATTTAGAGTGGAAAAGCCAATATTTTTGTTTAGTTCTGTAAACGCGAATGTTCCATTGTGTACAAAAGGTGAGTTACAGAAAGCAACTCCTGGAAATTTTGTAGCACACTGATAAAATTGGTTGTATACTACTCTAAATCATATGGTAAGTAAAATAATAAGGTTAACATCAAGTTAGCAAATAGTAGTTTTCAGCAAAATTGAAATCTACACACTATTCAGCTGAATGCATTACTTTCTGTACTATGCATTTTGAGATCTGGATGTGTTCAGAACTACAGAGGATCAGCTGGAATTGTATCGATATTGCATGTCTACTTACAGAGCAATGGAATACTCAAAGGCAAGCTGAATTCAGGAACCTGCTTCATAACATTTAGAGTGGAAATGCCGATATTTTTGATTAGTTCTGTAAACGCAACAGTTCCATTGTGTACAAAAGGTAAAGAAACAGAAGGTCACTTCTCGCACACTCACAAAATTGGTTGCATGCTACTCTAAAACATATGGTGAGTAAAATAATTTTTACATCATGTTTGCACAGACTAGTTTTCAGAAAAATTCAACACTACACTCTCTTGAGCCGAATGCATTACTTTCTATTCTATGCATTTTGAGATATGGATGTGTACATCACTACTCAGGGTGAGATGGAACTATATAGATATTGCATGTCTTCGACTCAGAGACATGAAATACTTAAACGCAAGCTGAATTCAAGAACCTACCCCATAACATTTAGAGTGGAATCGCCAATATCTTTGTTTAGTATTGTAAACGCAAATGTTCCATTATGTACAAAAGGTAATGAAACAGAAGGTCATTTCTCGCACACATAGAAAATTGGTTGCATGCTACTCTAAATCATATGGTAAGTAAAATAATAAGGTTAACATCAAGTTAGCAAATAGTAGTTTTCAGCAAAATTCAAATCTTCACACTCTTGAGCCGAATGCATTACTTTCTATTCTATGCATCTTGTGATATGGATGTGTACCTAACTACTCAGGGTGAGATGGAACTAAATAGATATTGCATGTCTAGTACTGAGCAATGGAATACTCAAAGGCAAGCTGAATTCTGGAACATGCTTTATATCATTTAGAGTGGAAAAGCCAATATTTTTGTTTAGTTCTGTAAATGCGAATGTTCCATTGTGTACAAAAGGTGAGTTACAGAAAGCAACTCCTGGAAATTTTGTAGCACACTGATAAAATTGGTTGTATACTACTCTAAAACATATGGTGAGTAAAATAATTTTTACATCATGTTTGCACAGACTAGTTTTCAAAAAAATTCAACACTACACTCTCTTGAGCCGAATGCATTACTTTCTATTCTATGCATCTTGTGATATGGATGTGTACATAACTACTCAGGGTGAGATGGAACTAAATAGATATTGCATGTCTAGTACTGAGCAATGGAATACTCAAAGGCAAGCTGAATTCAGGAACATGCTTTATATCATTTAGAGTGGAAAAGCCAATATTTTTGTTTAGTTCTGTAAATGCGAATGTTCCATTGTGTACAAAAGGTGAGTTACAGAAAGCAACTCCTGGAAATTTTGTAGCACACTGATAAAATTGGTTGTATACTACTCTAAAACATATGGTGAGTAAAATAATTTTTACATCATGTTTGCACAGACTAGTTTTCAGAAAAATTCAACACTACACTCTCTTGAGCCGAATGCATTACTTTCTATTCTATGCATCTTGTGATATGGATGTGTACATAACTACTCAGGGTGAGATGGAACTAAATAGATATTGCATGTCTAGTACTGAGCAATGGAATACTCAAAGGCAAGCTGAATTCAGGAACATGCTTTATATCATTTAGAGTGGAAAAGCCAATATTTTTGTTTAGTTCTGTAAATGCGAATGTTCCATTGTGTACAAAAGGTGAGTTACAAAGCAACTCCTGGAAATTTTGTAGCACACTGATAAAATTGGTTGTATACTACTCTAAAACATATGGTGAGTAAAATAATTTTTACATCATGTTTGCACAGACTAGTTTTCAGAAAAATTCAACACTACACTCTCTTGAGCCGAATGCATTACTTTCTATTCTATGCATCTTGTGATATGGATGTGAAAATAACTACTCAGGGTGAGATGGAACTAAATAGATATTGCATGTCTAGTACTGAGCAATGGAATACTCAAAGGCAAGCTGAATTCAGGAACATGCTTTATATCATTTAGAGTGGAAAAGCCAATATTTTTGTTTAGTTCTGTAAACGCGAATGTTCCATTGTGTACAAAAGGTGAGTTACAGAAAGCAACTCCTGGAAATTTTGTAGCAAACTGATAAAATTGGTTGTATACTACTCTAAATCATATGGTAAGTAAAATAATAAGGTTAACATCAAGTTAGCAAATAGTAGTTTTCAGCAAAATTGAAATCTACACACTATTCAGCTGAATGCATTACTTTCTGTTCTATGCATTTTGAGATCTGGATGTGTTCAGAACTACTGAGGATCAGCTGGAATTGTATCGATATTGCATGTCTACTTACAGAGCAATGGAATACTGAAAGGCAAGCTGAATTCAGGAACCTGCTTCATAACATTTAGAGTGGAAATGCCGATATTTTTGATTAGTTCTGTAAACGCAACAGTTCCATTGTGTACAAAAGGTAAAGAAACAGAAGGTCACTTCTCGCACACTCACAAAATTGGTTGCATGCTACTCTAAAACATATGGTGAGTAAAATAATTTTTACATCATGTTTGCACAGACTAGTTTTCAGAAAAATTCAACACTACACTCTCTTGAGCCGAATGCATTACTTTCTATTCTATGCATTTTGAGATATGGATGTGTACATCACTACTCAGGGTGAGATGGAACTATATAGATATTGCATGTCTTCGACTCAGAGACATGAAATACTTAAACGCAAGCTGAATTCAAGAACCTACCCCATAACATTTAGAGTGGAATCGCCAATATCTTTGTTTAGTATTGTAAACGCAAATGTTCCATTATGTACAAAAGGTAATGAAACAGAAGGTCATTTCTCGCACACATAGAAAATTGGTTGCATGCTACTCTAAATCATATGGTAAGTAAAATAATAAGGTTAACATCAAGTTAGCAAATAGTAGTTTTCAGCAACATTCAAATCTTCACACACTTGAGCCGAATGCATTACTTTCTGTACTATGCATTTTCAGATGTGGGTGTGTACAGAACTACTGAGAATCAGCTGGAATTGTATCGATATTGCATGTCTACTTACAGAGCAATGGATTACTCAAAGGCAAGCTGAATTCAGGAACCTGCTTCATAACATTTAGAGTGGAAATGCCGATATTTTTGATTAGTTCTGTAAACGCAACAGTTCCATTGTGTACAAAAGGTAAAGAAACAGAAGGTCACTTCTCGCACACTCACAAAATTGGTTGCATGCTACTCTAAAACATATGGTGAGTAAAATAATTTTTACATCATGTTTGCACAGACTAGTTTTCAGAAAAATTCAACACTACACTCTCTTGAGCCGAATGCATTACTTTCTATTCTATGCATTTTGAGATATGGATGTGTACATCACTACTCAGGGTGAGATGGAACTATATAGATATTGCATGTCTTCGACTCAGAGACATGAAATACTTAAACGCAAGCTGAATTCAAGAACCCCCATAACATTTAGAGTGGAATCGCCAATATCTTTGTTTAGTATTGTAAACGCAAATGTTCCATTATGTACAAAAGGTAATGAAACAGAAGGTCATTTCTCGCACACATAGAAAATTGGTTGCATGCTACTCTAAATCATATGGTAAGTAAAATAATAAGGTTAACATCAAGTTAGCAAATAGTAGTTTTCAGCAAAATTCAAATCTTCACACTCTTGAGCCGAATGCATTACTTTCTATTCTATGCATCTTGTGATATGGATGTGTACATAACTACTCAGGGTGAGATGGAACTAAATAGATATTGCATGTCTAGTACTGAGCAATGGAATACTCAAAGGCAAGCTGAATTCAGGAACATGCTTTATATCATTTAGAGTGGAAAAGCCAATATTTTTGTTTAGTTCTGTAAACGCGAATGTTCCATTGTGTACAAAAGGTGAGTTACAGAAAGCAACTCCTGGAAATTTGGTAGCACACTGATAAAATTGGTTGTATACTACTCTAAATCATATGGTAAGTAAAATAATAAGGTTAACATCAAGTTAGCAAATAGTAGTTTTCAGCAAAATTGAAATCTACACACTATTCAGCTGAATGCATTACTTTCTGTACTATGCATTTTGAGATCTGGATGTGTTCAGAACTACTGAGGATCAGCTGGAATTGTATCGATATTGCATGTCTACTTACAGAGCAATGGAATACTCAAAGGCAAGCTGAATTCAGGAACCTGCTTCATAACATTTAGAGTGGAAATGCCGATATTTTTGATTAGTTCTGTAAACGCAACAGTTCCATTGTGTACAAAAGGTAAAGAAACAGAAGGTCACGTCTCGCACACTCACAAAATTGGTTGCATGCTACTCTAAAACATATGGTGAGTAAAATAATTTTTACATCATGTTTGCACAGACTAGTTTTCAGAAAAATTCAACACTACACTCTCTTGAGCCGAATGCATTACTTTCTATTCTATGCATTTTGAGATATGGATGTGTACATCACTACTCAGGGTGAGATGGAACTATATAGATATTGCATGTCTTCGACTCAGAGACATGAAATACTTAAACGCAAGCTGAATTCAAGAACCTACCCCATAATATTTAGAGTGGAATCGCCAATATCTTTGTTTAGTATTGTAAACGCAAATGTTCCATTATGTACAAAAGGTAATGAAACAGAAGGTCATTTCTCGCACACATAGAAAATTGGTTGCATGCTACTCTAAATCATATGGTAAGTAAAATAATAAGGTTAACATCAAGTTAGCAAATAGTAGTTTTCAGCAAAATTCAAATCTTCACACTCTTGAGCCGAATGCATTACTTTCTATTCTATGCATCTTGTGATATGGATGTGTACATAACTACTCAGGGTGAGATGGAACTAAATAGATATTGCATGTCTAGTACTGAGCAATGGAATACTCAAAGGCAAGCTGAATTCAGGAACATGCTTTATATCATTTAGAGTGGAAAAGCCAATATTTTTGTTTAGTTCTGTAAACGCGAATGTTCCATTGTGTACAAAAGGTGAGTTACAGAAAGCAACTCCTGGAAATTTGGTAGCACACTGATAAAATTGGTTGTATACTACTCTAAATCATATGGTAAGTAAAATAATAAGGTTAACATCAAGTTAGCAAATAGTAGTTTTCAGCAAAATTGAAATCTACACACTATTCAGCTGAATGCATTACTTTCTGTACTATGCATTTTGAGATCTGGATGTGTTCAGAACTACTGAGGATCAGCTGGAATTGTATCGATATTGCATGTCTACTTACAGAGCAATGGAATACTCAAAGGCAAGCTGAATTCAGGAACCTGCTTCATAACATTTAGAGTGGAAATGCCGATATTTTTGATTAGTTCTGTAAACGCAACAGTTCCATTGTGTACAAAAGGTAAAGAAACAGAAGGTCACTTCTCGCACACTCACAAAATTGGTTGCATGCTACTCTAAAACATATGGTGAGTAAAATAATTTTTAAATCATGTTTGCACAGACTAGTTTTCAGAAAAATTCAACACTACACTCTCTTGAGCCGAATGCATTACTTTCTATTCTATGCATTTTGAGATATGGATGTGTACATCACTACTCAGGGTGAGATGGAACTATATAGATATTGCATGTCTTCGACTCAGAGACATGAAATACTTAAACGCAAGCTGAATTCAAGAACCTACCCCATAACATTTAGAGTGGAATCGCCAATATCTTTGTTTAGTATTGTAAACGCAAATGTTCCATTATGTACAAAAGGTAATGAAACAGAAGGTCATTTCTCGCACACATAGAAAATTGGTTGCATGCTACTCTAAATCATATGGTAAGTAAAATAATAAGGTTAACATCAAGTTAGCAAATAGTAGTTTTCTGCAAAATTCAAAGCTTCACACTCTTGAGCCGAATGCATTACTTTCTATTCTATGCATCTTGTGATATGGATGTGTACATAACTACTCAGGGTGAGATGGAACTAAATAGATATTGCATGTCTAGTACTGAGCAATGGAATACTCAAAGGCAAGCTGAATTCAGGAACATGCTTTATATCATTTAGAGTGGAAAAGCCAATATTTTTGTTTAGTTCTGTAAATGCGAATGTTCCATTGTGTACAAAAGGTGAGTTACAGAAAGCAACTCCTGGAAATTTTGTAGCACACTGATAAAATTGGTTGTATACTACTCTAAAACATATGGTGAGTAAAATAATTTTTACATCATGTTTGCACAGACTAGTTTTCAGAAAAATTCAACACTACACTCTCTTGAGCCGAATGCATTACTTTCTATTCTATGCATTTTGAGATATGGATGTGTACATCACTACTCAGGGTGAGATGGAACTATATAGATATTGCATGTCTTCGACTCAGAGACATGAAATACTTAAACGCAAGCTGAATTCAAGAACCTACCCCATAACATTTAGAGTGGAATCGCCAATATCTTTGTTTAGTATTGTAAACGCAAATGTTCCATTATGTACAAAAGGTAATGAAACAGAAGGTCATTTCTCGCACACATAGAAAATTGGTTGCATGCTACTCTAAATCATATGGTAAGTAAAATAATAAGGTTAACATCAAGTTAGCAAATAGTAGTTTTCAGCAAAATTGAAATCTACACACTATTCAGCTGAATGCATTACTTTCTGTACTATGCATTTTGAGGTCTGGATGTGTTCAGAACTACTGAGGATCAGCTGGAATTGTATCGATATTGCATGTCTACTTACAGAGCAATGGAATACTCAAAGGCAAGCTGAATTCAGGAACCTGCTTCATAACATTTAGAGTGGAAATGCCGATATTTTTGATTAGTTCTGTAAACGCAACAGTTCCATTGTGTACAAAAGGTAAAGAAACAGAAGGTCACTTCTCGCACACTCACAAAATTGGTTGCATGCTACTCTAAAACATATGGTGAGTAAAATAATTTTTAAATCATGTTTGCACAGACTAGTTTTCAGAAAAATTCAACACTACACTCTCTTGAGCCGAATGCATTACTTTCTATTCTATGCATTTTGAGATATGGATGTGTACATCACTACTCAGGGTGAGATGGAACTATATAGATATTGCATGTCTTCGACTCAGAGACATGAAATACTTAAACGCAAGCTGAATTCAAGAACCTACCCCATAACATTTAGAGTGGAATCGCCAATATCTTTGTTTAGTATTGTAAACGCAAATGTTCCATTATGTACAAAAGGTAATGAAACAGAAGGTCATTTCTCGCACACATAGAAAATTGGTTGCATGCTACTCTAAATCATATGGTAAGTAAAATAATAAGGTTAACATCAAGTTAGCAAATAATAGTTTTCTGCAAAATTCAAAGCTTCACACTCTTGAGCCGAATGCATTACTTTCTATTCTATGCATCTTGTGATATGGATGTGTACATAACTACTCAGGGTGAGATGGAACTAAATAGATATTGCATGTCTAGTACTGAGCAATGGAATACTCAAAGGCAAGCTGAATTCAGGAACATGCTTTATATCATTTAGAGTGGAAAAGCCAATATTTTTGTTTAGTTCTGTAAATGCGAATGTTCCATTGTGTACAAAAGGTGAGTTACAGAAAGCAACTCCTGGAAATTGTGTAGCACACTGATAAAATTGGTTGTATACTACTCTAAAACATATGGTGAGTAAAATAATTTTTACATCATGTTTGCACAGACTAGTTTTCAGAAAAATTCAACACTACACTCTCTTGAGCCGAATGCATTACTTTCTATTCTATGCATCTTGTGATATGGATGTGTACATAACTACTCAGGGTGAGATGGAACTAAATAGATATTGCATGTCTAGTACTGAGCAATGGAATACTCAAAGGCAAGCTGAATTCAGGAACATGCTTTATATCATTTAGAGTGGAAAAGCCAATATTTTTGTTTAGTTCTGTAAATGCGAATGTTCCATTGTGTACAAAAGGTGAGTTACAGAAAGCAACTCCTGGAAATTTTGTAGCACACTGATAAAATTGGTTGTATACTACTCTAAAACATATGGTGAGTAAAATAATTTTTACATCATGTTTGCACAGACTAGTTTTCAGAAAAATTCAACACTACACTCTCTTGAGCCGAATGCATTACTTTCTATTCTATGCATTTTGAGATATGGATGTGTACATCACTACTCAGGGTGAGATGGAACTATATAGATATTGCATGTCTTCGACTCAGAGTCATGAAATACTTAAACGCAAGCTGAATTCAAGAACCTACCCCATAACATTTAGAGTGGAATCGCCAATATCTTTGTTTAGTATTGTAAACGCAAATGTTCCATTATGTACAAAAGGTAATGAAACAGAAGGTCATTTCTCGCACACATAGAAAATTGGTTGCATGCTACTCTAAATCATATGGTAAGTAAAATAATAAGGTTAACATCAAGTTAGCAAATAGTAGTTTTCAGCAAAATTGAAATCTACACACTATTCAGCTGAATGCATTACTTTCTGTACTATGCATTTTGAGATCTGGATGTGTTCAGAACTACTGAGGATCAGCTGGAATTGTATCGATATTGCATGTCTACTTACAGAGCAATGGAATACTCAAAGGCAAGCTGAATTCAGGAACCTGCTTCATAACATTTAGAGTGGAAATGCCGATATTTTTGATTAGTTCTGTAAACGCAACAGTTCCATTGTGTACAAAAGGTAAAGAAACAGAACGTCACTTCTCGCACACTCACAAAATTGGTTGCATGCTACTCTAAAACATATGGTGAGTAAAATAATTTTTAAATCATGTTTGCACAGACTAGTTTTCAGAAAAATTCAACACTACACTCTCTTGAGCCGAATGCATTACTTTCTATTCTATGCATTTTGAGATATGGATGTGTACATCACTACTCAGGGTGAGATGGAACTATATAGATATTGCATGTCTTCGACTCAGAGACATGAAATACTTAAACGCAAGCTGAATTCAAGAACCTACCCCATAACATTTAGAGTGGAATCGCCAATATCTTTGTTTAGTATTGTAAACGCAAATGTTCCATTATGTACAAAAGGTAATGAAACAGAAGGTCATTTCTCGCACACATAGAAAATTGGTTGCATGCTACTCTAAATCATATGGTAAGTAAAATAATAAGGTTAACATCAAGTTAGCAAATAATAGTTTTCTGCAAAATTCAAAGCTTCACACTCTTGAGCCGAATGCATTACTTTCTATTCTATGCATCTTGTGATATGGATGTGTACATAACTACTCAGGGTGAGATGGAACTAAATAGATATTGCATGTCTAGTACTGAGCAATGGAATACTCAAAGGCAAGCTGAATTCAGGAACATGCTTTATATCATTTAGAGTGGAAAAGCCAATATTTTTGTTTAGTTCTGTAAATGCGAATGTTCCATTGTGTACAAAAGGTGAGTTACAGAAAGCAACTCCTGGAAATTGTGTAGCACACTGATAAAATTGGTTGTATACTACTCTAAAACATATGGTGAGTAAAATAATTTTTACATCATGTTTGCACAGACTAGTTTTCAGAAAAATTCAACACTACACTCTCTTGAGCCGAATGCATTACTTTCTATTCTATGCATCTTGTGATATGGATGTGTACATAACTACTCAGGGTGAGATGGAACTAAATAGATATTGCATGTCTAGTACTGAGCAATGGAATACTCAAAGGCAAGCTGAATTCAGGAACATGCTTTATATCATTTAGAGTGGAAAAGCCAATATTTTTGTTTAGTTCTGTAAATGCGAATGTTCCATTGTGTACAAAAGGTGAGTTACAGAAAGCAACTCCTGGAAATTTTGTAGCACACTGATAAAATTGGTTGTATACTACTCTAAATCATATGGTAAGTAAAATAATAAGGTTAACATCGTTAGCAAATAGTAGTTTTCAGCAAAATTGAAATCTACACACTATTCAGCTGAATGCATTACTTTCTGTACTATGCATTTTGAGATCTGGATGTGTTCAGAACTACTGAGGATCAGCTGGAATTGTATCGATATTGCATGTCTACTTACAGAGCAATGGAATACTCAAAGGCAAGCTGAATTCAGGAACCTGCTTCATAACATTTAGAGTGGAAATGCCGATATTTTTGATTAGTTCTGTAAACGCAACAGTTCCATTGTGTACAAAAGGTAAAGAAACAGAAGGTCACTTCTCGCACACTCACAAAATTGGTTGCATGCTACTCTAAAACATATGGTGAGTAAAATAATTTTTACATCATGTTTGCACAGACTAGTTTTCAGAAAAATTCAACACTACACTCTCTTGAGCCGAATGCATTACTTTCTATTCTATGCATTTTGAGATATGGCTGTGTACATCACTACTCAGGGTGAGATGGAACTATATAGATATTGCATGTCTTCGACTCAGAGACATGAAATACTTAAACGCAAGCTGAATTCAAGAACCTACCCCATAACATTTAGAGTGGAATCGCCAATATCTTTGTTTAGTATTGTAAACGCAAATGTTCCATTATGTACAAAAGGTAATGAAACAGAAGGTCATTTCTCGCACACATAGAAAATTGGTTGCATGCTACTCTAAATCATATGGTAAGTAAAATAATAAGGTTAACATCAAGTTAGCAAATAGTAGTTTTCAGCAAAATTCAAATCTTCACACTCTTGAGCCGAATGCATTACTTTCTATTCTATGCATCTTGTGATATGGATGTGTACATAACTACTCAGGGTGAGATGGAACTAAATAGATATTGCATGTCTAGTACTGAGCAATGGAATACTCAAAGGCAAGCTGAATTCAGGAACATGCTTTATATCATTTAGAGTGGAAAAGCCAATATTTTTGTTTAGTTCTGTAAATGCGAATGTTCCATTGTGTACAAAAGGTGAGTTACAGAAAGCAACTCCTGGAAATTTTGTAGCACACTGATAAAATTGGTTGTATACTACTCTAAAACATATGGTGAGTAAAATAATTTTTACATCATGTTTGCACAGACTAGTTTTCAGAAAAATTCAACACTACACTCTCTTGAGCCGAATGCATTACTTTCTATTTTATGCATCTTGTGATATGGATGTGTACATAACTACTCAGGGTGAGATGGAACTAAATAGATATTGCATGTCTAGTACTGAGCAATGGAATACTCAAAGGCAAGCTGAATTCAGGAACATGCTTTATATCATTTAGAGTGGAAAAGCCAATATTTTTGTTTAGTTCTGTAAACGCGAATGTTCCATTGTGTACAAAAGGTGAGTTACAGAAAGCAACTCCTGGAAATTTGGTAGCACACTGATAAAATTGGTTGTATACTACTCTAAATCATATGGTAAGTAAAATAATAAGGTTAACATCAAGTTAGCAAATAGTAGTTTTCAGCAAAATTGAAATCTACACACTATTCAGCTGAATGCATTACTTTCTGTACTATGCATTTTGAGATCTGGATGTGTTCAGAACTAATGAGGATCAGCTGGAATTGTATCGATATTGCATGTCTACTTACAGAGCAATGGAATACTCAAAGGCAAGCTGAATTCAGGAACCTGCTTCATAACATTTAGAGTGGAAATGCCGATATTTTTGATTAGTTCTGTAAACGCAACAGTTCCATTGTGTACAAAAGGTAAAGAAACAGAAGGTCATTTCTCGCACACATAGAAAATTGGTTGCATGCTACTCTAAATCATATGGTAAGTAAAATAATAAGGTTAACATCAAGTTAGCAAATAGTAGTTTTCAGCAAAATTCAAATCTTCACACTCTTGAGCCGAATGCATTACTTTCTATTCTATGCATCTTGTGATATGGATGTGTACATAACTACTCAGGGTGAGATGGAACTAAATAGATATTGCATGTCTAGTACTGAGCAATGGAATACTCAAAGGCAAGCTGAATTCAGGAACATGCTTTATATCATTTAGAGTGGAAAAGCCAATATTTTTGTTTAGTTCTGTAAACGCGAATGTTCCATTGTGTACAAAAGGTGAGTTACAAAGCAACTCCTGGAAATTTTGTAGCACACTGATAAAATTGGTTGTATACTACTCTAAAACATATGGTGAGTAAAATAATAAGGTTAACATCGTTAGCAAATAGTAGTTTTCAGCAAAATTGAAATCTACACACTATTCAGCTGAATGCATTACTTTCTGTACTATGCATTTTGAGATCTGGATGTGTTCAGAACTACTCAGGGTGAGATGGAACTAAATAGATATTGCATGTCTAGTACTGAGCAATGGAATACTCAAAGGCAAGCTGAATTCAGGAACATGCTTTATATCATTTAGAGTGGAAAAGCCAATATTTTTGTTTAGTTCTGTAAATGCGAATGTTCCATTGTGTACAAAAGGTGAGTTACAGAAAGCAACTCCTGGAAATTTTGTAGCACACTGATAAAATTGGTTGTATACTACTCTAAAACATATGGTGAGTAAAATAATTTTTACATCATGTTTGCACAGACTAGTTTTCAGAAAAATTCAACACTACACTCTCTTGAGCCGAATGCATTACTTTCTATTCTATGCATCTTGTGATATGGATGTGTACATAACTACTCAGGGTGAGATGGAACTAAATAGATATTGCATGTCTAGTACTGAGCAATGGAATACTCAAAGGCAAGCTGAGTTTTAGTTTTAGAATTTAGTTTTCAGCAAAATTGAAATCTACACACTATTCAGCTGAATGCATTACTTTCTGTTCTATGCATTTTGAGATCTGGATGTGTTCAGAACTACTGAGGATCAGCTGGAATTGTATCGATATTGCATGTCTACTTACAGAGCAATGGAATACTGAAAGGCAAGCTGAATTCAGGAACCTGCTTCATAACATTTAGAGTGGAAATGCCGATATTTTTGATTAGTTCTGTAAACGCAACAGTTCCATTGTGTACAAAAGGTAAAGAAACAGAAGGTCACTTCTCGCACACTCACAAAATTGGTTGCATGCTACTCTAAAACATATGGTGAGTAAAATAATTTTTACATCATGTTTGCACAGACTAGTTTTCAGAAAAATTCAACACTACACTCTCTTGAGCCGAATGCATTACTTTCTATTCTATGCATTTTGAGATATGGATGTGTACATCACTACTCAGGGTGAGATGGAACTATATAGATATTGCATGTCTTCGACTCAGAGACATGAAATACTTAAACGCAAGCTGAATTCAAGAACCTACCCCATAACATTTAGAGTGGAATCGCCAATATCTTTGTTTAGTATTGTAAACGCAAATGTTCCATTATGTACAAAAGGTAATGAAACAGAAGGTCATTTCTCGCACACATAGAAAATTGGTTGCATGCTACTCTAAATCATATGGTAAGTAAAATAATAAGGTTAACATCAAGTTAGCAAATAGTAGTTTTCAGCAACATTCAAATCTTCACACACTTGAGCCGAATGCATTACTTTCTGTACTATGCATTTTCAGATGTGGGTGTGTACAGAACTACTGAGAATCAGCTGGAATTGTATCGATATTGCATGTCTACTTACAGAGCAATGGATTACTCAAAGGCAAGCTGAATTCAGGAACCTGCTTCATAACATTTAGAGTGGAAATGCCGATATTTTTGATTAGTTCTGTAAACGCAACAGTTCCATTGTGTACAAAAGGTAAAGAAACAGAAGGTCACTTCTCGCACACTCACAAAATTGGTTGCATGCTACTCTAAAACATATGGTGAGTAAAATAATTTTTACATCATGTTTGCACAGACTAGTTTTCAGAAAAATTCAACACTACACTCTCTTGAGCCGAATGCATTACTTTCTATTCTATGCATTTTGAGTTATGGATGTGTACATCACTACTCAGGGTGAGATGGAACTATATAGATATTGCATGTCTTCGACTCAGAGACATGAAATACTTAAACGCAAGCTGAATTCAAGAACCCCCATAACATTTAGAGTGGAATCGCCAATATCTTTGTTTAGTATTGTAAACGCAAATGTTCCATTATGTACAAAAGGTAATGAAACAGAAGGTCATTTCTCGCACACATAGAAAATTGGTTGCATGCTACTCTAAATCATATGGTAAGTAAAATAATAAGGTTAACATCAAGTTAGCAAATAGTAGTTTTCAGCAAAATTCAAATCTTCACACTCTTGAGCCGAATGCATTACTTTCTATTCTATGCATCTTGTGATATGGATGTGTACATAACTACTCAGGGTGAGATGGAACTAAATAGATATTGCATGTCTAGTACTGAGCAATGGAATACTCAAAGGCAAGCTGAATTCAGGAACATGCTTTATATCATTTAGAGTGGAAAAGCCAATATTTTTGTTTAGTTCTGTAAACGCGAATGTTCCATTGTGTACAAAAGGTGAGTTACAGAAAGCAACTCCTGGAAATTTGGTAGCACACTGATAAAATTGGTTGTATACTACTCTAAATCATATGGTAAGTAAAATAATAAGGTTAACATCAAGTTAGCAAATAGTAGTTTTCAGCAAAATTGAAATCTACACACTATTCAGCTGAATGCATTACTTTCTGTACTATGCATTTTGAGATCTGGATGTGTTCAGAACTACTGAGGATCAGCTGGAATTGTATCGATATTGCATGTCTACTTACAGAGCAATGGAATACTCAAAGGCAAGCTGAATTCAGGAACCTGCTTCATAACATTTAGAGTGGAAATGCCGATATTTTTGATTAGTTCTGTAAACGCAACAGTTCCATTGTGTACAAAAGGTAAAGAAACAGAAGGTCACTTCTCGCACACTCACAAAATTGGTTGCATGCTACTCTAAAACATATGGTGAGTAAAATAATTTTTACATCATGTTTGCACAGACTAGTTTTCAGAAAAATTCAACACTACACTCTCTTGAGCCGAATGCATTACTTTCTATTCTATGCATTTTGAGATATGGATGTGTACATCACTACTCAGGGTGAGATGGAACTATATAGATATTGCATGTCTTCGACTCAGAGACATGAAATACTTAAACGCAAGCTGAATTCAAGAACCTACCCCATAACATTTAGAGTGGAATCGCCAATATCTTTGTTTAGTATTGTAAACGCAAATGTTCCATTATGTACAAAAGGTAATGAAACAGAAGGTCATTTCTCGCACACATAGAAAATTGGTTGCATGCTACTCTAAATCATATGGTAAGTAAAATAATAAGGTTAACATCAAGTTAGCAAATAGTAGTTTTCTGCAAAATTCAAATCTTCACACTCTTGAGCCGAATGCATTACTTTCTATTCTATGCATCTTGTGATATGGATGTGTACATAACTACTCAGGGTGAGATGGAACTAAATAGATATTGCATGTCTAGTACTGAGCAATGGAATACTCAAAGGCAAGCTGAATTCAGGAACATGCTTTATATCATTTAGAGTGGAAAAGCCAATATTTTTGTTTAGTTCTGTAAATGCGAATGTTCCATTGTGTACAAAAGGTGAGTTACAGAAAGCAACTCCTGGAAATTTTGTAGCACACTGATAAAATTGGTTGTATACTACTCTAAAACATATGGTAAGTAAAATAATAAGGTTAACATCAAGTTAGCAAATAGTAGTTTTCAGCAAAATTGAAATCTACACACTATTCAGCTGAATGCATTACTTTTTGTACTATGCATTTTGAGATCTGGATGTGTTCAGAACTACTGAGGATCAGCTGGAATTGTATCGATATTGCATGTCTACTTACAGAGCAATGGAATACTCAAAGGCAAGCTGAATTCAGGAACCTGCTTCATAACATTTAGAGTGGAAATGCCGATATTTTTGATTAGTTCTGTAAACGCAACAGTTCCATTGTGTACAAAAGGTAAAGAAACAGAAGGTCACTTCTCGCACACTCACAAAATTGGTTGCATGCTACTCTAAAACATATGGTGAGTAAAATAATTTTTACATCATGTTTGCACAGACTAGTTTTCAGAAAAATTCAACACTACACTCTCTTGAGCCGAATGCATTACTTTCTATTCTATGCATTTTGAGATATGGATGTGTACATCACTACTCAGGGTGAGATGGAACTATATAGATATTGCATGTCTTCGACTCAGAGACATGAAATACTTAAACGCAAGCTGAATTCAAGAACCTACCCCATAACATTTAGAGTGGAATCGCCAATATCTTTGTTTAGTATTGTAAACGCAAATGTTCCATTATGTACAAAAGGTAATGAAACAGAAGGTCATTTCTCGCACACATAGAAAATTGGTTGCATGCTACTCTAAATCATATGGTAAGTAAAATAATAAGGTTAACATCAAGTTAGCAAATAGTAGTTTTCTGCAAAATTCAAATCTTCACACTCTTGAGCCGAATGCATTACTTTCTATTCTATGCATCTTGTGATATGGATGTGTACATAACTACTCAGGGTGAGATGGAACTAAATAGATATTGCATGTCTAGTACTGAGCAATGGAATACTCAAAGGCAAGCTGAATTCAGGAACATGCTTTATATCATTTAGAGTGGAAAAGCCAATATTTTTGTTTAGTTCTGTAAATGCGAATGTTCCATTGTGTACAAAAGGTGAGTTACAGAAAGCAACTCCTGGAAATTTTGTAGCACACTGATAAAATTGGTTGTATACTACTCTAAAACATATGGTAAGTAAAATAATAAGGTTAACATCAAGTTAGCAAATAGTAGTTTTCAGCAAAATTGAAATCTACACACTATTCAGCTGAATGCATTACTTTTTGTACTATGCATTTTGAGATCTGGATGTGTTCAGAACTACTGAGGATCAGCTGGAATTGTATCGATATTGCATGTCTACTTACAGAGCAATGGAATACTGAAAGGCAAGCTGAATTCAGGAACCTGCTTCATAACATTTAGAGTGGAAATGCCGATATTTTTGATTAGTTCTGTAAACGCAACAGTTCCATTGTGTACAAAAGGTAAAGAAACAGAAGGTCACTTCTCGCACACTCACAAAATTGGTTGCATGCTACTCTAAAACATATGGTGAGTAAAATAATTTTTACATCATGTTTGCACAGACTAGTTTTCAGAAAAATTCAACACTACACTCTCTTGAGCCGAATGCATTACTTTCTATTCTATGCATTTTGAGATATGGATGTGTACATCACTACTCAGGGTGAGATGGAACTATATAGATATTGCATGTCTTCGACTCAGAGACATGAAATACTTAAACGCAAGCTGAATTCAAGAACCTACCCCATAACATTTAGAGTGGAATCGCCAATATCTTTGTTTAGTATTGTAAACGCAAATGTTCCATTATGTACAAAAGGTAATGAAACAGAAGGTCATTTCTCGCACACATAGAAAATTGGTTGCATGCTACTCTAAATCATATGGTAAGTAAAATAATAAGGTTAACATCAAGTTAGCAAATAGTAGTTTTCAGCAAAATTCAAATCTTCACACTCTTGAGCCGAATGCATTACTTTCTATTCTATGCATCTTGTGATATGGATGTGTACATAACTACTCAGGGTGAGATGGAACTAAATAGATATTGCATGTCTAGTACTGAGCAATGGAATACTCAAAGGCAAGCTGAATTCAGGAACATGCTTTATATCATTTAGAGTGGAAAAGCCAATATTTTTGTTTAGTTCTGTAAACGCGAATGTTCCATTGTGTACAAAAGGTGAGTTACAGAAAGCAACTCCTGGAAATTTGGTAGCACACTGATAAAATTGGTTGTATACTACTCTAAATCATATGGTAAGTAAAATAATAAGGTTAACATCAAGTTAGCAAATAGTAGTTTTCAGCAAAATTGAAATCTACACACTATTCAGCTGAATGCATTACTTTCTGTACTATGCATTTTGAGATCTGGATGTGTTCAGAACTACTGAGGATCAGCTGGAATTGTATCGATATTGCATGTCTACTTACAGAGCAATGGAATACTCAAAGGCAAGCTGAATTCAGGAACCTGCTTCATAACATTTAGAGTGGAAATGCCGATATTTTTGATTAGTTCTGTAAACGCAACAGTTCCATTGTGTACAAAAGGTAAAGAAACAGAAGGTCACTTCTCGCACACTCACAAAATTGGTTGCATGCTACTCTAAAACATATGGTGAGTAAAATAATTTTTACATCATGTTTGCACAGACTAGTTTTCAGAAAAATTCAACACTACACTCTCTTGAGCCGAATGCATTACTTTCTATTCTATGCATTTTGAGATATGGATGTGTACATCACTACTCAGGGTGAGATGGAACTATATAGATATTGCATGTCTTCGACTCAGAGACATGAAATACTTAAACGCAAGCTGAATTCAAGAACCTACCCCATAACATTTAGAGTGGAATCGCCAATATCTTTGTTTAGTATTGTAAACGCAAATGTTCCATTATGTACAAAAGGTAATGAAACAGAAGGTCATTTCTCGCACACATAGAAAATTGGTTGCATGCTACTCTAAATCATATGGTAAGTAAAATAATAAGGTTAACATCAAGTTAGCAAATAGTAGTTTTCAGCAAAATTGAAATCTACACACTATTCAGCTGAATGCATTACTTTCTGTACTATGCATTTTGAGATCTGGATGTGTTCAGAACTACTGAGGATCAGCTGGAATTGTATCGATATTGCATGTCTACTTACAGAGCAATGGAATACTCAAAGGCAAGCTGAATTCAGGAACCTGCTTCATAACATTTAGAGTGGAAATGCCGATATTTTTGATTAGTTCTGTAAACGCAACAGTTCCATTGTGTACAAAAGGTAAAGAAACAGAACGTCACTTCTCGCACACTCACAAAATTGGTTGCATGCTACTCTAAAACATATGGTGAGTAAAATAATTTTTAAATCATGTTTGCACAGACTAGTTTTCAGAAAAATTCAACACTACACTCTCTTGAGCCGAATGCATTACTTTCTATTCTATGCATTTTGAGATATGGATGTGTACATAACTACTCAGGGTGAGATGGAACTAAATAGATATTGCATGTCTAGTACTGAGCAATGGAATACTCAAAGGCAAGCTGAATTCAGGAACATGCTTTATATCATTTAGAGTGGAAAAGCCAATATTTTTGTTTAGTTCTATAAATGCGAATGTTCCATTGTGTACAAAAGGTGAGTTACAGAAAGCAACTCCTGGAAATTGTGTAGCACACTGATAAAATTGGTTGTATACTACTCTAAAACATATGGTGAGTAAAATAATTTTTACATCATGTTTGCACAGACTAGTTTTCAGAAAAATTCAACACTACACTCTCTTGAGCCGAATGCATTACTTTCTATTCTATGCATCTTGTGATATGGATGTGTACATAACTACTCAGGGTGAGATGGAACTAAATAGATATTGCATGTCTAGTACTGAGCAATGGAATACTCAAAGGCAAGCTGAATTCAGGAACATGCTTTATATCATTTAGAGTGGAAAAGCCAATATTTTTGTTTAGTTCTGTAAATGCGAATGTTCCATTGTGTACAAAAGGTGAGTTACAGAAAGCAACTCCTGGAAATTTTGTAGCACACTGATAAAATTGGTTGTATACTACTCTAAATCATATGGTAAGTAAAATAATAAGGTTAACATCGTTAGCAAATAGTAGTTTTCAGCAAAATTGAAATCTACACACTATTCAGCTGAATGCATTACTTTCTGTACTATGCATTTTGAGATCTGGATGTGTTCAGAACTACTGAGGATCAGCTGGAATTGTATCGATATTGCATGTCTACTTACAGAGCAATGGAATACTCAAAGGCAAGCTGAATTCAGGAACCTGCTTCATAACATTTAGAGTGGAAATGCCGATATTTTTGATTAGTTCTGTAAACGCAACAGTTCCATTGTGTACAAAAGGTAAAGAAACAGAAGGTCACTTCTCGCACACTCACAAAATTGGTTGCATGCTACTCTAAAACATATGGTGAGTAAAATAATTTTTACATCATGTTTGCACAGACTAGTTTTCAGAAAAATTCAACACTACACTCTCTTGAGCCGAATGCATTACTTTCTATTCTATGCATTTTGAGATATGGATGTGTACATCACTACTCAGGGTGAGATGGAACTATATAGATATTGCATGTCTTCGACTCAGAGACATGAAATACTTAAACGCAAGCTGAATTCAAGAACCTACCCCATAACATTTAGAGTGGAATCGCCAATATCTTTGTTTAGTATTGTAAACGCAAATGTTCCATTATGTACAAAAGGTAATGAAACAGAAGGTCATTTCTCGCACACATAGAAAATTGGTTGCATGCTACTCTAAATCATATGGTAAGTAAAATAATAAGGTTAACATCAAGTTAGCAAATAATAGTTTTCTGCAAAATTCAAAGCTTCACACTCTTGAGCCGAATGCATTACTTTCTATTCTATGCATCTTGTGATATGGATGTGTACATAACTACTCAGGGTGAGATGGAACTAAATAGATATTGCATGTCTAGTACTGAGCAATGGAATACTCAAAGGCAAGCTGAATTCAGGAACATGCTTTATATCATTTAGAGTGGAAAAGCCAATATTTTTGTTTAGTTCTATAAATGCGAATGTTCCATTGTGTACAAAAGGTGAGTTACAGAAAGCAACTCCTGGAAATTGTGTAGCACACTGATAAAATTGGTTGTATACTATAAAACATATGGTGAGTAAAATAATTTTTACATCATGTTTGCACTGACTAGTTTTCAGAAAAATTCAACACTACACTCTCTTGAGCCGAATGCATTACTTTCTATTCTATGCATCTTGTGATATGGATGTGTACATAACTACTCAGGGTGAGATGGAACTAAATAGATATTGCATGTCTAGTACTGAGCAATGGAATACTCAAAGGCAAGCTGAATTCAGGAACATGCTTTATATCATTTAGAGTGGAAAAGCCAATATTTTTGTTTAGTTCTGTAAATGCGAATGTTCCATTGTGTACAAAAGGTGAGTTACAGAAAGCAACTCCTGGAAATTTTGTAGCACACTGATAAAATTGGTTGTATACTACTCTAAATCATATGGTAAGTAAAATAATAAGGTTAACATCGTTAGCAAATAGTAGTTTTCAGCAAAATTGAAATCTACACACTATTCAGCTGAATGCATTACTTTCTGTACTATGCATTTTGAGATCTGGATGTGTTCAGAACTACTGAGGATCAGCTGGAATTGTATCGATATTGCATGTCTACTTACAGAGCAATGGAATACTCAAAGGCAAGCTGAATTCAGGAACCTGCTTCATAACATTTAGAGTGGAAATGCCGATATTTTTGATTAGTTCTGTAAACGCAACAGTTCCATTGTGTACAAAAGGTAAAGAAACAGAAGGTCACTTCTCGCACACTCACAAAATTGGTTGCATGCTACTCTAAAACATATGGTGAGTAAAATAATTTTTACATCATGTTTGCACAGACTAGTTTTCAGAAAAATTCAACACTACACTCTCTTGAGCCGAATGTATTACTTTCTATTCTATGCATTTTGAGATATGGCTGTGTACATCACTACTCAGGGTGAGATGGAACTATATAGATATTGCATGTCTTCGACTCAGAGACATGAAATACTTAAACGCAAGCTGAATTCAAGAACCTACCCCATAACATTTAGAGTGGAATCGCCAATATCTTTGTTTAGTATTGTAAACGCAAATGTTCCATTATGTACAAAAGGTAATGAAACAGAAGGTCATTTCTCGCACACATAGAAAATTGGTTGCATGCTACTCTAAATCATATGGTAAGTAAAATAATAAGGTTAACATCAAGTTAGCAAATAGTAGTTTTCAGCAAAATTCAAATCTTCACACTCTTGAGCCGAATGCATTACTTTCTATTCTATGCATCTTGTGATATGGATGTGTACATAACTACTCAGGGTGAGATGGAACTAAATAGATATTGCATGTCTAGTACTGAGCAATGGAATACTCAAAGGCAAGCTGAATTCAGGAACATGCTTTATATCATTTAGAGTGGAAAAGCCAATATTTTTGTTTAGTTCTGTAAATGCGAATGTTCCATTGTGTACAAAAGGTGAGTTACAGAAAGCAACTCCTGGAAATTTTGTAGCACACTGATAAAATTGGTTGTATACTACTCTAAAACATATGGTGAGTAAAATAATTTTTACATCATGTTTGCACAGACTAGTTTTCAGAAAAATTCAACACTACACTCTCTTGAGCCGAATGCATTACTTTCTATTCTATGCATCTTGTGATATGGATGTGTACATAACTACTCAGGGTGAGATGGAACTAAATAGATATTGCATGTCTAGTACTGAGCAATGGAATACTCAAAGGCAAGCTGAATTCAGGAACCTGCTTCATAACATTTAGAGTGGAAATGCCGATATTTTTGATTAGTTCTGTAAACGCAAAAGTTCCATTGTGTACAAAAGGTAAAGAAACAGAAGGTCACTTCTCGCACACTCACAAAATTGGTTGCATGCTACTCTAAAACATATGGTGAGTAAAATAATTTTTACATCATGTTTGCACAGACTAGTTTTCAGAAAAATTCAACACTACACTCTCTTGAGCCGAATGCATTACTTTCTATTCTATGCATCTTGTGATATGGATGTGTACATAACTACTCAGGGTGAGATGGAACTAAATAGATATTGCATGTCTAGTACTGAGCAATGGAATACTCAAAGGCAAGCTGAATTCAGGAACATGCTTTATATCATTTAGAGTGGAAAAGCCAATATTTTTGTTTAGTTCTGTAAACGCGAATGTTCCATTGTGTACAAAAGGTGAGTTACAGAAAGCAACTCCTGGAAATTTTGTAGCACACTGATAAAATTGGTTGTATACTACTCTAAATCATATGGTAAGTAAAATAATAAGGTTAACATCAAGTTAGCAAATAGTAGTTTTCAGCAAAATTGAAATCTACACACTATTCAGCTGAATGCATTACTTTCTGTACTATGCATTTTGAGATCTGGATGTGTTCAGAACTACTGAGGATCAGCTGGAATTGTATCGATATTGCATGTCTACTTACAGAGCAATGGAATACTCAAAGGCAAGCTGAATTCAGGAACCTGCTTCATAACATTTAGAGTGGAAATGCCGATATTTTTGATTAGTTCTGTAAACGCAACAGTTCCATTGTGTACAAAAGGTAAAGAAACAGAAGGTCACTTCTCGCACACTCACAAAATTGGTTGCATGCTACTCTAAAACATATGGTGAGTAAAATAATTTTTACATCATGTTTGCACAGACTAGTTTTCAGAAAAATTCAACACTACACTCTCTTGAGCCGAATGCATTACTTTCTATTCTATGCATTTTGAGATATGGATGTGTACATCACTACTCAGGGTGAGATGGAACTATATAGATATTGCATGTCTTCGACTCAGAGACATGAAATACTTAAACGCAAGCTGAATTCAAGAACCTACCCCATAACATTTAGAGTGGAATCGCCAATATCTTTGTTTAGTATTGTAAACGCAAATGTTCCATTATGTACAAAAGGTAATGAAACAGAAGGTCATTTCTCGCACACATAGAAAATTGGTTGCATGCTACTCTAAATCATATGGTAAGTAAAATAATAAGGTTAACATCAAGTTAGCAAATAGTAGTTTTCTGCAAAATTCAAATCTTCACACTCTTGAGCCGAATGCATTACTTTCTATTCTATGCATCTTGTGATATGGATGTGTACATAACTACTCAGGGTGAGATGGAACTAAATAGATATTGCATGTCTAGTACTGAGCAATGGAATACTCAAAGGCAAGCTGAATTCAGGAACATGCTTTATATCATTTAGAGTGGAAAAGCCAATATTTTTGTTTAGTTCTGTAAATGCGAATGTTCCATTGTGTACAAAAGGTGAGTTACAGAAAGCAACTCCTGGAAATTTTGTAGCACACTGATAAAATTGGTTGTATACTACTCTAAAACATATGGTAAGTAAAATAATAAGGTTAACATCAAGTTAGCAAATAGTAGTTTTCAGCAAAATTGAAATCTACACACTATTCAGCTGAATGCATTACTTTTTGTACTATGCATTTTGAGATCTGGATGTGTTCAGAACTACTGAGGATCAGCTGGAATTGTATCGATATTGCATGTCTACTTACAGAGCAATGGAATACTCAAAGGCAAGCTGAATTCAGGAACCTGCTTCATAACATTTAGAGTGGAAATGCCGATATTTTTGATTAGTTCTGTAAACGCAACAGTTCCATTGTGTACAAAAGGTAAAGAAACAGAAGGTCACTTCTCGCACACTCACAAAATTGGTTGCATGCTACTCTAAAACATATGGTGAGTAAAATAATTTTTACATCATGTTTGCACAGACTAGTTTTCAGAAAAATTCAACACTACACTCTCTTGAGCCGAATGCATTACTTTCTATTCTATGCATTTTGAGATATGGATGTGTACATCACTACTCAGGGTGAAATGGAACTATATAGATATTGCATGTCTTGTACTCAGAGACATGGATTACTTAAAGGCAAGCTGAATTCAGGAACCTGCTTCATAACATTTAGTGTGGAAACGCCAATAACTTTGTTTAGTTCTGTAAATGCAAATGTTCCATTGTGTACAAAAGGTAATGAAACAGAAGGTCACTTCTCGCACACTGATTAAATTGGTTGCATGCTACTCTAAATCATATGGTAAGTAAAATAATGTTAACATCAAGTTAGCAAATAGTAGTTTTCAGCAAAATTTAAATCTACACTCTATTGAGCTGATTGCATTATTCTGTACTCTGCATTTTGAGATCTGGATGTGTACAGAACTACTGAGGATCAGCTGGAATTGAATCGATATTGCATGTCTACTACAGAGCAATGGAATACTCAAAGGCAAGCTGAATTCAGGAACCTTCTTCATAACATTTAGAGTGGAAAAGACAATATCTTTGTTTAGTTCTCTAAACGCAAATGTTCCATTTCGTGCAAAACGTGAGTTACTGAAAGCAACTCCTGGACAATTTGTAGCACACTGATAAAACTGTTTCCATAATATAAATCATATGGTGAGTAAAATAATGTTTACATCATGTTAGCACAGACTAGTATTCAGAAAAATTCCACACTACACCCTCTTGAACTGAATGCATTACTTTCTATTCTATGGATTTTGAGATATGGATGTGTACATAACTACTCAGGGTGAGATGGAACTATATAGATATTGCATGTCTTCGTCTCAGAGACATGAAATACTTAAACGCAAGCTGAATTCAAGAACCTACCCCATAACATTTAGAGTGGAATCGCCAATATCTTTGTTTAGTATTGTAAACGCAAATGTTCCATTATGTACAAAAGGTAATGAAACAGAAGGTCATTTCTCGCACACATAGAAAATTGGTTGCATGCTACTCTAAATCATATGGTAAGTAAAATAATAAGGTTAACATCAAGTTAGCAAATAGTAGTTTTCAGCAAAATTCAAATCTTCACACTCTTGAGCCGAATGCATTACTTTCTATTCTATGCATCTTGTGATATGGATGTGTACATAACTACTCAGGGTGAGATGGAACTAAATAGATATTGCATGTCTAGTACTGAGCAATGGAATACTCAAAGGCAAGCTGAATTCAGGAACATGCTTTATATCATTTAGAGTGGAAAAGCCAATATTTTTGTTTAGTTCTGTAAACGCGAATGTTCCATTGTGTACAAAAGGTGAGTTACAGAAAGCAACTCCTGGAAATTTGGTAGCACACTGATAAAATTGGTTGTATACTACTCTAAATCATATGGTAAGTAAAATAATAAGGTTAACATCAAGTTAGCAAATAGTAGTTTTCAGCAAAATTGAAATCTACACACTATTCAGCTGAATGCATTACTTTCTGTACTATGCATTTTGAGATCTGGATGTGTTCAGAACTACTGAGGATCAGCTGGAATTGTATCGATATTGCATGTCTACTTACAGAGCAATGGAATACTCAAAGGCAAGCTGAATTCAGGAACCTGCTTCATAACATTTAGAGTGGAAATGCCGATATTTTTGATTAGTTCTGTAAACGCAACAGTTCCATTGTGTACAAAAGGTAAAGAAACAGAAGGTCACTTCTCGCACACTCACAAAATTGGTTGCATGCTACTCTAAAACATATGGTGAGTAAAATAATTTTTAAATCATGTTTGCACAGACTAGTTTTCAGAAAAATTCAACACTACACTCTCTTGAGCCGAATGCATTACTTTCTATTCTATGCATTTTGAGATATGGATGTGTACATCACTACTCAGGGTGAGATGGAACTATATAGATATTGCATGTCTTCGACTCAGAGACATGAAATACTTAAACGCAAGCTGAATTCAAGAACCTACCCCATAACATTTAGAGTGGAATCGCCAATATCTTTGTTTAGTATTGTAAACGCAAATGTTCCATTATGTACAAAAGGTAATGAAACAGAAGGTCATTTCTCGCACACATAGAAAATTGGTTGCATGCTACTCTAAATCATATGGTAAGTAAAATAATAAGGTTAACATCAAGTTAGCAAATAATAGTTTTCTGCAAAATTCAAAGCTTCACACTCTTGAGCCGAATGCATTACTTTCTACTCTATGCATCTTGTGATATGGATGTGTACATAACTACTCAGGGTGAGATGGAACTAAATAGATATTGCATGTCTAGTACTGAGCAATGGAATACTCAAAGGCAAGCTGAATTCAGGAACATGCTTTATATCATTTAGAGTGGAAAAGCCAATATTTTTGTTTAGTTCTGTAAACGCGAATGTTCCATTGTGTACAAAAGGTGAGTTACAGAAAGCAACTCCTGGAAATTTTGTAGCACACTGATAAAATTGGTTGTATACTACTCTAAATCATATGGTAAGTAAAATAATAAGGTTAACATCAAGTTAGCAAATAGTAGTTTTCAGCAAAATTGAAATCTACACACTATTCAGCTGAATGCATTACTTTCTGTACTATGCATTTTGAGATCTGGATGTGTTCAGAACTACTGAGGATCAGCTGGAATTGTATCGATATTGCATGTCTACTTACAGAGCAATGGAATACTCAAAGGCAAGCTGAATTCAGGAACCTGCTTCATAACATTTAGAGTGGAAATGCCGATATTTTTGATTAGTTCTGTAAACGCAACAGTTCCATTGTGTACAAAAGGTAAAGAAACAGAAGGTCACTTCTCGCACACTCACAAAATTGGTTGCATGCTACTCTAAAACATATGGTGAGTAAAATAATTTTTACATCATGTTTGCACAGACTAGTTTTCAGAAAAATTCAACACTACACTCTCTTGAGCCGAATGCATTACTTTCTATTCTATGCATTTTGAGATATGGATGTGTACATCACTACTCAGGGTGAGATGGAACTATATAGATATTGCATGTCTTCGACTCAGAGACATGAAATACTTAAACGCAAGCTGAATTCAAGAACCTACCCCATAACATTTAGAGTGGAATCGCCAATATCTTTGTTTAGTATTGTAAACGCAAATGTTCCATTATGTACAAAAGGTAATGAAACAGAAGGTCATTTCTCGCACACATAGAAAATTGGTTGCATGCTACTCTAAATCATATGGTAAGTAAAATAATAAGGTTAACATCAAGTTAGCAAATAGTAGTTTTCTGCAAAATTCAAATCTTCACACTCTTGAGCCGAATGCATTACTTTCTATTCTATGCATCTTGTGATATGGATGTGTACATAACTACTCAGGGTGAGATGGAACTAAATAGATATTGCATGTCTAGTACTGAGCAATGGAATACTCAAAGGCAAGCTGAATTCAGGAACATGCTTTATATCATTTAGAGTGGAAAAGACAATATTTTTGTTTAGTTCTGTAAATGCGAATGTTCCATTGTGTACAAAAGGTGAGTTACAGAAAGCAACTCCTGGAAATTTTGTAGCACACTGATAAAATTGGTTGTATACTACTCTAAAACATATGGTAAGTAAAATAATAAGGTTAACATCAAGTTAGCAAATAGTAGTTTTCAGCAAAATTGAAATCTACACACTATTCAGCTGAATGCATTACTTTTTGTACTATGCATTTTGAGATCTGGATGTGTTCAGAACTACTGAGGATCAGCTGGAATTGTATCGATATTGCATGTCTACTTACAGAGCAATGGAATACTCAAAGGCAAGCTGAATTCAGGAACCTGCTTCATAACATTTAGAGTGGAAATGCCGATATTTTTGATTAGTTCTGTAAACGCAACAGTTCCATTGTGTACAAAAGGTAAAGAAACAGAAGGTCACTTCTCGCACACTCACAAAATTGGTTGCATGCTACTCTAAAACATATGGTGAGTAAAATAATTTTTACATCATGTTTGCACAGACTAGTTTTCAGAAAAATTCAACACTACACTCTCTTGAGCCGAATGCATTACTTTCTATTCTATGCATTTTGAGATATGGATGTGTACATCACTACTCAGGGTGAGATGGAACTATATAGATATTGCATGTCTTGTACTCAGAGACATGGATTACTTAAAGGCAAGCTGAATTCAGGAACCTGCTTCATAACATTTAGTGTGGAAACGCCAATAACTTTGTTTAGTTCTGTAAATGCAAATGTTCCATTGTGTACAAAAGGTAATGAAACAGAAGGTCACTTCTCGCACACTGATTAAATTGGTTGCATGCTACTCTAAATCATATGGTAAGTAAAATAATGTTAACATCAAGTTAGCAAATAGTAGTTTTCAGCAAAATTTAAATCTACACTCTATTGAGCTGATTGCATTATTCTGTACTCTGCATTTTGAGATCTGGATGTGTACAGAACTACTGAGGATCAGCTGGAATTGAATCGATATTGCATGTCTACTACAGAGCAATGGAATACTCAAAGGCAAGCTGAATTCAGGAACCTTCTTCATAACATTTAGAGTGGAAAAGACAATATCTTTGTTTAGTTCTGTAAACGCAAATGTTCCATTTCGTGCAAAACGTGAGTTACTGAAAGCAACTCCTGGACAATTTGTAGCACACTGATAAAACTGTTTCCATAATATAAATCATATGGTGAGTAAAATAATGTTTACATCATGTTAGCACAGACTAGTATTCAGAAAAATTCCACACTACACCCTCTTGAACTGAATGCATTACTTTCTATTCTATGGATTTTGAGATATGGATGTGTACATAACTACTCAGGGTGAGATGGAACTATATAGATATTGCATGTCTTCGTCTCAGAGACATGAAATACTTAAACGCAAGCTGAATTCAAGAACCTACCCCATAACATTTAGAGTGGAATCGCCAATATCTTTGTTTAGTATTGTAAACGCAAATGTTCCATTATGTACAAAAGGTAATGAAACAGAAGGTCATTTCTCGCACACATAGAAAATTGGTTGCATGCTACTCTAAATCATATGGTAAGTAAAATAATAAGGTTAACATCAAGTTAGCAAATAGTAGTTTTCAGCAAAATTCAAATCTTCACACTCTTGAGCCGAATGCATTACTTTCTATTCTATGCATCTTGTGATATGGATGTGTACATAACTACTCAGGGTGAGATGGAACTAAATAGATATTGCATGTCTAGTACTGAGCAATGGAATACTCAAAGGCAAGCTGAATTCAGGAACATGCTTTATATCATTTAGAGTGGAAAAGCCAATATTTTTGTTTAGTTCTGTAAACGCGAATGTTCCATTGTGTACAAAAGGTGAGTTACAGAAAGCAACTCCTGGAAATTTGGTAGCACACTGATAAAATTGGTTGTATACTACTCTAAATCATATGGTAAGTAAAATAATAAGGTTAACATCAAGTTAGCAAATAGTAGTTTTCAGCAAAATTGAAATCTACACACTATTCAGCTGAATGCATTACTTTCTGTACTATGCATTTTGAGATCTGGATGTGTTCAGAACTACTGAGGATCAGCTGGAATTGTATCGATATTGCATGTCTACTTACAGAGCAATGGAATACTCAAAGGCAAGCTGAATTCAGGAACCTGCTTCATAACATTTAGAGTGGAAATGCCGATATTTTTGATTAGTTCTGTAAACGCAACAGTTCCATTGTGTACAAAAGGTAAAGAAACAGAAGGTCACTTCTCGCACACTCACAAAATTGGTTGCATGCTACTCTAAAACATATGGTGAGTAAAATAATTTTTAAATCATGTTTGCACAGACTAGTTTTCAGAAAAATTCAACACTACACTCTCTTGAGCCGAATGCATTACTTTCTATTCTATGCATTTTGAGATATGGATGTGTACATCACTACTCAGGGTGAGATGGAACTATATAGATATTGCATGTCTTCGACTCAGAGACATGAAATACTTAAACGCAAGCTGAATTCAAGAACCTACCCCATAACATTTAGAGTGGAATCGCCAATATCTTTGTTTAGTATTGTAAACGCAAATGTTCCATTATGTACAAAAGGTAATGAAACAGAAGGTCATTTCTCGCACACATAGAAAATTGGTTGCATGCTACTCTAAATCATATGGTAAGTAAAATAATAAGGTTAACATCAAGTTAGCAAATAATAGTTTTCTGCAAAATTCAAAGCTTCACACTCTTGAGCCGAATGCATTACTTTCTATTCTATGCATCTTGTGATATGGATGTGTACATAACTACTCAGGGTGAGATGGAACTAAATAGATATTGCATGTCTAGTACTGAGCAATGGAATACTCAAAGGCAAGCTGAATTCAGGAACATGCTTTATATCATTTAGAGTGGAAAAGCCAATATTTTTGTTTAGTTCTATAAATGCGAATGTTCCATTGTGTACAAAAGGTGAGTTACAGAAAGCAACTCCTGGAAATTGTGTAGCACACTGATAAAATTGGTTGTATACTACTCTAAAACATATGGTGAGTAAAATAATTTTTACATCATGTTTGCACAGACTAGTTTTCAGAAAAATTCAACACTACACTCTCTTGAGCCGAATGCATTACTTTCTATTCTATGCATCTTGTGATATGGATGTGTACATAACTACTCAGGGTGAGATGGAACTAAATAGATATTGCATGTCTAGTACTGAGCAATGGAATACTCAAAGGCAAGCTGAATTCAGGAACATGCTTTATATCATTTAGAGTGGAAAAGCCAATATTTTTGTTTAGTTCTGTAAATGCGAATGTTCCATTGTGTACAAAAGGTGAGTTACAGAAAGCAACTCCTGGAAATTTTGTAGCACACTGATAAAATTGGTTGTATACTACTCTAAATCATATGGTAAGTAAAATAATAAGGTTAACATCGTTAGCAAATAGTAGTTTTCAGCAAAATTGAAATCTACACACTATTCAGCTGAATGCATTACTTTCTGTAGTATGCATTTTGAGATCTGGATGTGTTCAGAACTACTGAGGATCAGCTGGAATTGTATCGATATTGCATGTCTACTTACAGAGCAATGGAATACTCAAAGGCAAGCTGAATTCAGGAACCTGCTTCATAACATTTAGAGTGGAAATGCCGATATTTTTGATTAGTTCTGTAAACGCAACAGTTCCATTGTGTACAAAAGGTAAAGAAACAGAAGGTCACTTCTCGCACACTCACAAAATTGGTTGCATGCTACTCTAAAACATATGGTGAGTAAAATAATTTTTACATCATGTTTGCACAGACTAGTTTTCAGAAAAATTCAACACTACACTCTCTTGAGCCGAATGCATTACTTTCTATTCTATGCATTTTGAGATATGGCTGTGTACATCACTACTCAGGGTGAGATGGAACTATATAGATATTGCATGTCTTCGACTCAGAGACATGAAATACTTAAACGCAAGCTGAATTCAAGAACCTACCCCATAACATTTAGAGTGGAATCGCCAATATCTTTGTTTAGTATTGTAAACGCAAATGTTCCATTATGTACAAAAGGTAATGAAACAGAAGGTCATTTCTCGCACACATAGAAAATTGGTTGCATGCTACTCTAAATCATATGGTAAGTAAAATAATAAGGTTAACATCAAGTTAGCAAATAGTAGTTTTCAGCAAAATTCAAATCTTCACACTCTTGAGCCGAATGCATTACTTTCTATTCTATGCATCTTGTGATATGGATGTGTACATAACTACTCAGGGTGAGATGGAACTAAATAGATATTGCATGTCTAGTACTGAGCAATGGAATACTCAAAGGCAAGCTGAATTCAGGAACATGCTTTATATCATTTAGAGTGGAAAAGCCAATATTTTTGTTTAGTTCTGTAAATGCGAATGTTCCATTGTGTACAAAAGGTGAGTTACAGAAAGCAACTCCTGGAAATTTTGTAGCACACTGATAAAATTGGTTGTATACTACTCTAAAACATATGGTGAGTAAAATAATTTTTACATCATGTTTGCACAGACTAGTTTTCAAAAAAATTCAACACTACACTCTCTTGAGCCGAATGCATTACTTTCTATTCTATGCATCTTGTGATATGGATGTGTACATAACTACTCAGGGTGAGATGGAACTAAATAGATATTGCATGTCTAGTACTGAGCAATGGAATACTCAAAGGCAAGCTGAATTCAGGAACATGCTTTATATCATTTAGAGTGGAAAAGCCAATATTTTTGTTTAGTTCTGTAAATGCGAATGTTCCATTGTGTACAAAAGGTGAGTTACAGAAAGCAACTCCTGGAAATTTTGTAGCACACTGATAAAATTGGTTGTATACTACTCTAAATCATATGGTAAGTAAAATAATAAGGTTAACATCGTTAGCAAATAGTAGTTTTCAGCAAAATTGAAACCTACACACTATTCAGCTGAATGCATTACTTTCTGTACTATGCATTTTGAGATCTGGATGTGTTCAGAACTACTGAGGATCAGCTGGAATTGTATCGATATTGCATGTCTACTTACAGAGCAATGGAATACTCAAAGGCAAGCTGAATTCAGGAACCTGCTTCATAACATTTAGAGTGGAAATGCCGATATTTTTGATTAGTTCTGTAAACGCAACAGTTCCATTGTGTACAAAAGGTAAAGAAACAGAAGGTCACTTCTCGCACACTCACAAAATTGGTTGCATGCTACTCTAAAACATATGGTGAGTAAAATAATTTTTACATCATGTTTGCACAGACTAGTTTTCAGAAAAATTCAACACTACACTCTCTTGAGCCGAATGCATTACTTTCTATTCTATGCATTTTGAGATATGGATGTGTACATCACTACTCAGGGTGAGATGGAACTATATAGATATTGCATGTCTTCGACTCAGAGACATGAAATACTTAAACGCAAGCTGAATTCAAGAACCTACCCCATAACATTTAGAGTGGAATCGCCAATATCTTTGTTTAGTATTGTAAACGCAAATGTTCCATTATGTACAAAAGGTAATGAAACAGAAGGTCATTTCTCGCACACATAGAAAATTGGTTGCATGCTACTCTAAATCATATGGTAAGTAAAATAATAAGGTTAACATCAAGTTAGCAAATAGTAGTTTTCAGCAAAATTCAAATCTTCACACTCTTGAGCCGAATGCATTACTTTCTATTCTATGCATCTTGTGATATGGATGTGTACATAACTACTCAGGGTGAGATGGAACTAAATAGATATTGCATGTCTAGTACTGAGCAATGGAATACTCAAAGGCAAGCTGAATTCAGGAACATGCTTTATATCATTTAGAGTGGAAAAGCCAATATTTTTGTTTAGTTCTGTAAATGCGAATGTTCCATTGTGTACAAAAGGTGAGTTACAGAAAGCAACTCCTGGAAATTTTGTAGCACACTGATAAAATTGGTTGTATACTACTCTAAAACATATGGTGAGTAAAATAATTTTTACATCATGTTTGCACAGACTAGTTTTCAGAAAAATTCAACACTACACTCTCTTGAGCCGAATGCATTACTTTCTATTCTATGCATCTTGTGATATGGATGTGTACATAACTACTCAGGGTGAGATGGAACTAAATAGATATTGCATGTCTAGTACTGAGCAATGGAATACTCAAAGGCAAGCTGAATTCAGGAACATGCTTTATATCATTTAGAGTGGAAAAGCCAATATTTTTGTTTAGTTCTGTAAACGCGAATGTTCTATTGTGTACAAAAGGTGAGTTACAGAAAGCAACTCCAGGAAATTTTGTAGCACACTGATAAAATTGGTTGTATACTACTCTAAATCATATGGTAAGTAAAATAATAAGGTTAACATCAAGTTAGCAAATAGTAGTTTTCAGCAAAATTGAAATCTACACACTATTCAGCTGCATGCATTACTTTCTGTACTATGCATTTTGAGATCTGGATGTGTTCAGAACTACTGAGGATCAGCTGGAATTGTATCGATATTGCATGTCTACTTACAGAGCAATGGAATACTCAAAGGCAAGCTGAATTCAGGAACCTGCTTCATAACATTTAGAGTGGAAATGCCGATATTTTTGATTAGTTCTGTAAACGCAACAGTTCCATTGTGTACAAAAGGTAAAGAAACAGAAGGTCACTTCTCGCACACTCACAAAATTGGTTGCATGCTACTCTAAAACATATGGTGAGTAAAATAATTTTTACATCATGTTTGCACAGACTAGTTTTCAGAAAAATTCAACACTACACTCTCTTGAGCCGAATGCATTACTTTCTATTCTATGCATTTTGAGATATGGATGTGTACATCACTACTCAGGGTGAGATGGAACTATATAGATATTGCATGTCTTCGACTCAGAGACATGAAATACTTAAACGCAAGCTGAATTCAAGAACCTACCCCATAACATTTAGAGTGGAATCGCCAATATCTTTGTTTAGTATTGTAAACGCAAATGTTCCATTATGTACAAAAGGTAATGAAACAGAAGGTCATTTCTCGCACACATAGAAAATTGGTTGCATGCTACTCTAAATCATATGGTAAGTAAAATAATAAGGTTAACATCAAGTTAGCAAATAGTAGTTTTCAGCAAAATTCAAATCTTCACACTCTTGAGCCGAATGCATTACTTTCTATTCTATGCATCTTGTGATATGGATGTGTACATAACTACTCAGGGTGAGATGGAACTAAATAGATATTGCATGTCTAGTACTGAGCAATGGAATACTCAAAGGCAAGCTGAATTCAGGAACATGCTTTATATCATTTAGAGTGGAAAAGCCAATATTTTTGTTTAGTTCTGTAAATGCGAATGTTCCATTGTGTACAAAAGGTGAGTTACAGAAAGCAACTCCTGGAAATTTTGTAGCACACTGATAAAATTGGTTGTATAGTACTCTAAAACATATGGTGAGTAAAATAATTTTTACATCATGTTTGCACAGACTAGTTTTCAGAAAAATTCAACACTACACTCTCTTGAGCCGAATGCATTACTTTCTATTCTATGCATCTTGTGATATGGATGTGTACATAACTACTCAGGGTGAGATGGAACTAAATAGATATTGCATGTCTAGTACTGAGCAATGGAATACTCAAAGGCAAGCTGAATTCAGGAACATGCTTTATATCATTTAGAGTGGAAAAGCCAATATTTTTGTTTAGTTCTGTAAACGCGAATGTTCTATTGTGTACAAAAGGTGAGTTACAGAAAGCAACTCCAGGAAATTTTGTAGCACACTGATAAAATTGGTTGTATACTACTCTAAATCATATGGTAAGTAAAATAATAAGGTTAACATCAAGTTAGCAAATAGTAGTTTTCAGCAAAATTGAAATCTACACACTATTCAGCTGCATGCATTACTTTCTGTACTATGCATTTTGAGATCTGGATGTGTTCAGAACTACTGAGGATCAGCTGGAATTGTATCGATATTGCATGTCTACTTACAGAGCAATGGAATACTCAAAGGCAAGCTGAATTCAGGAACCTGCTTCATAACATTTAGAGTGGAAATGCCGATATTTTTGATTAGTTCTGTAAACGCAACAGTTCCATTGTGTACAAAAGGTAAAGAAACAGAAGGTCACTTCTCGCACACTCACAAAATTGGTTGCATGCTACTCTAAAACATATGGTGAGTAAAATAATTTTTACATCATGTTTGCACAGACTAGTTTTCAGAAAAATTCAACACTACACTCTCTTGAGCCGAATGCATTACTTTCTATTCTATGCATTTTGAGATATGGATGTGTACATCACTACTCAGAGTGAGATGGAACTATATAGATATTGCATGTCTTCGACTCAGAGACATGAAATACTTAAACGCAAGCTGAATTCAAGAACCTACCCCATAACATTTAGAGTGGAATCGCCAATATCTTTGTTTAGTATTGTAAACGCAAATGTTCCATTATGTACAAAAGGTAATGAAACAGAAGGTCATTTCTCGCACACATAGAAAATTGGTTGCATGCTACTCTAAATCATATGGTAAGTAAAATAATAAGGTTAACATCAAGTTAGCAAATAGTAGTTTTCAGCAAAATTCAAATCTTCACACTCTTGAGCCGAATGCATTACTTTCTATTCTATGCATCTTGTGATATGGATGTGTACATAACTACTCAGGGTGAGATGGAACTAAATAGATATTGCATGTCTAGTACTGAGCAATGGAATACTCAAAGGCAAGCTGAATTCAGGAACATGCTTTATATCATTTAGAGTGGAAAAGCCAATATTTTTGTTTAGTTCTGTAAATGCAAATGTTCCATTGTGTACAAAAGGTAATGAAACAGAAGTTCACTTCTCGCACACTGATAAAATTGGTTGCATGGAACTCTAAATCATATCGTGTGTAAAACAATGTTTACATCATGTTAGCACAGACTAGTTTTCAGATAAATTCAACACTACACCCTCTTGAACTGAATGCATTACTTTCTATTCCATGGATTTTGAGATATGGATGTGTACATAACTACTCAGGGTGAGATGGAACTAAATAGTTATTGCATGTCTTGTACTCAGAGACATGGAATACTTAAAGGCAAGCTGAATTCAGGAACCTGCTTCATAACATTTAGTGTGGAAACGCCAATAACTTTGTTTAGTTCTGTAAATGCAAATGTTCCATTGTGTACAAAAGGTAATGAAACAGAAGGTCACTTCTCGCACACTGATTAAATTGGTTGCATGCTACTCTAAATCATATGGTAAGTAAAATAATGTTAACATCAAGTTAGCAAATAGTAGTTTTCAGCAAAATTTAAATCTACACACTATTCAGCTGAATGCATTACTTTCTGTACTCTGCATTTTGAGATCTGGATGTGTACAGAACTACTGAGGATCAGCTGGAATTGAATCGATATTGCATGTCTACTACAGAGCAATGGAATACTCAAAGGCAAGCTGAATTCAGGAACCTTTTTCATAACATTTAGAGTGGAAAAGACAATATCTTTGTTTAGTTCTGTAAACGCAAATGTTCCATTTCGTGCAAAACGTGAGTTACTGAAAGCAACTCCTGGACAATTTGTAGCACACTGATAAAACTGTTTCCATAATATAAATCATATGGTGAGTAAAATAATGTTTACATCATGTTTGCACAGACTAGTTTTCAGAAAAATTCAACACTACACTCTCTTGAGCCGAATGCATTACTTTCTATTCTATGCATTTTGAGATATGGATGTGTACATCACTACTCAGGGTGAGATGGAACTATATAGATATTGCATGTCTTCGACTCAGAGACATGAAATACTTAAACGCAAGCTGAATTCAAGAACCTACCCCATAACATTTAGAGTGGAATCGCCAATATCTTTGTTTAGTATTGTAAACGCAAATGTTCCATTATGTACAAAAGGTAATGAAACAGAAGGTCATTTCTCGCACACATAGAAAATTGGTTGCATGCTACTCTAAATCATATGGTAAGTAAAATAATAAGGTTAACATCAAGTTAGCAAATAATAGTTTTCTGCAAAATTCAAAGCTTCACACTCTTGAGCCGAATGCATTACTTTCTATTCTATGCATCTTGTGATATGGATGTGTACATAACTACTCAGGGTGAGATGGAACTAAATAGATATTGCATGTCTAGTACTGAGCAATGGAATACTCAAAGGCAAGCTGAATTCAGGAACATGCTTTATATCATTTAGAGTGGAAAAGCCAATATTTTTGTTTAGTTCTATAAATGCGAATGTTCCATTGTGTACAAAAGGTGAGTTACAGAAAGCAACTCCTGGAAATTGTGTAGCACACTGATAAAATTGGTTGTATACTACTCTAAAACATATGGTGAGTAAAATAATTTTTACATCATGTTTGCACAGACTAGTTTTCAGAAAAATTCAACACTACACTCTCTTGAGCCGAATGCATTACTTTCTATTCTATGCATCTTGTGATATGGATGTGTACATAACTACTCAGGGTGAGATGGAACTAAATAGATATTGCATGTCTAGTACTGAGCAATGGAATACTCAAAGGCAAGCTGAATTCAGGAACATGCTTTATATCATTTAGAGTGGAAAAGCCAATATTTTTGTTTAGTTCTGTAAATGCGAATGTTCCATTGTGTACAAAAGGTGAGTTACAGAAAGCAACTCCTGGAAATTTTGTAGCACACTGATAAAATTGGTTGTATACTACTCTAAATCATATGGTAAGTAAAATAATAAGGTTAACATCGTTAGCAAATAGTAGTTTTCAGCAAAATTGAAATCTACACACTATTCAGCTGAATGCATTACTTTCTGTAGTATGCATTTTGAGATCTGGATGTGTTCAGAACTACTGAGGATCAGCTGGAATTGTATCGATATTGCATGTCTACTTACAGAGCAATGGAATACTCAAAGGCAAGCTGAATTCAGGAACCTGCTTCATAACATTTAGAGTGGAAATGCCGATATTTTTGATTAGTTCTGTAAACGCAACAGTTCCATTGTGTACAAAAGGTAAAGAAACAGAAGGTCACTTCTCGCACACTCACAAAATTGGTTGCATGCTACTCTAAAACATATGGTGAGTAAAATAATTTTTACATCATGTTTGCACAGACTAGTTTTCAGAAAAATTCAACACTACACTCTCTTGAGCCGAATGCATTACTTTCTATTCTATGCATTTTGAGATATGGCTGTGTACATCACTACTCAGGGTGAGATGGAACTATATAGATATTGCATGTCTTCGACTCAGAGACATGAAATACTTAAACGCAAGCTGAATTCAAGAACCTACCCCATAACATTTAGAGTGGAATCGCCAATATCTTTGTTTAGTATTGTAAACGCAAATGTTCCATTATGTACAAAAGGTAATGAAACAGAAGGTCATTTCTCGCACACATAGAAAATTGGTTGCATGCTACTCTAAATCATATGGTAAGTAAAATAATAAGGTTAACATCAAGTTAGCAAATAGTAGTTTTCAGCAAAATTCAAATCTTCACACTCTTGAGCCGAATGCATTACTTTCTATTCTATGCATCTTGTGATATGGATGTGTACATAACTACTCAGGGTGAGATGGAACTAAATAGATATTGCATGTCTAGTACTGAGCAATGGAATACTCAAAGGCAAGCTGAATTCAGGAACATGCTTTATATCATTTAGAGTGGAAAAGCCAATATTTTTGTTTAGTTCTGTAAATGCGAATGTTCCATTGTGTACAAAAGGTGAGTTACAGAAAGCAACTCCTGGAAATTTTGTAGCACACTGATAAAATTGGTTGTATACTACTCTAAAACATATGGTGAGTAAAATAATTTTTACATCATGTTTGCACAGACTAGTTTTCAGAAAAATTCAACACTACACTCTCTTGAGCCGAATGCATTACTTTCTATTCTATGCATCTTGTGATATGGATGTGTACATAACTACTCAGGGTGAGATGGAACTAAATAGATATTGCATGTCTAGTACTGAGCAATGGAATACTCAAAGGCAAGCTGAATTCAGGAACATGCTTTATATCATTTAGAGTGGAAAAGCCAATATTTTTGTTTAGTTCTGTAAACGCGAATGTTCTATTGTGTACAAAAGGTGAGTTACAGAAAGCAACTCCAGGAAATTTTGTAGCACACTGATAAAATTGGTTGTATACTACTCTAAATCATATGGTAAGTAAAATAATAAGGTTAACATCAAGTTAGCAAATAGTAGTTTTCAGCAAAATTGAAATCTACACAATATTCAGCTGCATGCATTACTTTCTGTACTATGCATTTTGAGATCTGGATGTGTTCAGAACTACTGAGGATCAGCTGGAATTGTATCGATATTGCATGTCTACTTACAGAGCAATGGAATACTCAAAGGCAAGCTGAATTCAGGAACCTGCTTCATAACATTTAGAGTGGAAATGCCGATATTTTTGATTAGTTCTGTAAACGCAACAGTTCCATTGTGTACAAAAGGTAAAGAAACAGAAGGTCACTTCTCGCACACTCACAAAATTGGTTGCATGCTACTCTAAAACATATGGTGAGTAAAATAATTTTTACATCATGTTTGCACAGACTAGTTTTCAGAAAAATTCAACACTACACTCTCTTGAGCCGAATGCATTACTTTCTATTCTATGCATTTTGAGATATGGATGTGTACATCACTACTCAGGGTGAGATGGAACTATATAGATATTGCATGTCTTCGACTCAGAGACATGAAATACTTAAACGCAAGCTGAATTCAAGAACCTACCCCATAACATTTAGAGTGGAATCGCCAATATCTTTGTTTAGTATTGTAAACGCAAATGTTCCATTATGTACAAAAGGTAATGAAACAGAAGGTCATTTCTCGCACACATAGAAAATTGGTTGCATGCTACTCTAAATCATATGGTAAGTAAAATAATAAGGTTAACATCAAGTTAGCAAATAGTAGTTTTCAGCAAAATTCAAATCTTCACACTCTTGAGCCGAATGCATTACTTTCTATTCTATGCATCTTGTGATATGGATGTGTACATAACTACTCAGGGTGAGATGGAACTAAATAGATATTGCATGTCTAGTACTGAGCAATGGAATACTCAAAGGCAAGCTGAATTCAGGAACATGCTTTATATCATTTAGAGTGGAAAAGCCAATATTTTTGTTTAGTTCTGTAAATGCGAATGTTCCATTGTGTACAAAAGGTGAGTTACAGAAAGCAACTCCTGGAAATTTTGTAGCACACTGATAAAATTGGTTGTATAGTACTCTAAAACATATGGTGAGTAAAATAATTTTTACATCATGTTTGCACAGACTAGTTTTCAGAAAAATTCAACACTACACTCTCTTGAGCCGAATGCATTACTTTCTATTCTATGCATCTTGTGATATGGATGTGTACATAACTACTCAGGGTGAGATGGAACTAAATAGATATTGCATGTCTAGTACTGAGCAATGGAATACTCAAAGGCAAGCTGAATTCAGGAACATGCTTTATATCATTTAGAGTGGAAAAGCCAATATTTTTGTTTAGTTCTGTAAACGCGAATGTTCTATTGTGTACAAAAGGTGAGTTACAGAAAGCAACTCCAGGAAATTTTGTAGCACACTGATAAAATTGGTTGTATACTACTCTAAATCATATGGTAAGTAAAATAATAAGGTTAACATCAAGTTAGCAAATAGTAGTTTTCAGCAAAATTGAAATCTACACACTATTCAGCTGCATGCATTACTTTCTGTACTATGCATTTTGAGATCTGGATGTGTTCAGAACTACTGAGGATCAGCTGGAATTGTATCGATATTGCATGTCTACTTACAGAGCAATGGAATACTCAAAGGCAAGCTGAATTCAGGAACCTGCTTCATAACATTTAGAGTGGAAATGCCGATATTTTTGATTAGTTCTGTAAACGCAACAGTTCCATTGTGTACAAAAGGTAAAGAAACAGAAGGTCACTTCTCGCACACTCACAAAATTGGTTGCATGCTACTCTAAAACATATGGTGAGTAAAATAATTTTTACATCATGTTTGCACAGACTAGTTTTCAGAAAAATTCAACACTACACTCTCTTGAGCCGAATGCATTACTTTCTATTCTATGCATTTTGAGATATGGATGTGTACATCACTACTCAGAGTGAGATGGAACTATATAGATATTGCATGTCTTCGACTCAGAGACATGAAATACTTAAACGCAAGCTGAATTCAAGAACCTACCCCATAACATTTAGAGTGGAATCGCCAATATCTTTGTTTAGTATTGTAAACGCAAATGTTCCATTATGTACAAAAGGTAATGAAACAGAAGGTCATTTCTCGCACACATAGAAAATTGGTTGCATGCTACTCTAAATCATATGGTAAGTAAAATAATAAGGTTAACATCAAGTTAGCAAATAGTAGTTTTCAGCAAAATTCAAATCTTCACACTCTTGAGCCGAATGCATTACTTTCTATTCTATGCATCTTGTGATATGGATGTGTACATAACTACTCAGGGTGAGATGGAACTAAATAGATATTGCATGTCTAGTACTGAGCAATGGAATACTCAAAGGCAAGCTGAATTCAGGAACATGCTTTATATCATTTAGAGTGGAAAAGCCAATATTTTTGTTTAGTTCTGTAAATGCAAATGTTCCATTGTGTACAAAAGGTAATGAAACAGAAGTTCACTTCTCGCACACTCATAAAATTGGTTGCATGGAACTCTAAATCATATCGTGTGTAAAACAATGTTTACATCATGTTAGCACAGACTAGTTTTCAGATAAATTCAACACTACACCCTCTTGAACTGAATGCATTACTTTCTATTCCATGGATTTTGAGATATGGATGTGTACATAACTACTCAGGGTGAGATGGAACTAAATAGTTATTGCATGTCTTGTACTCAGAGACATGGAATACTTAAAGGCAAGCTGAATTCAGGAACCTGCTTCATAACATTTAGTGTGGAAACGCCAATAACTTTGTTTAGTTCTGTAAATGCAAATGTTCCATTGTGTACAAAAGGTAATGAAACAGAAGGTCACTTCTCGCACACTGATAAAATTGGTTGCATGCTACTCTAAATCATATGGTAAGTAAAATAATGTTAACATCAAGTTAGCAAATAGTAGTTTTCAGCAAAATTTAAATCTACACACTATTCAGCTGAATGCATTACTTTCTGTACTCTGCATTTTGAGATCTGGATGTGTACAGAACTACTGAGGATCAGCTGGAATTGAATCGATATTGCATGTCTACTACAGAGCAATGGAATACTCAAAGGCAAGCTGAATTCAGGAACCTTTTTCATAACATTTAGAGTGGAAAAGACAATATCTTTGTTTAGTTCTGTAAACGCAAATGTTCCATTTCGTGCAAAACGTGAGTTACTGAAAGCAACTCCTGGACAATTTGTAGCACACTGATAAAACTGTTTCCATAATATAAATCATATGGTGAGTAAAATAATGTTTACATCATGTTAGCACAGACTATTATTCAGAAAAATTCAACACTACACCCTCTTGAACTGAATGCATTACTTTCTATTCTATGGATTTTGAGATATGGATCTGGAACTACTCAGGGTGAGATGGAACTAAATAGATATTGCATGTCTAGTACTGAGCAATGGAATACTCAAAGGCAAGCTGAATTCAGGAACATGCTTTATATCATTTAGAGTGGAAAAGCCTATATTTTTGTTTAGTTCTGTAAACGCGAATGTTCCATTGGGTACAAAAGGTGAGTTACAGAAAGCAACTCCTGGAAATTTTGTAGCACACTGATAAAATTGGTTGTATACTACTCTAAAACATATGGTGAGTAAAATAATTTTTACATCATGTTTGCACAGACTAGTTTTCAGAAAAATTCAACACTACACCCTCTTGAACTGAATGCATTACTTTCTATTCTATGGATTTTGAGATATGGATGTGTACATAACTACTCAGGGTGAGATGGAACTAAATAGATATTGCATGTCTAGTACTGAGCAATGGAATACTCAAAGGCAAGCTGAATTCAGGAACATGCTTTATATCATTTAGAGTGGAAAAGACAATATTTTTGTTTAGTTCTGTAAACGCGAATGTTCCATTGTGTACAAAAGGTGAGTTACAGAAAGCAACTCCTGGAAATTTTGTAGCACACTGATAAAATTGGTTGTATACTACTCTAAATCATATGGTAAGTAAAATAATAAGGTTAACATCAAGTTAGCAAATAGTAGTTTTCAGCAAAATTGAAATCTACACACTATTCAGCTGAATGCATTACTTTCTGTACTATGCATTTTGAGATCTGGATGTGTTCAGAACTACTGAGGATCAGCTGGAATTGTATCGATATTGCATGTCTACTTACAGAGCAATGGAATACTCAAAGGCAAGCTGAATTCAGGAACCTGCTTCATAACATTTAGAGTGGAAATGCCGATATTTTTGATTAGTTCTGTAAACGCAACAGTTCCATTGTGTACAAAAGGTAAAGAAACAGAATGTCACTTCTCGCACACTCACAAAATTGGTTGCATGCTACTCTAAAACATATGGTGAGTAAAATAATTTTTACATCATGTTTGCACAGACTAGTTTTCAGAAAAATTCAACACTAAACTCTCTTGAGCCGAATGCATTACTTTCTATTCTATGCATTTTGAGATATGGATGTGTACATCACTACTCAGGGTGAGATGGAACTATATAGATATTGCATGTCTTCGACTCAGAGACATGAAATACTTAAACGCAAGCTGAATTCAATAACCTACCCCATAACATTTAGAGTGGAATCGCCAATATCTTTGTTTAGTATTGTAAACGCAAATGTTCCATTATGTACAAAAGGTAATGAAACAGAAGGTCATTTCTCGCACACATAGAAAATTGGTTGCATGCTACTCTAAATCATATGGTAAGTAAAATAATAAGGTTAACATCAAGTTAGCAAATAGTAGTTTTCAGCAAAATTCAAATCTTCACACTCTTGAGCCGAATGCATTACTTTCTATTCTATGCATCTTGTGATATGGATGTGTACATAACTACTCAGGGTGGGATGGAACTAAATAGATATTGCATGTCTAGTACTGAGCAATGGAATACTCAAAGGCAAGCTGAATTCAGGAACATGCTTTATATCATTTAGAGTGGAAAAGCCAATATTTTTGTTTAGTTCTGTAAATGCAAATGTTCCATTGTGTACAAAAGGTAATGAAACAGAAGTTCACTTCTCGCACACTCATAAAATTGGTTGCATGGAACTCTAAATCATATCGTGTGTAAAACAATGTTTACATCATGTTAGCACAGACTAGTTTTCAGATAAATTCAACACTACACCCTCTTGAACTGAATGCATTACTTTCTATTCCATGGATTTTGAGATATGGATGTGTACATAACTACTCAGGGTGAGATGGAACTAAATAGATATTGCATGTCTTGTACTCAGAGACATGGAATACTTAAAGGCAAGCTGAATTCAGGAACCTGCTTCATAACATTTAGTGTGGAAACGCCAATAACTTTGTTTAGTTCTGTAAATGCAAATGTTCCATTGTGTACAAAAGGTAATGAAACAGAAGGTCACTTCTCGCACACTGATTAAATTGGTTGCATGCTACTCTAAATCATATGGTAAGTAAAATAATGTTAACATCAAGTTAGCAAATAGTAGTTTTCAGAAAAATTCAACACTACACCCTCTTGAACTGAATGCATTACTTTCTATTCTATGGATTTTGAGATATGGATGTGTACAGAACTACTCAGGGTGAGATGGAACTAAATAGATATTGCATGTCTAGTACTGAGCAATGGAATACTCAAAGGCAAGCTGAATTCAGGAACATGCTTTATATCATTTAGAGTGGAAAAGCCTATATTTTTGTTTAGTTCTGTAAACGCGAATGTTCCATTGGGTACAAAAGGTGAGTTACAGAAAGCAACTCCTGGAAATTTTGTAGCACACTGATAAAATTGGTTGTATACTACTCTAAAACATATGGTGAGTAAAATAATTTTTACATCATGTTTGCACAGACTAGTTTTCAGAAAAATTCAACACTACACCCTCTTGAACTGAATGCATTACTTTCTATTCTATGGATTTTGAGATATGGATGTGTACATAACTACTCAGGGTGAGATGGAACTAAATAGATATTGCATGTCTAGTACTGAGCAATGGAATACTCAAAGGCAAGCTGAATTCAGGAACATGCTTTATATCATTTAGAGTGGAAAAGACAATATTTTTGTTTAGTTCTGTAAACGCGAATGTTCCATTGTGTACAAAAGGTGAGTTACAGAAAGCAACTCCTGGAAATTTTGTAGCACACTGATAAAATTGGTTGTATACTACTCTAAATCATATGGTAAGTAAAATAATAAGGTTAACATCAAGTTAGCAAATAGTAGTTTTCAGCAAAATTGAAATCTACACACTATTCAGCTGAATGCATTACTTTCTGTACTATGCATTTTGAGATCTGGATGTGTTCAGAACTACTGAGGATCAGCTGGAATTGTATCGATATTGCATGTCTACTTACAGAGCAATGGAATACTCAAAGGCAAGCTGAATTCAGGAACCTGCTTCATAACATTTAGAGTGGAAATGCCGATATTTTTGATTAGTTCTGTAAACGCAACAGTTCCATTGTGTACAAAAGGTAAAGAAACAGAAGGTCACTTCTCGCACACTCACAAAATTGGTTGCATGCTACTCTAAAACATATGGTGAGTAAAATAATTTTTACATCATGTTTGCACAGAATAGTTTTCAGAAAAATTCAACACTAAACTCTCTTGAGCCGAATGCATTACTTTCTATTCTATGCATTTTGAGATATGGATGTGTACATCACTACTCAGGGTGAGATGGAACTATATAGATATTGCATGTCTTCGACTCAGAGACATGAAATACTTAAACGCAAGCTGAATTCAAGAACCTACCCCATAACATTTAGAGTGGAATCGCCAATATCTTTGTTTAGTATTGTAAACGCAAATGTTCCATTATGTACAAAAGGTAATGAAACAGAAGGTCATTTCTCGCACACATAGAAAATTGGTTGCATGCTACTCTAAATCATATGGTAAGTAAAATAATAAGGTTAACATCAAGTTAGCAAATAGTAGTTTTCAGCAAAATTCAAATCTTCACACTCTTGAGCCGAATGCATTACTTTCTATTCTATGCATCTTGTGATATGGATGTGTACATAACTACTCAGGGTGAGATGGAACTAAATAGATATTGCATGTCTAGTACTGAGCAATGGAATACTCAAAGGCAAGCTGAATTCAGGAACATGCTTTATATCATTTAGAGTGGAAAAGCCAATATTTTTGTTTAGTTCTGTAAATGCGAATGTTCCATTGTGTACAAAAGGTGAGTTACAGAAAGCAACTCCTGGAAATTTTGTAGCACACTGATAAAATTGGTTGTATACTACTCTAAATCATATGGTAAGTAAAATAATAAGGTTAACATCAAGTTAGCAAATAGTAGTTTTCAGCAAAATTGAAATCTACACACTATTCAGCTGAATGCATTACTTTCTGTACTATGCATTTTGAGATCTCATGTGTTCAGAACTACTGAGGATCAGCTGGAATTGTATCGATATTGCATGTCTACTTACAGAGCAATGGAATACTCAAAGGCAAGCTGAATTCAGGAACCTGCTTCATAACATTTAGAGTGGAAATGCCGATATTTTTGATTAGTTCTGTAAACGCAACAGTTCCATTGTGTACAAAAGGTAAAGAAACAGAAGGTCACTTCTCGCACACTCACAAAATTGGTTGCATGCTACTCTAAAACATATGGTGAGTAAAATAATTTTTACATCATGTTTGCACAGACTAGTTTTCAGAAAAATTCAACACTACACTCTCTTGAGCCGAATGCATTACTTTCTATTCTATGCATTTTGAGATATGGCTGTGTACATCACTACTCAGGGTGAGATGGAACTATATAGATATTGCATGTCTTCGACTCAGAGACATGAAATACTTAAACGCAAGCTGAATTCAAGAACCTACCCCATAACATTTAGAGTGGAATCGCCAATATCTTTGTTTAGTATTGTAAACGCAAATGTTCCATTATGTACAAAAGGTAATGAAACAGAAGGTCATTTCTCGCACACAGAAAATTGGTTGCATGCTACTCTAAATCATATGGTAAGTAAAATAATAAGGTTAACATCAAGTTAGCAAATAGTAGTTTTCAGCAAAATTCAAATCTTCACACTCTTGAGCCGAATGCATTACTTTCTATTCTATGCATCTTGTGATATGGATGTGTACATAACTACTCAGGGTGAGATGGAACTAAATAGATATTGCATGTCTAGTACTGAGCAATGGAATACTCAAAGGCAAGCTGAATTCAGGAACATGCTTCATAACATTTAGAGTGGAAATGCCGATATTTTTGATTAGTTCTGTAAATGCAAATGTTCCATTGTGTACAAAAGGTAATGAAACAGAAGTTCACTTCTCGCACACTCATAAAATTGGTTGCATGGAACTCTAAATCATATCGTGTGTAAAACAATTTTTACATCATGTTAGCACAGACTAGTTTTCAGATAAATTCAACACTACACCCTCTTGAACTGAATGCATTACTTTCTATTCCATGGATTTTGAGATATGGATGTGTACATAACTACTCAGGGTGAGATGGAACTAAATAGATATTGCATGTCTTGTACTCAGAGACATGGAATACTTAAAGGCAAGCTGAATTCAGGAACCTGCTTCATAACATTTAGTGTGGAAACGCCAATAACTTTGTTTAGTTCTGTAAATGCAAATGTTCCATTGTGTACAAAAGGTAATGAAACAGAAGGTCACTTCTCGCACACTGATTAAATTGGTTGCATGCTACTCTAAATCATATGGTAAGTAAAATAATGTTAACATCAAGTTAGCAAATAGTAGTTTTCAGCAAAATTTAAATCTACACACTATTCAGCTGAATGCATTACTTTCTGTACTGCATTTTGAGATCTGGATGTGTACAGAACTACTGAGGATCAGCTGGAATTGAATCGATATTGCATGTCTACTACAGAGCAATGGAATACTCAAAGGCAAGCTGAATTCAGGAACCTTCTTCATAACATTTAGAGTGGAAAAGACAATATCTTTGTTTAGTTCTGTAAACGCAAATGTTCCATTTCGTGCAAAACGTGAGTTACTGAAAGCAACTCCTGGACAATTTGTAGCACACTGATAAAACTGTTTCCATAATATAAATCATATGGTGAGTAAAATAATGTTTACATCATGTTAGCACAGACTAGTATTCAGAAAAATTCAACACTACACCCTCTTGAACTGAATGCATTACTTTCTATTCTATGGATTTTGAGATATGGATGTGTACATAACTACTCAGGGTGAGATGGAACTAAATAGATATTGCATGTCTAGTACTGAGCAATGGAATACTCAAAGGCAAGCTGAATTCAGGAACATGCTTTATATCATTTAGAGTGGAAAAGCCTATATTTTTGTTTAGTTCTGTAAACGCGAATGTTCCATTGGGTACAAAAGGTGAGTTACAGAAAGCAACTCCTGGAAATTTTGTAGCACACTGATAAAATTGGTTGTATACTACTCTAAAACATATGGTGAGTAAAATAATTTTTACATCATGTTTGCACAGACTAGTTTTCAGAAAAATTCAACACTACACCCTCTTGAACTGAATGCATTACTTTCTATTCTATGGATTTTGAGATATGGATGTGTACATAACTACTCAGGGTGAGATGGAACTAAATAGATATTGCATGTCTAGTACTGAGCAATGGAATACTCAAAGGCAAGCTGAATTCAGGAACATGCTTTATATCATTTAGAGTGGAAAAGACAATATTTTTGTTTAGTTCTGTAAACGCGAATGTTCCATTGTGTACAAAAGGTGAGTTACAGAAAGCAACTCCTGGAAATTTTGTAGCACACTGATAAAATTGGTTGTATACTACTCTAAATCATATGGTAAGTAAAATAATAAGGTTAACATCAAGTTAGCAAATAGTAGTTTTCAGCAAAATTGAAATCTACACACTATTCAGCTGAATGCATTACTTTCTGTACTATGCATTTTGAGATCTGGATGTGTTCAGAACTACTGAGGATCAGCTGGAATTGTATCGATATTGCATGTCTACTTACAGAGCAATGGAATACTCAAAGGCAAGCTGAATTCAGGAACCTGCTTCATAACATTTAGAGTGGAAATGCCGATATTTTTGATTAGTTCTGTAAACGCAACAGTTCCATTGTGTACAAAAGGTAAAGAAACAGAAGGTCACTTCTCGCACACTCACAAAATTGGTTGCATGCTACTCTAAAACATATGGTGAGTAAAATAATTTTTACATCATGTTTGCACAGAATAGTTTTCAGAAAAATTCAACACTAAACTCTCTTGAGCCGAATGCATTACTTTCTATTCTATGCATTTTGAGATATGGATGTGTACATCACTACTCAGGGTGAGATGGAACTATATAGATATTGCATGTCTTCGACTCAGAGACATGAAATACTTAAACGCAAGCTGAATTCAAGAACCTACCCCATAACATTTAGAGTGGAATCGCCAATATCTTTGTTTAGTATTGTAAACGCAAATGTTCCATTATGTACAAAAGGTAATGAAACAGAAGGTCATTTCTCGCACACATAGAAAATTGGTTGCATGCTACTCTAAATCATATGGTAAGTAAAATAATAAGGTTAACATCAAGTTAGCAAATAGTAGTTTTCAGCAAAATTCAAATCTTCACACTCTTGAGCCGAATGCATTACTTTCTATTCTATGCATCTTGTGATATGGATGTGTACATAACTACTCAGGGTGAGATGGAACTAAATAGATATTGCATGTCTAGTACTGAGCAATGGAATACTCAAAGGCAAGCTGAATTCAGGAACATGCTTTATATCATTTAGAGTGGAAAAGCCAATATTTTTGTTTAGTTCTGTAAATGCGAATGTTCCATTGTGTACAAAAGGTGAGTTACAGAAAGCAACTCCTGGAAATTTTGTAGCACACTGATAAAATTGGTTGTATACTACTCTAAATCATATGGTAAGTAAAATAATAAGGTTAACATCGTTAGCAAATAGTAGTTTTCAGCAAAATTGAAATCTACACACTATTCAGCTGAATGCATTACTTTCTGTACTATGCATTTTGAGATCTGGATGTGTTCAGAACTACTGAGGATCAGCTGGAATTGTATCGATATTGCATGTCTACTTACAGAGCAATGGAATACTCAAAGGCAAGCTGAATTCAGGAACCTGCTTCATAACATTTAGAGTGGAAATGCCGATATTTTTAATTAGTTCTGTAAACGCAACAGTTCCATTGTGTACAAAAGGTAAAGAAACAGAAGGTCACTTCTCGCACACTCACAAAATTGGTTGCATGCTACTCTAAAACATATGGTGAGTAAAATAATTTTTACATCATGTTTGCACAGACTAGTTTTCAGAAAAATTCAACACTACACTCTCTTGAGCTGAATGCATTACTTTCTATTCTATGCATTTTGAGATATGGCTGTGTACATCACTACTCAGGGTGAGATGGAACTATATAGATATTGCATGTCTTCGACTCAGAGACATGAAATACTTAAACGCAAGCTGAATTCAAGAACCTACCCCATAACATTTAGAGTGGAATCGCCAATATCTTTGTTTAGTATTGTAAACGCAAATGTTCCATTATGTACAAAAGGTAATGAAACAGAAGGTCATTTCTCGCACACATAGAAAATTGGTTGCATGCTACTCTAAATCATATGGTAAGTAAAATAATAAGGTTAACATCAAGTTAGCAAATAGTAGTTTTCAGCAAAATTCAAATCTTCACACTCTTGAGCCGAATGCATTACTTTCTATTCTATGCATCTTGTGATATGGATGTGTACATAACTACTCAGGGTGAGATGGAACTAAATAGATATTGCATGTCTAGTACTGAGCAATGGAATACTCAAAGGCAAGCTGAATTCAGGAACATGCTTTATATCATTTAGAGTGGAAAAGCCAATATTTTTGTTTAGTTCTGTAAATGCGAATGTTCCATTGTGTACAAAAGGTGAGTTACAGAAAGCAACTCCTGGAAATTTTGTAGCACACTGATAAAATTGGTTGTATACTACTCTAAAACATATGGTGAGTAAAATAATTTTTACATCATGTTTGCACAGACTAGTTTTCAGAAAAATTCAACACTACACTCTCTTGAGCCGAATGCATTACTTTCTATTCTATGCATCTTGTGATATGGATGTGTACATAACTACTCAGGGTGAGATGGAACTAAATAGATATTGCATGTCTAGTACTGAGCAATGGAATACTCAAAGGCAAGCTGAATTCAGGAACATGCTTTATATCATTTAGAGTGGAAAAGCCAATATTTTTGTTTAGTTCTGTAAACGCGAATGTTCCATTGTGTACAAAAGGTGAGTTACAGAAAGCAACTCCTGGAAATTTTGTAGCACACTGATAAAATTGGTTGTATACTACTCTAAATCATATGGTAAGTAAAATAATAAGGTTAACATCGTTAGCAAATAGTAGTTTTCAGCAAAATTGAAACCTACACACTATTCAGCTGAATGCATTACTTTCTGTACTATGCATTTTGAGATCTGGATGTGTTCAGAACTACTGAGGATCAGCTGGAATTGTATCGATATTGCATGTCTACTTACAGAGCAATGGAATACTCAAAGGCAAGCTGAATTCAGGAACCTGCTTCATAACATTTAAAGTGGAAATGCCGATATTTTTGATTAGTTCTGTAAACGCAACAGTTCCATTGTGTACAAAAGGTAAAGAAACAGAAGGTCACTTCTCGCACACTCACAAAATTGGTTGCATGCTACTCTAAAACATATGGTGAGTAAAATAATTTTTACATCATGTTTGCACAGACTAGTTTTCAGAAAAATTCAACACTACACTCTCTTGAGCCGAATGCATTACTTTCTATTCTATGCATTTTGAGATATGGATGTGTACATCACTACTCAGGGTGAGATGGAACTATATAGATATTGCATGTCTTCGACTCAGAGACATGAAATACTTAAACGCAAGCTGAATTCAAGAACCTACCCCATAACATTTAGAGTGGAATCGCCAATATCTTTGTTTAATATTGTAAACGCAAATGTTCCATTATGTACAAAAGGTAATGAAACAGAAGGTCATTTCTCGCACACATAGAAAATTGGTTGCATGCTACTCTAAATCATATGGTAAGTAAAATAATAAGGTTAACATCAAGTTAGCAAATAGTAGTTTTCAGCAAAATTCAAATCTTCACACTCTTGAGCCGAATGCATTACTTTCTATTCTATGCATCTTGTGATATGGATGTGTACATAACTACTCAGGGTGAGATGGAACTAAATAGATATTGCATGTCTAGTACTGAGCAATGGAATACTCAAAGGCAAGCTGAATTCAGGAACATGCTTTATATCATTTAGAGTGGAAAAGCCAATATTTTTGTTTAGTTCTGTAAACGCGAATGTTCCATTGTGTACAAAAGGTGAGTTACAGAAAGCAACTCCTGGAAATTTTGTGGCACACTGATAAAATTGGTTGTATACTACTCTAAATCATATGGTAAGTAAAATAATAAGGTTAACATCAAGTTAGCAAATAGTAGTTTTCAGCAAAATTGAAATCTACACACTATTCAGCTGAATGCATTACTTTCTGTACTATGCATTTTGAGATCTGGATGTGTTCAGAACTACTGAGGATCAGCTGGAATTGTATCGATATTGCATGTCTACTTACAGAGCAATGGAATACTCAAAGGCAAGCTGAATTCAGGAACCTGCTTCATAACATTTAGAGTGGAAATGCCGATATTTTTGATTAGTTCTGTAAACGCAACAGTTCCATTGTGTACAAAAGGTAAAGAAACAGAAGGTCACTTCTCGCACACTCACAAAATTGGTTGCATGCTACTCTAAAACATATGGTGAGTAAAATAATTTTTACATCATGTTTGCACAGACTAGTTTTCAGAAAAATTCAACACTACACTCTCTTGAGCCGAATGCATTACTTTCTATTCTATGCATCTTGTGATATGGATGTGTACATAACTGCTCAGGGTGAGATGGAACTATATAGATATTGCATGTCTTCGACTCAGAGACATGAAATACTTAAACGCAAGCTGAATTCAAGAACCTACCCCATAACATTTAGAGTGGAATCGCCAATATCTTTGTTTAGTATTGTAAACGCAAATGTTCCATTATGTACAAAAGGTAATGAAACAGAAGGTCATTTCTCGCACACATAGAAAATTGGTTGCATGCTACTCTAAATCATATGGTAAGTAAAATAATAAGGTTAACATCAAGTTAGCAAATAGTAGTTTTCAGCAAAATTCAAATCTTCACACTCTTGAGCCGAATGCATTACTTTCTATTCTATGCATCTTGTGATATGGATGTGTACATAACTAAGGGTGAGATGGAACTAAATAGATATTGCATGTCTAGTACTGAGCAATGGAATACTCAAAGGCAAGCTGAATTCTGGAACATGCTTTATATCATTTAGAGTGGAAAAGCCAATATTTTTGTTTAGTTCTGTAAATGCGAATGTTCCATTGTGTACAAAAGGTGAGTTACAGAAAGCAACTCCTGGAAATTTTGTAGCACACTGATAAAATTGGTTGTATACTACTCTAAAACATATGGTGAGTAAAATAATTTTTACATCATGTTTGCACAGACTAGTTTTCAGAAAAATTCAACACTACACTCTCTTGAGCCGAATGCATTACTTTCTATTCTATGCATCTTGTGATATGGATGTGTACATAACTACTCAGGGTGAGATGGAACTAAATAGATATTGCATGTCTAGTACTGAGCAATGGAATACTCAAAGGCAAGCTGAATTCAGGAACATGCTTTATATCATTTAGAGTGGAAAAGCCAATATTTTTGTTTAGTTCTGTAAACGCGAATGTTCTATTGTGTACAAAAGGTGAGTTACAGAAAGCAACTCCAGGAAATTTTGTAGCACACTGATAAAATTGGTTGTATACTACTCTAAATCATATGGTAAGTAAAATAATAAGGTTAACATCAAGTTAGCAAATAGTAGTTTTCAGCAAAATTGAAATCTACACACTATTCAGCTGCATGCATTACTTTCTGTACTATGCATTTTGAGATCTGGATGTGTTCAGAACTACTGAGGATCAGCTGGAATTGTATCGATATTGCATGTCTACTTACAGAGCAATGGAATACTCAAAGGCAAGCTGAATTCAGGAACCTGCTTCATAACATTTAGAGTGGAAATGCCGATATTTTTGATTAGTTCTGTAAACGCAACAGTTCCATTGTGTACAAAAGGTAAAGAAACAGAAGGTCACTTCTCGCACACTCACAAAATTGGTTGCATGCTACTCTAAAACATATGGTGAGTAAAATAATTTTTACATCATGTTTGCACAGACTAGTTTTCAGAAAAATTCAACACTACACTCTCTTGAGCCGAATGCATTACTTTCTATTCTATGCATTTTGAGATATGGATGTGTACATCACTACTCAGGGTGAGATGGAACTATATAGATATTGCATGTCTTCGACTCAGAGACATGAAATACTTAAACGCAAGCTGAATTCAAGAACCTACCCCATAACATTTAGAGTGGAATCGCCAATATCTTTGTTTAGTATTGTAAACGCAAATGTTCCATTATGTACAAAAGGTAATGAAACAGAAGGTCATTTCTCGCACACATAGAAAATTGGTTGCATGCTACTCTAAATCATATGGTAAGTAAAATAATAAGGTTAACATCAAGTTAGCAAATAGTAGTTTTCAGCAAAATTCAAATCTTCACACTCTTGAGCCGAATGCATTACTTTCTATTCTATGCATCTTGTGATATGGATGTGTACATAACTACTCAGGGTGAGATGGAACTAAATAGATATTGCATGTCTAGTACTGAGCAATGGAATACTCAAAGGCAAGCTGAATTCAGGAACATGCTTTATATCATTTAGAGTGGAAAAGCCAATATTTTTGTTTAGTTCTGTAAACGCGAATGTTCCATTGTGTACAAAAGGTGAGTTACAGAAAGCAACTCCTGGAAATTTTGTGGCACACTGATAAAATTGGTTGTATACTACTCTAAATCATATGGTAAGTAAAATAATAAGGTTAACATCAAGTTAGCAAATAGTAGTTTTCAGCAAAATTGAAATCTACACACTATTCAGCTGAATGCATTACTTTCTGTACTATGCATTTTGAGATCTGGATGTGTTCAGAACTACTGAGGATCAGCTGGAATTGTATCGATATTGCATGTCTACTTACAGAGCAATGGAATACTCAAAGGCAAGCTGAATTCAGGAACCTGCTTCATAACATTTAGAGTGGAAATGCCGATATTTTTGATTAGTTCTGTAAACGCAACAGTTCCATTGTGTACAAAAGGTAAAGAAACAGAAGGTCACTTCTCGCACACTCACAAAATTGGTTGCATGCTACTCTAAAACATATGGTGAGTAAAATAATTTTTACATCATGTTTGCACAGACTAGTTTTCAGAAAAATTCAACACTACACTCTCTTGAGCCGAATGCATTACTTTCTATTCTATGCATCTTGTGATATGGATGTGTACATAACTGCTCAGGGTGAGATGGAACTATATAGATATTGCATGTCTTCGACTCAGAGACATGAAATACTTAAACGCAAGCTGAATTCAAGAACCTACCCCATAACATTTAGAGTGGAATCGCCAATATCTTTGTTTAGTATTGTAAACGCAAATGTTCCATTATGTACAAAAGGTAATGAAACAGAAGGTCATTTCTCGCACACATAGAAAATTGGTTGCATGCTACTCTAAATCATATGGTAAGTAAAATAATAAGGTTAACATCAAGTTAGCAAATAGTAGTTTTCAGCAAAATTCAAATCTTCACACTCTTGAGCCGAATGCATTACTTTCTATTCTATGCATCTTGTGATATGGATGTGTACATAACTAAGGGTGAGATGGAACTAAATAGATATTGCATGTCTAGTACTGAGCAATGGAATACTCAAAGGCAAGCTGAATTCTGGAACATGCTTTATATCATTTAGAGTGGAAAAGCCAATATTTTTGTTTAGTTCTGTAAATGCGAATGTTCCATTGTGTACAAAAGGTGAGTTACAGAAAGCAACTCCTGGAAATTTTGTAGCACACTGATAAAATTGGTTGTATACTACTCTAAAACATATGGTGAGTAAAATAATTTTTACATCATGTTTGCACAGACTAGTTTTCAGAAAAATTCAACACTACACTCTCTTGAGCCGAATGCATTACTTTCTATTCTATGCATCTTGTGATATGGATGTGTACATAACTACTCAGGGTGAGATGGAACTAAATAGATATTGCATGTCTAGTACTGAGCAATGGAATACTCAAAGGCAAGCTGAATTCAGGAACATGCTTTATATCATTTAGAGTGGAAAAGCCAATATTTTTGTTTAGTTCTGTAAACGCGAATGTTCTATTGTGTACAAAAGGTGAGTTACAGAAAGCAACTCCAGGAAATTTTGTAGCACACTGATAAAATTGGTTGTATACTACTCTAAATCATATGGTAAGTAAAATAATAAGGTTAACATCGTTAGCAAATAGTAGTTTTCAGCAAAATTGAAATCTACACACTATTCAGCTGCATGCATTACTTTCTGTACTATGCATTTTGAGATCTGGATGTGTTCAGAACTACTGAGGATCAGCTGGAATTGTATCGATATTGCATGTCTACTTACAGAGCAATGGAATACTCAAAGGCAAGCTGAATTCAGGAACCTGCTTCATAACATTTAGAGTGGAAATGCCGATATTTTTGATTAGTTCTGTAAACGCAACAGTTCCATTGTGTACAAAAGGTAAAGAAACAGAAGGTCACTTCTCGCACACTCACAAAATTGGTTGCATGCTACTCTAAAACATATGGTGAGTAAAATAATTTTTACATCATGTTTGCACAGACTAGTTTTCAGAAAAATTCAACACTACACTCTCTTGAGCCGAATGCATTACTTTCTATTCTATGCATTTTGAGATATGGATGTGTACATCACTACTCAGGGTGAGATGGAACTATATAGATATTGCATGTCTTCGACTCAGAGACATGAAATACTTAAACGCAAGCTGAATTCAAGAACCTACCCCATAACATTTAGAGTGGAATCGCCAATATCTTTGTTTAGTATTGTAAACGCAAATGTTCCATTATGTACAAAAGGTAATGAAACAGAAGGTCATTTCTCGCACACATAGAAAATTGGTTGCATGCTACTCTAAATCATATGGTAAGTAAAATAATAAGGTTAACATCAAGTTAGCAAATAGTAGTTTTCAGCAAAATTCAAATCTTCACACTCTTGAGCCGAATGCATTACTTTCTATTCTATGCATCTTGTGATATGGATGTGTACATAACTACTCAGGGTGAGATGGAACTAAATAGATATTGCATGTCTAGTACTGAGCAATGGAATACTCAAAGGCAAGCTGAATTCAGGAACATGCTTTATATCATTTAGAGTGGAAAAGCCAATATTTTTGTTTAGTTCTGTAAATGCAAATGTTCCATTGTGTACAAAAGGTAATGAAACAGAAGTTCACTTCTCGCACACTCATAAAATTGGTTGCATGGAACTCTAAATCATATCGTGTGTAAAACAATGTTTACATCATGTTAGCACAGACTAGTTTTCAGATAAATTCAACACTACACCCTCTTGAACTGAATGCATTACTTTCTATTCCATGGATTTTGAGATATGGATGTGTACATAACTACTCAGGGTGAGATGGAACTAAATAGTTATTGCATGTCTTGTACTCAGAGACATGGAATACTTAAAGGCAAGCTGAATTCAGGAACCTGCTTCATAACATTTAGTGTGGAAACGCCAATAACTTTGTTTAGTTCTGTAAATGCAAATGTTCCATTGTGTACAAAAGGTAATGAAACAGAAGGTCACTTCTCGCACACTGATTAAATTGGTTGCATGCTACTCTAAATCATATGGTAAGTAAAATAATGTTAACATCAAGTTAGCAAATAGTAGTTTTCAGCAAAATTTAAATCTACACACTATTCAGCTGAATGCATTACTTTCTATTCTATGCATTTTGAGATATGGATGTGTACATAACTACTCAGGGTGAGATGGAACTAAATAGATATTGCATGTCTAGTACTGAGCAATGGAATACTCAAAGGCAAGCTGAATTCAGGAACATGCTTTATATCATTTAGAGTGGAAAAGCCAATATTTTTGATTAGTTCTGTAAACGCAACAGTTCCATTGTGTACAAAAGGTAAAGAAACAGAAGGTCACTTCTCGCACACTCACAAAATTGGTTGCATGCTACTCTAAAACATATGGTGAGTAAAATAATTTTTACATCATGTTTGCACAGACTAGTTTTCAGAAAAATTCAACACTACACTCTCTTGAGCCGAATGCATTACTTTCTATTCTATGCATTTTGAGATATGGATGTGTACATCACTACTCAGGGTGAGATGGAACTATATAGATATTGCATGTCTTCGACTCAGAGACATGAAATACTTAAACGCAAGCTGAATTCAAGAACCTACCCCATAACATTTAGAGTGGAATCGCCAATATCTTTGTTTAGTATTGTAAACGCAAATGTTCCATTATGTACAAAAGGTAATGAAACAGAAGGTCATTTCTCGCACACATAGAAAATTGGTTGCATGCTACTCTAAATCATATGGTAAGTAAAATAATAAGGTTAACATCAAGTTAGCAAATAGTAGTTTTCAGCAAAATTCAAATCTTCACACTCTTGAGCCGAATGCATTACTTTCTATTCTATGCATCTTGTGATATGGATGTGTACATAACTACTCAGGGTGAGATGGAACTAAATAGATATTGCATGTCTAGTACTGAGCAATGGAATACTCAAAGGCAAGCTGAATTCAGGAACATGCTTTATATCATTTAGAGTGGAAAAGCCAATATTTTTGTTTAGTTCTGTAAACGCGAATGTTCCATTGTGTACAAAAGGTGAGTTACAGAAAGCAACTCCTGGAAATTTTGTGGCACACTGATAAAATTGGTTGTATACTACTCTAAATCATATGGTAAGTAAAATAATAAGGTTAACATCAAGTTAGCAAATAGTAGTTTTCAGCAAAATTGAAATCTACACACTATTCAGCTGAATGCATTACTTTCTGTACTATGCATTTTGAGATCTGGATGTGTTCAGAACTACTGAGGATCAGCTGGAATTGTATCGATATTGCATGTCTACTTACAGAGCAATGGAATACTCAAAGGCAAGCTGAATTCAGGAACCTGCTTCATAACATTTAGAGTGGAAATGCCGATATTTTTGATTAGTTCTGTAAACGCAACAGTTCCATTGTGTACAAAAGGTAAAGAAACAGAAGGTCACTTCTCGCACACTCACAAAATTGGTTGCATGCTACTCTAAAACATATGGTGAGTAAAATAATTTTTACATCATGTTTGCACAGACTAGTTTTCAGAAAAATTCAACACTACACTCTCTTGAGCCGAATGCATTACTTTCTATTCTATGCATCTTGTGATATGGATGTGTACATAACTGCTCAGGGTGAGATGGAACTATATAGATATTGCATGTCTTCGACTCAGAGACATGAAATACTTAAACGCAAGCTGAATTCAAGAACCTACCCCATAACATTTAGAGTGGAATCGCCAATATCTTTGTTTAGTATTGTAAACGCAAATGTTCCATTATGTACAAAAGGTAATGAAACAGAAGGTCATTTCTCGCACACATAGAAAATTGGTTGCATGCTACTCTAAATCATATGGTAAGTAAAATAATAAGGTTAACATCAAGTTAGCAAATAGTAGTTTTCAGCAAAATTCAAATCTTCACACTCTTGAGCCGAATGCATTACTTTCTATTCTATGCATCTTGTGATATGGATGTGTACATAACTAAGGGTGAGATGGAACTAAATAGATATTGCATGTCTAGTACTGAGCAATGGAATACTCAAAGGCAAGCTGAATTCAGGAACATGCTTTATATCATTTAGAGTGGAAAAGCCAATATTTTTGTTTAGTTCTGTAAATGCGAATGTTCCATTGTGTACAAAAGGTGAGTTACAGAAAGCAACTCCTGGAAATTTTGTAGCACACTGATAAAATTGGTTGTATACTACTCTAAAACATATGGTGAGTAAAATAATTTTTACATCATGTTTGCACAGACTAGTTTTCAGAAAAATTCAACACTACACTCTCTTGAGCCGAATGCATTACTTTCTATTCTATGCATCTTGTGATATGGATGTGTACATAACTACTCAGGGTGAGATGGAACTAAATAGATATTGCATGTCTAGTACTGAGCAATGGAATACTCAAAGGCAAGCTGAATTCTGGAACATGCTTTATATCATTTAGAGTGGAAAAGCCAATATTTTTGTTTAGTTCTGTAAATGCGAATGTTCCATTGTGTACAAAAGGTGAGTTACAGAAAGCAACTCCTGGAAATTTTGTAGCACACTGATAAAATTGGTTGTATACTACTCTAAAACATATGGTGAGTAAAATAATTTTTACATCATGTTTGCACAGACTAGTTTTCAAAAAAATTCAACACTACACTCTCTTGAGCCGAATGCATTACTTTCTATTCTATGCATCTTGTGATATGGATGTGTACATAACTACTCAGGGTGAGATGGAACTAAATAGATATTGCATGTCTAGTACTGAGCAATGGAATACTCAAAGGCAAGCTGAATTCAGGAACATGCTTTATATCATTTAGAGTGGAAAAGCCAATATTTTTGTTTAGTTCTGTAAATGCGAATGTTCCATTGTGTACAAAAGGTGAGTTACAGAAAGCAACTCCTGGAAATTTTGTAGCACACTGATAAAATTGGTTGTATACTACTCTAAATCATATGGTAAGTAAAATAATAAGGTTAACATCGTTAGCAAATAGTAGTTTTCAGCAAAATTGAAACCTACACACTATTCAGCTGAATGCATTACTTTCTGTACTATGCATTTTGAGATCTGGATGTGTTCAGAACTACTGAGGATCAGCTGGAATTGTATCGATATTGCATGTCTACTTACAGAGCAATGGAATACTCAAAGGCAAGCTGAATTCAGGAACCTGCTTTATATCATTTAGAGTGGAAAAGCCAATATTTTTGTTTAGTTCTGTAAACGCGAATGTTCCATTGTGTACAAAAGGTGAGTTACAGAAAGCAACTCCTGGAAATTTTGTAGCACACTGATAAAATTGGTTGTATACTACTCTAAATCATATGGTAAGTAAAATAATAAGGTTAACATCAAGTTAGCAAATAGTAGTTTTCAGCAAAATTGAAATCTACACACTATTCAGCTGCATGCATTACTTTCTGTACTATGCATTTTGAGATCTGGATGTGTTCAGAACTACTGAGGATCAGCTGGAATTGTATCGATATTGCATGTCTACTTACAGAGCAATGGAATACTCAAAGGCAAGCTGAATTCAGGAACCTGCTTCATAACATTTAAAGTGGAAATGCCGATATTTTTGATTAGTTCTGTAAACGCAACAGTTCCATTGTGTACAAAAGGTAAAGAAACAGAAGGTCACTTCTCGCACACTCACAAAATTGGTTGCATGCTACTCTAAAACATATGGTGAGTAAAATAATTTTTACATCATGTTTGCACAGACTAGTTTTCAGAAAAATTCAACACTACACTCTCTTGAGCCGAATGCATTACTTTCTATTCTATGCATTTTGAGATATGGATGTGTACATCACTACTCAGGGTGAGATGGAACTATATAGATATTGCATGTCTTCGACTCAGAGACATGAAATACTTAAACGCAAGCTGAATTCAAGAACCTACCCCATAACATTTAGAGTGGAATCGCCAATATCTTTGTTTAATATTGTAAACGCAAATGTTCCATTATGTACAAAAGGTAATGAAACAGAAGGTCATTTCTCGCACACATAGAAAATTGGTTGCATGCTACTCTAAATCATATGGTAAGTAAAATAATAAGGTTAACATCAAGTTAGCAAATAGTAGTTTTCAGCAAAATTCAAATCTTCACACTCTTGAGCCGAATGCATTACTTTCTATTCTATGCATCTTGTGATATGGATGTGTACATAACTACTCAGGGTGAGATGGAACTAAATAGATATTGCATGTCTAGTACTGAGCAATGGAATACTCAAAGGCAAGCTGAATTCAGGAACATGCTTTATATCATTTAGAGTGGAAAAGCCAATATTTTTGTTTAGTTCTGTAAACGCGAATGTTCCATTGTGTACAAAAGGTGAGTTACAGAAAGCAACTCCTGGAAATTTTGTGGCACACTGATAAAATTGGTTGTATACTACTCTAAATCATATGGTAAGTAAAATAATAAGGTTAACATCAAGTTAGCAAATAGTAGTTTTCAGCAAAATTGAAATCTACACACTATTCAGCTGAATGCATTACTTTCTGTACTATGCATTTTGAGATCTGGATGTGTTCAGAACTACTGAGGATCAGCTGGAATTGTATCGATATTGCATGTCTACTTACAGAGCAATGGAATACTCAAAGGCAAGCTGAATTCAGGAACCTGCTTCATAACATTTAGAGTGGAAATGCCGATATTTTTGATTAGTTCTGTAAACGCAACAGTTCCATTGTGTACAAAAGGTAAAGAAACAGAAGGTCACTTCTCGCACACTCACAAAATTGGTTGCATGCTACTCTAAAACATATGGTGAGTAAAATAATTTTTACATCATGTTTGCACAGACTAGTTTTCAGAAAAATTCAACACTACACTCTCTTGAGCCGAATGCATTACTTTCTATTCTATGCATCTTGTGATATGGATGTGTACATAACTGCTCAGGGTGAGATGGAACTATATAGATATTGCATGTCTTCGACTCAGAGACATGAAATACTTAAACGCAAGCTGAATTCAAGAACCTACCCCATAACATTTAGAGTGGAATCGCCAATATCTTTGTTTAGTATTGTAAACGCAAATGTTCCATTATGTACAAAAGGTAATGAAACAGAAGGTCATTTCTCGCACACATAGAAAATTGGTTGCATGCTACTCTAAATCATATGGTAAGTAAAATAATAAGGTTAACATCAAGTTAGCAAATAGTAGTTTTCAGCAAAATTCAAATCTTCACACTCTTGAGCCGAATGCATTACTTTCTATTCTATGCATCTTGTGATATGGATGTGTACATAACTAAGGGTGAGATGGAACTAAATAGATATTGCATGTCTAGTACTGAGCAATGGAATACTCAAAGGCAAGCTGAATTCTGGAACATGCTTTATATCATTTAGAGTGGAAAAGCCAATATTTTTGTTTAGTTCTGTAAATGCGAATGTTCCATTGTGTACAAAAGGTGAGTTACAGAAAGCAACTCCTGGAAATTTTGTAGCACACTGATAAAATTGGTTGTATACTACTCTAAAACATATGGTGAGTAAAATAATTTTTACATCATGTTTGCACAGACTAGTTTTCAGAAAAATTCAACACTACACTCTCTTGAGCCGAATGCATTACTTTCTATTCTATGCATCTTGTGATATGGATGTGTACATAACTACTCAGGGTGAGATGGAACTAAATAGATATTGCATGTCTAGTACTGAGCAATGGAATACTCAAAGGCAAGCTGAATTCAGGAACATGCTTTATATCATTTAGAGTGGAAAAGCCAATATTTTTGTTTAGTTCTGTAAACGCGAATGTTCTATTGTGTACAAAAGGTGAGTTACAGAAAGCAACTCCAGGAAATTTTGTAGCACACTGATAAAATTGGTTGTATACTACTCTAAATCATATGGTAAGTAAAATAATAAGGTTAACATCGTTAGCAAATAGTAGTTTTCAGCAAAATTGAAATCTACACACTATTCAGCTGCATGCATTACTTTCTGTACTATGCATTTTGAGATCTGGATGTGTTCAGAACTACTGAGGATCAGCTGGAATTGTATCGATATTGCATGTCTACTTACAGAGCAATGGAATACTCAAAGGCAAGCTGAATTCAGGAACCTGCTTCATAACATTTAGAGTGGAAATGCCGATATTTTTGATTAGTTCTGTAAACGCAACAGTTCCATTGTGTACAAAAGGTAAAGAAACAGAAGGTCACTTCTCGCACACTCACAAAATTGGTTGCATGCTACTCTAAAACATATGGTGAGTAAAATAATTTTTACATCATGTTTGCACAGACTAGTTTTCAGAAAAATTCAACACTACACTCTCTTGAGCCGAATGCATTACTTTCTATTCTATGCATTTTGAGATATGGATGTGTACATCACTACTCAGGGTGAGATGGAACTATATAGATATTGCATGTCTTCGACTCAGAGACATGAAATACTTAAACGCAAGCTGAATTCAAGAACCTACCCCATAACATTTAGAGTGGAATCGCCAATATCTTTGTTTAGTATTGTAAACGCAAATGTTCCATTATGTACAAAAGGTAATGAAACAGAAGGTCATTTCTCGCACACATAGAAAATTGGTTGCATGCTACTCTAAATCATATGGTAAGTAAAATAATAAGGTTAACATCAAGTTAGCAAATAGTAGTTTTCAGCAAAATTCAAATCTTCACACTCTTGAGCCGAATGCATTACTTTCTATTCTATGCATCTTGTGATATGGATGTGTACATAACTACTCAGGGTGAGATGGAACTAAATAGATATTGCATGTCTAGTACTGAGCAATGGAATACTCAAAGGCAAGCTGAATTCAGGAACATGCTTTATATCATTTAGAGTGGAAAAGCCAATATTTTTGTTTAGTTCTGTAAATGCAAATGTTCCATTGTGTACAAAAGGTAATGAAACAGAAGTTCACTTCTCGCACACTCATAAAATTGGTTGCATGGAACTCTAAAAAATATCGTGTGTAAAACAATGTTTACATCATGTTAGCACAGACTAGTTTTCAGATAAATTCAACACTACACCCTCTTGAACTGAATGCATTACTTTCTATTCCATGGATTTTGAGATATGGATGTGTACATAACTACTCAGGGTGAGATGGAACTAAATAGTTATTGCATGTCTTGTACTCAGAGACATGGAATACTTAAAGGCAAGCTGAATTCAGGAACCTGCTTCATAACATTTAGTGTGGAAACGCCAATAACTTTGTTTAGTTCTGTAAATGCAAATGTTCCATTGTGTACAAAAGGTAATGAAACAGAAGGTCACTTCTCGCACACTGATTAAATTGGTTGCATGCTACTCTAAATCATATGGTAAGTAAAATAATGTTAACATCAAGTTAGCAAATAGTAGTTTTCAGCAAAATTTAAATCTACACACTATTCAGCTGAATGCATTACTTTCTATTCTATGCATTTTGAGATATGGATGTGTACATAACTACTCAGGGTGAGATGGAACTAAATAGATATTGCATGTCTAGTACTGAGCAATGGAATACTCAAAGGCAAGCTGAATTCAGGAACATGCTTTATATCATTTAGAGTGGAAAAGCCAATATTTTTGATTAGTTCTGTAAACGCAACAGTTCCATTGTGTACAAAAGGTAAAGAAACAGAAGGTCACTTCTCGCACACTCACAAAATTGGTTGCATGCTACTCTAAAACATATGGTGAGTAAAATAATTTTTACATCATGTTTGCACAGACTAGTTTTCAGAAAAATTCAACACTACACTCTCTTGAGCCGAATGCATTACTTTCTATTCTATGCATTTTGAGATATGGATGTGTACATCACTACTCAGGGTGAGATGGAACTATATAGATATTGCATGTCTTCGACTCAGAGACATGAAATACTTAAACGCAAGCTGAATTCAAGAACCTACCCCATAACATTTAGAGTGGAATCGCCAATATCTTTGTTTAGTATTGTAAACGCAAATGTTCCATTATGTACAAAAGGTAATGAAACAGAAGGTCATTTCTCGCACACATAGAAAATTGGTTGCATGCTACTCTAAATCATATGGTAAGTAAAATAATAAGGTTAACATCAAGTTAGCAAATAGTAGTTTTCAGCAAAATTCAAATCTTCACACTCTTGAGCCGAATGCATTACTTTCTATTCTATGCATCTTGTGATATGGATGTGTACATAACTACTCAGGGTGAGATGGAACTAAATAGATATTGCATGTCTAGTACTGAGCAATGGAATACTCAAAGGCAAGCTGAATTCAGGAACATGCTTTATATCATTTAGAGTGGAAAAGCCAATATTTTTGTTTAGTTCTGTAAACGCGAATGTTCCATTGTGTACAAAAGGTGAGTTACAGAAAGCAACTCCTGGAAATTTTGTGGCACACTGATAAAATTGGTTGTATACTACTCTAAATCATATGGTAAGTAAAATAATAAGGTTAACATCAAGTTAGCAAATAGTAGTTTTCAGCAAAATTGAAATCTACACACTATTCAGCTGAATGCATTACTTTCTGTACTATGCATTTTGAGATCTGGATGTGTTCAGAACTACTGAGGATCAGCTGGAATTGTATCGATATTGCATGTCTACTTACAGAGCAATGGAATACTCAAAGGCAAGCTGAATTCAGGAACCTGCTTCATAACATTTAGAGTGGAAATGCCGATATTTTTGATTAGTTCTGTAAACGCAACAGTTCCATTGTGTACAAAAGGTAAAGAAACAGAAGGTCACTTCTCGCACACTCACAAAATTGGTTGCATGCTACTCTAAAACATATGGTGAGTAAAATAATTTTTACATCATGTTTGCACAGACTAGTTTTCAGAAAAATTCAACACTACACTCTCTTGAGCCGAATGCATTACTTTCTATTCTATGCATCTTGTGATATGGATGTGTACATAACTGCTCAGGGTGAGATGGAACTATATAGATATTGCATGTCTTCGACTCAGAGACATGAAATACTTAAACGCAAGCTGAATTCAAGAACCTACCCCATAACATTTAGAGTGGAATCGCCAATATCTTTGTTTAGTATTGTAAACGCAAATGTTCCATTATGTACAAAAGGTAATGAAACAGAAGGTCATTTCTCGCACACATAGAAAATTGGTTGCATGCTACTCTAAATCATATGGTAAGTAAAATAATAAGGTTAACATCAAGTTAGCAAATAGTAGTTTTCAGCAAAATTCAAATCTTCACACTCTTGAGCCGAATGCATTACTTTCTATTCTATGCATCTTGTGATATGGATGTGTACATAACTAAGGGTGAGATGGAACTAAATAGATATTGCATGTCTAGTACTGAGCAATGGAATACTCAAAGGCAAGCTGAATTCAGGAACATGCTTTATATCATTTAGAGTGGAAAAGCCAATATTTTTGTTTAGTTCTGTAAATGCGAATGTTCCATTGTGTACAAAAGGTGAGTTACAGAAAGCAACTCCTGGAAATTTTGTAGCACACTGATAAAATTGGTTGTATACTACTCTAAAACATATGGTGAGTAAAATAATTTTTACATCATGTTTGCACAGACTAGTTTTCAGAAAAATTCAACACTACACTCTCTTGAGCCGAATGCATTACTTTCTATTCTATGCATCTTGTGATATGGATGTGTACATAACTACTCAGGGTGAGATGGAACTAAATAGATATTGCATGTCTAGTACTGAGCAATGGAATACTCAAAGGCAAGCTGAATTCTGGAACATGCTTTATATCATTTAGAGTGGAAAAGCCAATATTTTTGTTTAGTTCTGTAAATGCGAATGTTCCATTGTGTACAAAAGGTGAGTTACAGAAAGCAACTCCTGGAAATTTTGTAGCACACTGATAAAATTGGTTGTATACTACTCTAAAACATATGGTGAGTAAAATAATTTTTACATCATGTTTGCACAGACTAGTTTTCAAAAAAATTCAACACTACACTCTCTTGAGCCGAATGCATTACTTTCTATTCTATGCATCTTGTGATATGGATGTGTACATAACTACTCAGGGTGAGATGGAACTAAATAGATATTGCATGTCTAGTACTGAGCAATGGAATACTCAAAGGCAAGCTGAATTCAGGAACATGCTTTATATCATTTAGAGTGGAAAAGCCAATATTTTTGTTTAGTTCTGTAAATGCGAATGTTCCATTGTGTACAAAAGGTGAGTTACAGAAAGCAACTCCTGGAAATTTTGTAGCACACTGATAAAATTGGTTGTATACTACTCTAAATCATATGGTAAGTAAAATAATAAGGTTAACATCGTTAGCAAATAGTAGTTTTCAGCAAAATTGAAACCTACACACTATTCAGCTGAATGCATTACTTTCTGTACTATGCATTTTGAGATCTGGATGTGTTCAGAACTACTGAGGATCAGCTGGAATTGTATCGATATTGCATGTCTACTTACAGAGCAATGGAATACTCAAAGGCAAGCTGAATTCAGGAACCTGCTTTATATCATTTAGAGTGGAAAAGCCAATATTTTTGTTTAGTTCTGTAAACGCGAATGTTCCATTGTGTACAAAAGGTGAGTTACAGAAAGCAACTCCTGGAAATTTTGTAGCACACTGATAAAATTGGTTGTATACTACTCTAAATCATATGGTAAGTAAAATAATAAGGTTAACATCAAGTTAGCAAATAGTAGTTTTCAGCAAAATTGAAATCTACACACTATTCAGCTGCATGCATTACTTTCTGTACTATGCATTTTGAGATCTGGATGTGTTCAGAACTACTGAGGATCAGCTGGAATTGTATCGATATTGCATGTCTACTTACAGAGCAATGGAATACTCAAAGGCAAGCTGAATTCAGGAACCTGCTTCATAACATTTAGAGTGGAAATGCCGATATTTTTGATTAGTTCTGTAAACGCAACAGTTCCATTGTGTACAAAAGGTAAAGAAACAGAAGGTCACTTCTCGCACACTCACAAAATTGGTTGCATGCTACTCTAAAACATATGGTGAGTAAAATAATTTTTACATCATGTTTGCACAGACTAGTTTTCAGAAAAATTCAACACTACACTCTCTTGAGCCGAATGCATTACTTTCTATTCTATGCATTTTGAGATATGGATGTGTACATCACTACTCAGGGTGAGATGGAACTATATAGATATTGCATGTCTTCGACTCAGAGACATGAAATACTTAAACGCAAGCTGAATTCAAGAACCTACCCCATAACATTTAGAGTGGAATCGCCAATATCTTTGTTTAGTATTGTAAACGCAAATGTTCCATTATGTACAAAAGGTAATGAAACAGAAGGTCATTTCTCGCACACATAGAAAATTGGTTGCATGCTACTCTAAATCATATGGTAAGTAAAATAATAAGGTTAACATCAAGTTAGCAAATAGTAGTTTTCAGCAAAATTCAAATCTTCACACTCTTGAGCCGAATGCATTACTTTCTATTCTATGCATCTTGTGATATGGATGTGTACATAACTACTCAGGGTGAGATGGAACTAAATAGATATTGCATGTCTAGTACTGAGCAATGGAATACTCAAAGGCAAGCTGAATTCAGGAACATGCTTTATATCATTTAGAGTGGAAAAGCCAATATTTTTGTTTAGTTCTGTAAACGCGAATGTTCCATTGTGTACAAAAGGTGAGTTACAGAAAGCAACTCCTGGAAATTTTGTGGCACACTGATAAAATTGGTTGTATACTACTCTAAATCATATGGTAAGTAAAATAATAAGGTTAACATCAAGTTAGCAAATAGTAGTTTTCAGCAAAATTGAAATCTACACACTATTCAGCTGAATGCATTACTTTCTGTACTATGCATTTTGAGATCTGGATGTGTTCAGAACTACTGAGGATCAGCTGGAATTGTATCGATATTGCATGTCTACTTACAGAGCAATGGAATACTCAAAGGCAAGCTGAATTCAGGAACCTGCTTCATAACATTTAGAGTGGAAATGCCGATATTTTTGATTAGTTCTGTAAACGCAACAGTTCCATTGTGTACAAAAGGTAAAGAAACAGAAGGTCACTTCTCGCACACTCACAAAATTGGTTGCATGCTACTCTAAAACATATGGTGAGTAAAATAATTTTTACATCATGTTTGCACAGACTAGTTTTCAGAAAAATTCAACACTACACTCTCTTGAGCCGAATGCATTACTTTCTATTCTATGCATCTTGTGATATGGATGTGTACATAACTGCTCAGGGTGAGATGGAACTATATAGATATTGCATGTCTTCGACTCAGAGACATGAAATACTTAAACGCAAGCTGAATTCAAGAACCTACCCCATAACATTTAGAGTGGAATCGCCAATATCTTTGTTTAGTATTGTAAACGCAAATGTTCCATTATGTACAAAAGGTAATGAAACAGAAGGTCATTTCTCGCACACATAGAAAATTGGTTGCATGCTACTCTAAATCATATGGTAAGTAAAATAATAAGGTTAACATCAAGTTAGCAAATAGTAGTTTTCAGCAAAATTCAAATCTTCACACTCTTGAGCCGAATGCATTACTTTCTATTCTATGCATCTTGTGATATGGATGTGTACATAACTAAGGGTGAGATGGAACTAAATAGATATTGCATGTCTAGTACTGAGCAATGGAATACTCAAAGGCAAGCTGAATTCTGGAACATGCTTTATATCATTTAGAGTGGAAAAGCCAATATTTTTGTTTAGTTCTGTAAATGCGAATGTTCCATTGTGTACAAAAGGTGAGTTACAGAAAGCAACTCCTGGAAATTTTGTAGCACACTGATAAAATTGGTTGTATACTACTCTAAAACATATGGTGAGTAAAATAATTTTTACATCATGTTTGCACAGACTAGTTTTCAGAAAAATTCAACACTACACTCTCTTGAGCCGAATGCATTACTTTCTATTCTATGCATCTTGTGATATGGATGTGTACATAACTACTCAGGGTGAGATGGAACTAAATAGATATTGCATGTCTAGTACTGAGCAATGGAATACTCAAAGGCAAGCTGAATTCAGGAACATGCTTTATATCATTTAGAGTGGAAAAGCCAATATTTTTGTTTAGTTCTGTAAACGCGAATGTTCTATTGTGTACAAAAGGTGAGTTACAGAAAGCAACTCCAGGAAATTTTGTAGCACACTGATAAAATTGGTTGTATACTACTCTAAATCATATGGTAAGTAAAATAATAAGGTTAACATCGTTAGCAAATAGTAGTTTTCAGCAAAATTGAAATCTACACACTATTCAGCTGCATGCATTACTTTCTGTACTATGCATTTTGAGATCTGGATGTGTTCAGAACTACTGAGGATCAGCTGGAATTGTATCGATATTGCATGTCTACTTACAGAGCAATGGAATACTCAAAGGCAAGCTGAATTCAGGAACCTGCTTCATAACATTTAGAGTGGAAATGCCGATATTTTTGATTAGTTCTGTAAACGCAACAGTTCCATTGTGTACAAAAGGTAAAGAAACAGAAGGTCACTTCTCGCACACTCACAAAATTGGTTGCATGCTACTCTAAAACATATGGTGAGTAAAATAATTTTTACATCATGTTTGCACAGACTAGTTTTCAGAAAAATTCAACACTACACTCTCTTGAGCCGAATGCATTACTTTCTATTCTATGCATTTTGAGATATGGATGTGTACATCACTACTCAGGGTGAGATGGAACTATATAGATATTGCATGTCTTCGACTCAGAGACATGAAATACTTAAACGCAAGCTGAATTCAAGAACCTACCCCATAACATTTAGAGTGGAATCGCCAATATCTTTGTTTAGTATTGTAAACGCAAATGTTCCATTATGTACAAAAGGTAATGAAACAGAAGGTCATTTCTCGCACACATAGAAAATTGGTTGCATGCTACTCTAAATCATATGGTAAGTAAAATAATAAGGTTAACATCAAGTTAGCAAATAGTAGTTTTCAGCAAAATTCAAATCTTCACACTCTTGAGCCGAATGCATTACTTTCTATTCTATGCATCTTGTGATATGGATGTGTACATAACTACTCAGGGTGAGATGGAACTAAATAGATATTGCATGTCTAGTACTGAGCAATGGAATACTCAAAGGCAAGCTGAATTCAGGAACATGCTTTATATCATTTAGAGTGGAAAAGCCAATATTTTTGTTTAGTTCTGTAAATGCAAATGTTCCATTGTGTACAAAAGGTAATGAAACAGAAGTTCACTTCTCGCACACTCATAAAATTGGTTGCATGGAACTCTAAATCATATCGTGTGTAAAACAATGTTTACATCATGTTAGCACAGACTAGTTTTCAGATAAATTCAACACTACACCCTCTTGAACTGAATGCATTACTTTCTATTCCATGGATTTTGAGATATGGATGTGTACATAACTACTCAGGGTGAGATGGAACTAAATAGTTATTGCATGTCTTGTACTCAGAGACATGGAATACTTAAAGGCAAGCTGAATTCAGGAACCTGCTTCATAACATTTAGTGTGGAAACGCCAATAACTTTGTTTAGTTCTGTAAATGCAAATGTTCCATTGTGTACAAAAGGTAATGAAACAGAAGGTCACTTCTCGCACACTGATTAAATTGGTTGCATGCTACTCTAAATCATATGGTAAGTAAAATAATGTTAACATCAAGTTAGCAAATAGTAGTTTTCAGCAAAATTTAAATCTACACACTATTCAGCTGAATGCATTACTTTCTATTCTATGCATTTTGAGATATGGATGTGTACATAACTACTCAGGGTGAGATGGAACTAAATAGATATTGCATGTCTAGTACTGAGCAATGGAATACTCAAAGGCAAGCTGAATTCAGGAACATGCTTTATATCATTTAGAGTGGAAAAGCCAATATTTTTGATTAGTTCTGTAAACGCAACAGTTCCATTGTGTACAAAAGGTAAAGAAACAGAAGGTCACTTCTCGCACACTCACAAAATTGGTTGCATGCTACTCTAAAACATATGGTGAGTAAAATAATTTTTACATCATGTTTGCACAGACTAGTTTTCAGAAAAATTCAACACTACACTCTCTTGAGCCGAATGCATTACTTTCTATTCTATGCATTTTGAGATATGGATGTGTACATCACTACTCAGGGTGAGATGGAACTATATAGATATTGCATGTCTTCGACTCAGAGACATGAAATACTTAAACGCAAGCTGAATTCAAGAACCTACCCCATAACATTTAGAGTGGAATCGCCAATATCTTTGTTTAGTATTGTAAACGCAAATGTTCCATTATGTACAAAAGGTAATGAAACAGAAGGTCATTTCTCGCACACATAGAAAATTGGTTGCATGCTACTCTAAATCATATGGTAAGTAAAATAATAAGGTTAACATCAAGTTAGCAAATAGTAGTTTTCAGCAAAATTCAAATCTTCACACTCTTGAGCCGAATGCATTACTTTCTATTCTATGCATCTTGTGATATGGATGTGTACATAACTACTCAGGGTGAGATGGAACTAAATAGATATTGCATGTCTAGTACTGAGCAATGGAATACTCAAAGGCAAGCTGAATTCAGGAACATGCTTTATATCATTTAGAGTGGAAAAGCCAATATTTTTGTTTAGTTCTGTAAACGCGAATGTTCCATTGTGTACAAAAGGTGAGTTACAGAAAGCAACTCCTGGAAATTTTGTGGCACACTGATAAAATTGGTTGTATACTACTCTAAATCATATGGTAAGTAAAATAATAAGGTTAACATCAAGTTAGCAAATAGTAGTTTTCAGCAAAATTGAAATCTACACACTATTCAGCTGAATGCATTACTTTCTGTACTATGCATTTTGAGATCTGGATGTGTTCAGAACTACTGAGGATCAGCTGGAATTGTATCGATATTGCATGTCTACTTACAGAGCAATGGAATACTCAAAGGCAAGCTGAATTCAGGAACCTGCTTCATAACATTTAGAGTGGAAATGCCGATATTTTTGATTAGTTCTGTAAACGCAACAGTTCCATTGTGTACAAAAGGTAAAGAAACAGAAGGTCACTTCTCGCACACTCACAAAATTGGTTGCATGCTACTCTAAAACATATGGTGAGTAAAATAATTTTTACATCATGTTTGCACAGACTAGTTTTCAGAAAAATTCAACACTACACTCTCTTGAGCCGAATGCATTACTTTCTATTCTATGCATCTTGTGATATGGATGTGTACATAACTGCTCAGGGTGAGATGGAACTATATAGATATTGCATGTCTTCGACTCAGAGACATGAAATACTTAAACGCAAGCTGAATTCAAGAACCTACCCCATAACATTTAGAGTGGAATCGCCAATATCTTTGTTTAGTATTGTAAACGCAAATGTTCCATTATGTACAAAAGGTAATGAAACAGAAGGTCATTTCTCGCACACATAGAAAATTGGTTGCATGCTACTCTAAATCATATGGTAAGTAAAATAATAAGGTTAACATCAAGTTAGCAAATAGTAGTTTTCAGCAAAATTCAAATCTTCACACTCTTGAGCCGAATGCATTACTTTCTATTCTATGCATCTTGTGATATGGATGTGTACATAACTAAGGGTGAGATGGAACTAAATAGATATTGCATGTCTAGTACTGAGCAATGGAATACTCAAAGGCAAGCTGAATTCAGGAACATGCTTTATATCATTTAGAGTGGAAAAGCCAATATTTTTGTTTAGTTCTGTAAATGCGAATGTTCCATTGTGTACAAAAGGTGAGTTACAGAAAGCAACTCCTGGAAATTTTGTAGCACACTGATAAAATTGGTTGTATACTACTCTAAAACATATGGTGAGTAAAATAATTTTTACATCATGTTTGCACAGACTAGTTTTCAGAAAAATTCAACACTACACTCTCTTGAGCCGAATGCATTACTTTCTATTCTATGCATCTTGTGATATGGATGTGTACATAACTACTCAGGGTGAGATGGAACTAAATAGATATTGCATGTCTAGTACTGAGCAATGGAATACTCAAAGGCAAGCTGAATTCTGGAACATGCTTTATATCATTTAGAGTGGAAAAGCCAATATTTTTGTTTAGTTCTGTAAATGCGAATGTTCCATTGTGTACAAAAGGTGAGTTACAGAAAGCAACTCCTGGAAATTTTGTAGCACACTGATAAAATTGGTTGTATACTACTCTAAAACATATGGTGAGTAAAATAATTTTTACATCATGTTTGCACAGACTAGTTTTCAAAAAAATTCAACACTACACTCTCTTGAGCCGAATGCATTACTTTCTATTCTATGCATCTTGTGATATGGATGTGTACATAACTACTCAGGGTGAGATGGAACTAAATAGATATTGCATGTCTAGTACTGAGCAATGGAATACTCAAAGGCAAGCTGAATTCAGGAACATGCTTTATATCATTTAGAGTGGAAAAGCCAATATTTTTGTTTAGTTCTGTAAATGCGAATGTTCCATTGTGTACAAAAGGTGAGTTACAGAAAGCAACTCCTGGAAATTTTGTAGCACACTGATAAAATTGGTTGTATACTACTCTAAATCATATGGTAAGTAAAATAATAAGGTTAACATCGTTAGCAAATAGTAGTTTTCAGCAAAATTGAAACCTACACACTATTCAGCTGAATGCATTACTTTCTGTACTATGCATTTTGAGATCTGGATGTGTTCAGAACTACTGAGGATCAGCTGGAATTGTATCGATATTGCATGTCTACTTACAGAGCAATGGAATACTCAAAGGCAAGCTGAATTCAGGAACCTGCTTCATAACATTTAGAGTGGAAATGCCGATATTTTTGATTAGTTCTGTAAATGCAAATGTTCCATTGTGTACAAAAGGTAATGAAACAGAAGTTCACTTCTCGCACACTCATAAAATTGGTTGCATGGAACTCTAAATCATATCGTGTGTAAAACAATGTTTACATCATGTTAGCACAGACTAGTTTTCAGATAAATTCAACACTACACCCTCTTGAACTGAATGCATTACTTTCTATTCCATGGATTTTGAGATATGGATGTGTACATAACTACTCAGGGTGAGATGGAACTAAATAGTTATTGCATGTCTTGTACTCAGAGACATGGAATACTTAAAGGCAAGCTGAATTCAGGAACCTGCTTCATAACATTTAGTGTGGAAACGCCAATAACTTTGTTTAGTTCTGTAAATGCAAATGTTCCATTGTGTACAAAAGGTAATGAAACAGAAGGTCACTTCTCGCACACTGATTAAATTGGTTGCATGCTACTCTAAATCATATGGTAAGTAAAATAATGTTAACATCAAGTTAGCAAATAGTAGTTTTCAGCAAAATTTAAATCTACACACTATTCAGCTGAATGCATTACTTTCTGTACTCTGCATTTTGAGATCTGGATGTGTACAGAACTACTGAGGATCAGCTGGAATTGAATCGATATTGCATGTCTACTACAGAGCAATGGAATACTCAAAGGCAAGCTGAATTCAGGAACCTTCTTCATAACATTTAGAGTGGAAAAGACAATATCTTTGTTTAGTTCTGTAAACGCAAATGTTCCATTTCGTGCAAAACGTGAGTTACTGAAAGCAACTCCTGGACAATTTGTAGCACACTGATAAAACTGTTTCCATAATATAAATCATATGGTGAGTAAAATAATGTTTACATCATGTTAGCACAGACTAGTATTCAGAAAAATTCAACACTACACCCTCTTGAACTGAATGCATTACTTTCTATTCTATGGATTTTGAGATATGGATCTGGAACTACTCAGGGTGAGATGGAACTAAATAGATATTGCATGTCTAGTACTGAGCAATGGAATACTCAAAGGCAAGCTGAATTCAGGAACATGCTTTAAAGCCTATATTTTTGTTTAGTTCTGTAAACGCGAATGTTCCATTGGGTACAAAAGGTGAGTTACAGAAAGCAACCCCTGGAAATTTTGTAGCACACTGATAAAATTGGTTGTATACTACTCTAAAACATATGGTGAGTAAAATAATTTTTACATCATGTTTGCACAGACTAGTTTTCAGAAAAATTCAACACTACACCCTCTTGAACTGAATGCATTACTTTCTATTCTATGGATTTTGAGATATGGATGTGTACATAACTACTCAGGGTGAGATGGAACTAAATAGATATTGCATGTCTAGTACTGAGCAATGGAATACTCAAAGGCAAGCTGAATTCAGGAACATGCTTTATATCATTTAGAGTGGAAAAGACAATATTTTTGTTTAGTTCTGTAAACGCGAATGTTCCATTGTGTACAAAAGGTGAGTTACAGAAAGCAACTCCTGGAAATTTTGTAGCACACTGATAAAATTGGTTGTATACTACTCTAAATCATATGGTAAGTAAAATAATAAGGTTAACATCAAGTTAGCAAATAGTAGTTTTCAGCAAAATTGAAATCTACACACTATTCAGCTGAATGCATTACTTTCTGTACTATGCATTTTGAGATCTGGATGTGTTCAGAACTACTGAGGATCAGCTGGAATTGTATCGATATTGCATGTCTACTTACAGAGCAATGGAATACTCAAAGGCAAGCTGAATTCAGGAACCTGCTTCATAACATTTAGAGTGGAAATGCCGATATTTTTGATTAGTTCTGTAAACGCAACAGTTCCATTGTGTACAAAAGGTAAAGAAACAGAAGGTCACTTCTCGCACACTCACAAAATTGGTTGCATGCTACTCTAAAACATATGGTGAGTAAAATAATTTTTACATCATGTTTGCACAGACTAGTTTTCAGAAAAATTCAACACTACACCCTCTTGAACTGAATGCATTACTTTCTATTCTATGGATTTTGAGATATGGATGTGTACATAACTACTCAGGGTGAGATGGAACTAAATAGATATTGCATGTCTAGTACTGAGCAATGGAATACTCAAAGGCAAGCTGAATTCAGGAACATGCTTTATATCATTTAGAGTGGAAAAGACAATATTTTTGTTTAGTTCTGTAAACGCGAATGTTCCATTGTGTACAAAAGGTGAGTTACAGAAAGCAACTCCTGGAAATTTTGTAGCACACTGATAAAATTGGTTGTATACTACTCTAAATCATATGGTAAGTAAAATAATAAGGTTAACATCAAGTTAGCAAATAGTAGTTTTCAGCAAAATTGAAATCTACACACTATTCAGCTGAATGCATTACTTTCTGTACTATGCATTTTGAGATCTGGATGTGTTCAGAACTACTGAGGATCAGCTGGAATTGTATCGATATTGCATGTCTACTTACAGAGCAATGGAATACTCAAAGGCAAGCTGAATTCAGGAACCTGCTTCATAACATTTAGAGTGGAAATGCCGATATTTTTGATTAGTTCTGTAAACGCAACAGTTCCATTGTGTACAAAAGCTAAAGAAACAGAAGGTCACTTCTCGCACACTCACAAAATTGGTTGCATGCTACTCTAAAACATATGGTGAGTAAAATAATTTTTACATCATGTTTGCACAGACTAGTTTTCAGAAAAATTCAACACTAAACTCTCTTGAGCCGAATGCATTACTTTCTATTCTATGCATTTTGAGATACGGATGTGTACATCACTACTCAGGGTGAGATGGAACTATATAGATATTGCATGTCTTCGACTCAGAGACATGAAATACTTAAACGCAAGCTGAATTCAAGAACCTACCCCATAACATTTAGAGTGGAATCGCCAATATCTTTGTTTAGTATTGTAAACGCAAATGTTCCATTATGTACAAAAGGTAATGAAACAGAAGGTCATTTCTCGCACACATAGAAAATTGGTTGCATGCTACTCTAAATCATATGGTAAGTAAAATAATAAGGTTAACATCAAGTTAGCAAATAGTAGTTTTCAGCAAAATTCAAATCTTCACACTCTTGAGCCGAATGCATTACTTTCTATTCTATGCATCTTGTGATATGGATGTGTACATAACTACTCAGGGTGAGATGGAACTAAATAGATATTGCATGTCTAGTACTGAGCAATGGAATACTCAAAGGCAAGCTGAATTCAGGAACATGCTTTATATCATTTAGAGTGGAAAAGCCAATATTTTTGTTTAGTTCTGTAAATGCGAATGTTCCATTGTGTACAAAAGGTGAGTTACAGAAAGCAACTCCTGGAAATTTTGTAGCACACTGATAAAATTGGTTGTATACTACTCTAAATCATATGGTAAGTAAAATAATAAGGTTAACATCAAGTTAGCAAATAGTAGTTTTCAGCAAAATTGAAATCTACACACTATTCAGCTGAATGCATTACTTTCTGTACTATGCATTTTGAGATCTGGATGTGTTCAGAACTACTGAGGATCAGCTGGAATTGTATCGATATTGCATGTCTACTTACAGAGCAATGGAATACTCAAAGGCAAGCTGAATTCAGGAACCTGCTTCATAACATTTAGAGTGGAAATGCCGATATTTTTGATTATTTCTGTAAACGCAACAGTTCCATTGTGTACAAAAGGTAAAGAAACAGAAGGTCACTTCTCGCACACTCACAAAATTGGTTGCATGCTACTCTAAAACATATGGTGAGTAAAATAATTTTTACATCATGTTTGCACAGACTAGTTTTCAGAAAAATTCAACACTACACTCTCTTGAGCCGAATGCATTACTTTCTATTCTATGCATTTTGAGATATGGATGTGTACATCACTACTCAGGGTGAGATGGAACTATATAGATATTGCATGTCTTCGACTCAGAGACATGAAATACTTAAACGCAAGCTGAATTCAAGAACCTACCCCATAACATTTAGAGTGGAATCGCCAATATCTTTGTTTAGTATTGTAAACGCAAATGTTCCATTATGTACAAAAGGTAATGAAACAGAAGGTCATTTCTCGCACACATAGAAAATTGGTTGCATGCTACTCTAAATCATATGGTAAGTAAAATAATAAGGTTAACATCAAGTTAGCAAATAGTAGTTTTCAGCAAAATTCAAATCTTCACACTCTTGAGCCGAATGCATTACTTTCTATTCTATGCATCTTGTGATATGGATGTGTACATAACTACTCAGGGTGAGATGGAACTAAATAGATATTGCATGTCTAGTACTGAGCAATGGAATACTCAAAGGCAAGCTGAATTCAGGAACATGCTTTATATCATTTAGAGTGGAAAAGCCAATATTTTTGTTTAGTTCTGTAAATGCAAATGTTCCATTGTGTACAAAAGGTAATGAAACAGAAGTTCACTTCTCGCACACTCATAAAATTGGTTGCATGGAACTCTAAATCATATCGTGTGTAAAACAATGTTTACATCATGTTAGCACAGACTAGTTTTCAGATAAATTCAACACTACACCCTCTTGAACTGAATGCATTACTTTCTATTCCATGGATTTTGAGATATGGATGTGTACATAACTACTCAGGGTGAGATGGAACTAAATAGATATTGCATGTCTTGTACTCAGAGACATGGAATACTTAAAGGCAAGCTGAATTCAGGAACCTGCTTCATAACATTTAGTGTGGAAACGCCAATAACTTTGTTTAGTTCTGTAAATGCAAATGTTCCATTGTGTACAAAAGGTAATGAAACAGAAGGTCACTTCTCGCACACTGATTAAATTGGTTGCATGCTACTCTAAATCATATGGTAAGTAAAATAATGTTAACATCAAGTTAGCAAATAGTAGTTTTCAGCAAAATTTAAATCTACACACTATTCAGCTGAATGCATTACTTTCTGTACTCTGCATTTTGAGATCTGGATGTGTACAGAACTACTGAGGATCAGCTGGAATTGAATCGATATTGCATGTCTACTACAGAGCAATGGAATACTCAAAGGCAAGCTGAATTCAGGAACCTTCTTCATAACATTTAGAGTGGAAAAGACAATATCTTTGTTTAGTTCTGTAAACGCAAATGTTCCATTTCGTGCAAAACGTGAGTTACTGAAAGCAACTCCTGGACAATTTGTAGCACACTGATAAAACTGTTTCCATAATATAAATCATATGGTGAGTAAAATAATGTTTACATCATGTTAGCACAGACTAGTATTCAGAAAAATTCAACACTACACCCTCTTGAACTGAATGCATTACTTTCTATTCTATGGATTTTGAGATATGGATGTGTACATAACTACTCAGGGTGAGATGGAACTAAATAGATATTGCATGTCTAGTACTGAGCAATGGAATACTCAAAGGCAAGCTGAATTCAGGAACATGCTTTATATCATTTAGAGTGGAAAAGCCTATATTTTTGTTTAGTTCTGTAAACGCGAATGTTCCATTGGGTACAAAAGGTGAGTTACAGAAAGCAACTCCTGGAAATTTTGTAGCACACTGATAAAATTGGTTGTATACTACTCTAAAACATATGGTGAGTAAAATAATTTTTACATCATGTTTGCACAGACTAGTTTTCAGAAAAATTCAACACTACACCCTCTTGAACTGAATGCATTACTTTCTATTCTATGGATTTTGAGATATGGATGTGTACATAACTACTCAGGGTGAGATGGAACTAAATAGATATTGCATGTCTAGTACTGAGCAATGGAATACTCAAAGGCAAGCTGAATTCAGGAACATGCTTTATATCATTTAGAGTGGAAAAGACAATATTTTTGTTTAGTTCTGTAAACGCGAATGTTCCATTGTGTACAAAAGGTGAGTTACAGAAAGCAACTCCTGGAAATTTTGTAGCACACTGATAAAATTGGTTGTATACTACTCTAAATCATATGGTAAGTAAAATAATAAGGTTAACATCAAGTTAGCAAATAGTAGTTTTCAGCAAAATTGAAATCTACAGACTATTCAGCTGAATGCATTACTTTCTGTACTATGCATTTTGAGATCTGGATGTGTTCAGAACTACTGAGGATCAGCTGGAATTGTATCGATATTGCATGTCTACTTACAGAGCAATGGATTACTCAAAGGCAAGCTGAATTCAGGAACCTGCTTCATAACATTTAGAGTGGAAATGCCGATATTTTTGATTAGTTCTGTAAACGCAACAGTTCCATTGTGTACAAAAGGTAAAGAAACAGAAGGTCACTTCTCGCACACTCACAAAATTGGTTGCATGCTACTCTAAAACATATGGTGAGTAAAATAATTTTTACATCATGTTTGCACAGAATAGTTTTCAGAAAAATTCAACACTAAACTCTCTTGAGCCGAATGCATTACTTTCTATTCTATGCATTTTGAGATATGGATGTGTACATCACTACTCAGGGTGAGATGGAACTATATAGATATTGCATGTCTTCGACTCAGAGACATGAAATACTTAAACGCAAGCTGAATTCAAGAACCTACCCCATAACATTTAGAGTGGAATCGCCAATATCTTTGTTTAGTATTGTAAACGCAAATGTTCCATTATGTACAAAAGGTAATGAAACAGAAGGTCATTTCTCGCACACATAGAAAATTGGTTGCATGCTACTCTAAATCATATGGTAAGTAAAATAATAAGGTTAACATCAAGTTAGCAAATAGTAGTTTTCAGCAAAATTCAAATCTTCACACTCTTGAGCCGAATGCATTACTTTCTATTCTATGCATCTTGTGATATGGATGTGTACATAACTACTCAGGGTGAGATGGAACTAAATAGATATTGCATGTCTAGTACTGAGCAATGGAATACTCAAAGGCAAGCTGAATTCAGGAACATGCTTTATATCATTTAGAGTGGAAAAGCCAATATTTTTGTTTAGTTCTGTAAATGCGAATGTTCCATTGTGTACAAAAGGTGAGTTACAGAAAGCAACTCCTGGAAATTTTGTAGCACACTGATAAAATTGGTTGTATACTACTCTAAATCATATGGTAAGTAAAATAATAAGGTTAACATCAAGTTAGCAAATAGTAGTTTTCAGCAAAATTGAAATCTACACACTATTCAGCTGAATGCATTACTTTCTGTACTATGCATTTTGAGATCTGGATGTGTTCAGAACTACTGAGGATCAGCTGGAATTGTATCGATATTGCATGTCTACTTACAGAGCAATGGAATACTCAAAGGCAAGCTGAATTCAGGAACCTGCTTCATAACATTTAGAGTGGAAATGCCGATATTTTTGATTATTTCTGTAAACGCAACAGTTCCATTGTGTACAAAAGGTAAAGAAACAGAAGGTCACTTCTCGCACACTCACAAAATTGGTTGCATGCTACTCTAAAACATATGGTGAGTAAAATAATTTTTACATCATGTTTGCACAGACTAGTTTTCAGAAAAATTCAACACTACACTCTCTTGAGCCGAATGCATTACTTTCTATTCTATGCATTTTGAGATATGGATGTGTACATCACTACTCAGGGTGAGATGGAACTATATAGATATTGCATGTCTTCGACTCAGAGACATGAAATACTTAAACGCAAGCTGAATTCAAGAACCTACCCCATAACATTTAGAGTGGAATCGCCAATATCTTTGTTTAGTATTGTAAACGCAAATGTTCCATTATGTACAAAAGGTAATGAAACAGAAGGTCATTTCTCGCACACATAGAAAATTGGTTGCATGCTACTCTAAATCATATGGTAAGTAAAATAATAAGGTTAACATCAAGTTAGCAAATAGTAGTTTTCAGCAAAATTCAAATCTTCACACTCTTGAGCCGAATGCATTACTTTCTATTCTATGCATCTTGTGATATGGATGTGTACATAACTACTCAGGGTGAGATGGAACTAAATAGATATTGCATGTCTAGTACTGAGCAATGGAATACTCAAAGGCAAGCTGAATTCAGGAACATGCTTTATATCATTTAGAGTGGAAAAGCCAATATTTTTGTTTAGTTCTGTAAATGCAAATGTTCCATTGTGTACAAAAGGTAATGAAACAGAAGTTCACTTCTCGCACACTCATAAAATTGGTTGCATGGAACTCTAAATCATATCGTGTGTAAAACAATGTTTACATCATGTTAGCACAGACTAGTTTTCAGATAAATTCAACACTACACCCTCTTGAACTGAATGCATTACTTTCTATTCCATGGATTTTGAGATATGGATGTGTACATAACTACTCAGGGTGAGATGGAACTAAATAGATATTGCATGTCTTGTACTCAGAGACATGGAATACTTAAAGGCAAGCTGAATTCAGGAACCTGCTTCATAACATTTAGTGTGGAAACGCCAATAACTTTGTTTAGTTCTGTAAATGCAAATGTTCCATTGTGTACAAAAGGTAATGAAACAGAAGGTCACTTCTCGCACACTGATTAAATTGGTTGCATGCTACTCTAAATCATATGGTAAGTAAAATAATGTTAACATCAAGTTAGCAAATAGTAGTTTTCAGCAAAATTTAAATCTACACACTATTCAGCTGAATGCATTACTTTCTGTACTCTGCATTTTGAGATCTGGATGTGTACAGAACTACTGAGGATCAGCTGGAATTGAATCGATATTGCATGTCTACTACAGAGCAATGGAATACTCAAAGGCAAGCTGAATTCAGGAACCTTCTTCATAACATTTAGAGTGGAAAAGACAATATCTTTGTTTAGTTCTGTAAACGCAAATGTTCCATTTCGTGCAAAACGTGAGTTACTGAAAGCAACTCCTGGACAATTTGTAGCACACTGATAAAACTGTTTCCATAATATAAATCATATGGTGAGTAAAATAATGTTTACATCATGTTAGCACAGACTAGTATTCAGAAAAATTCAACACTACACCCTCTTGAACTGAATGCATTACTTTCTATTCTATGGATTTTGAGATATGGATGTGTACATAACTACTCAGGGTGAGATGGAACTAAATAGATATTGCATGTCTAGTACTGAGCAATGGAATACTCAAAGGCAAGCTGAATTCAGGAACATGCTTTATATCATTTAGAGTGGAAAAGCCTATATTTTTGTTTAGTTCTGTAAACGCGAATGTTCCATTGGGTACAAAAGGTGAGTTACAGAAAGCAACTCCTGGAAATTTTGTAGCACACTGATAAAATTGGTTGTATACTACTCTAAAACATATGGTGAGTAAAATAATTTTTACATCATGTTTGCACAGACTAGTTTTCAGAAAAATTCAACACTACACCCTCTTGAACTGAATGCATTACTTTCTATTCTATGGATTTTGAGATATGGATGTGTACATAACTACTCAGGGTGAGATGGAACTAAATAGATATTGCATGTCTAGTACTGAGCAATGGAATACTCAAAGGCAAGCTGAATTCAGGAACATGCTTTATATCATTTAGAGTGGAAAAGACAATATTTTTGTTTAGTTCTGTAAACGCGAATGTTCCATTGTGTACAAAAGGTGAGTTACAGAAAGCAACTCCTGGAAATTTTGTAGCACACTGATAAAATTGGTTGTATACTACTCTAAATCATATGGTAAGTAAAATAATAAGGTTAACATCAAGTTAGCAAATAGTAGTTTTCAGCAAAATTGAAATCTACAGACTATTCAGCTGAATGCATTACTTTCTGTACTATGCATTTTGAGATCTGGATGTGTTCAGAACTACTGAGGATCAGCTGGAATTGTATCGATATTGCATGTCTACTTACAGAGCAATGGATTACTCAAAGGCAAGCTGAATTCAGGAACCTGCTTCATAACATTTAGAGTGGAAATGCCGATATTTTTGATTAGTTCTGTAAACGCAACAGTTCCATTGTGTACAAAAGGTAAAGAAACAGAAGGTCACTTCTCGCACACTCACAAAATTGGTTGCATGCTACTCTAAAACATATGGTGAGTAAAATAATTTTTACATCATGTTTGCACAGAATAGTTTTCAGAAAAATTCAACACTAAACTCTCTTGAGCCGAATGCATTACTTTCTATTCTATGCATTTTGAGATATGGATGTGTACATCACTACTCAGGGTGAGATGGAACTATATAGATATTGCATGTCTTCGACTCAGAGACATGAAATACTTAAACGCAAGCTGAATTCAAGAACCTACCCCATAACATTTAGAGTGGAATCGCCAATATCTTTGTTTAGTATTGTAAACGCAAATGTTCCATTATGTACAAAAGGTAATGAAACAGAAGGTCATTTCTCGCACACATAGAAAATTGGTTGCATGCTACTCTAAATCATATGGTAAGTAAAATAATAAGGTTAACATCAAGTTAGCAAATAGTAGTTTTCAGCAAAATTCAAATCTTCACACTCTTGAGCCGAATGCATTACTTTCTATTCTATGCATCTTGTGATATGGATGTGTACATAACTACTCAGGGTGAGATGGAACTAAATAGATATTGCATGTCTAGTACTGAGCAATGGAATACTCAAAGGCAAGCTGAATTCAGGAACATGCTTTATATCATTTAGAGTGGAAAAGCCAATATTTTTGTTTAGTTCTGTAAATGCAAATGTTCCATTGTGTACAAAAGGTAATGAAACAGAAGTTCACTTCTCGCACACTCATAAAATTGGTTGCATGGAACTCTAAATCATATCGTGTGTAAAACAATGTTTACATCATGTTAGCACAGACTAGTTTTCAGATAAATTCAACACTACACCCTCTTGAACTGAATGCATTACTTTCTATTCCATGGATTTTGAGATATGGATGTGTACATAACTACTCAGGGTGAGATGGAACTAAATAGTTATTGCATGTCTTGTACTCAGAGACATGGAATACTTAAAGGCAAGCTGAATTCAGGAACCTGCTTCATAACATTTAGTGTGGAAACGCCAATAACTTTGTTTAGTTCTGTAAATGCAAATGTTCCATTGTGTACAAAAGGTAATGAAACAGAAGGTCACTTCTCGCACACTGATTAAATTGGTTGCATGCTACTCTAAATCATATGGTAAGTAAAATAATGTTAACATCAAGTTAGCAAATAGTAGTTTTCAGCAAAATTTAAATCTACACACTATTCAGCTGAATGCATTACTTTCTGTACTCTGCATTTTGAGATCTGGATGTGTACAGAACTACTGAGGATCAGCTGGAATTGAATCGATATTGCATGTCTACTACAGAGCAATGGAATACTCAAAGGCAAGCTGAATTCAGGAACCTTCTTCATAACATTTAGAGTGGAAAAGACAATATCTTTGTTTAGTTCTGTAAACGCAAATGTTCCATTTCGTGCAAAACGTGAGTTACTGAAAGCAACTCCTGGACAATTTGTAGCACACTGATAAAACTGTTTCCATAATATAAATCATATGGTGAGTAAAATAATGTTTACATCATGTTAGCACAGACTAGTATTCAGAAAAATTCAACACTACACCCTCTTGAACTGAATGCATTACTTTCTATTCTATGGATTTTGAGATATGGATCTGGAACTACTCAGGGTGAGATGGAACTAAATAGATATTGCATGTCTAGTACAGAGCAATGGAATACTCAAAGGCAAGCTGAATTCAGGAACATGCTTTATATCATTTAGAGTGGAAAAGACAATATTTTTGTTTAGTTCTGTAAACGCGAATGTTCCATTGTGTACAAAAGGTGAGTTACAGAAAGCAACTCCTGGAAATTTTGTAGCACACTGATAAAATTGGTTGTATACTACTCTAAATCATATGGTAAGTAAAATAATAAGGTTAACATCAAGTTAGCAAATAGTAGTTTTCAGCAAAATTGAAATCTACACACTATTCAGCTGAATGCATTACTTTCTGTACTATGCATTTTGAGATCTGGATGTGTTCAGAACTACTGAGGATCAGCTGGAATTGTATCGATATTGCATGTCTACTTACAGAGCAATGGAATACTCAAAGGCAAGCTGAATTCAGGAACCTGCTTCATAACATTTAGAGTGGAAATGCCGATATTTTTGATTAGTTCTGTAAACGCAACAGTTCCATTGTGTACAAAAGGTAAAGAAACAGAAGGTCACTTCTCGCACACTCACAAAATTGGTTGCATGCTACTCTAAAACATATGGTGAGTAAAATAATTTTTACATCATGTTTGCACAGACTAGTTTTCAGAAAAATTCAACACTAAACTCTCTTGAGCCGAATGCATTACTTTCTATTCTATGCATTTTGAGATATGGATGTGTACATCACTACTCAGGGTGAGATGGAACTATATAGATATTGCATGTCTTCGACTCAGAGACATGAAATACTTAAACGCAAGCTGAATTCAAGAACCTACCCCATAACATTTAGAGTGGAATCGCCAATATCTTTGTTTAGTATTGTAAACGCAAATGTTCCATTATGTACAAAAGGTAATGAAACAGAAGGTCATTTCTCGCACACATAGAAAATTGGTTGCATGCTACTCTAAATCATATGGTAAGTAAAATAATAAGGTTAACATCAAGTTAGCAAATAGTAGTTTTCAGCAAAATTCAAATCTTCACACTCTTGAGCCGAATGCATTACTTTCTATTCTATGCATCTTGTGATATGGATGTGTACATAACTACTCAGGGTGAGATGGAACTAAATAGATATTGCATGTCTAGTACTGAGCAATGGAATACTCAAAGGCAAGCTGAATTCAGGAACATGCTTTATATCATTTAGAGTGGAAAAGCCAATATTTTTGTTTAGTTCTGTAAATGCGAATGTTCCATTGTGTACAAAAGGTGAGTTACAGAAAGCAACTCCTGGAAATTTTGTAGCACACTGATAAAATTGGTTGTATACTACTCTAAATCATATGGTAAGTAAAATAATAAGGTTAACATCAAGTTAGCAAATAGTAGTTTTCAGCAAAATTGAAATCTACACACTATTCAGCTGAATGCATTACTTTCTGTACTATGCATTTTGAGATCTGGATGTGTTCAGAACTACTGAGGATCAGCTGGAATTGTATCGATATTGCATGTCTACTTACAGAGCAATGGAATACTCAAAGGCAAGCTGAATTCAGGAACCTGCTTCATAACATTTAGAGTGGAAATGCCGATATTTTTGATTAGTTCTGTAAACGCAACAGTTCCATTGTGTACAAAAGGTAAAGAAACAGAAGGTCACTTCTCGCACACTCACAAAATTGGTTGCATGCTACTCTAAAACATATGGTGAGTAAAATAATTTTTACATCATGTTTGCACAGACTAGTTTTCAGAAAAATTCAACACTACACTCTCTTGAGCCGAATGCATTACTTTCTATTCTATGCATTTTGAGATATGGATGTGTACATCACTACTCAGGGTGAGATGGAACTATATAGATATTGCATGTCTTCGACTCAGAGACATGAAATACTTAAACGCAAGCTGAATTCAAGAACCTACCCCATAACATTTAGAGTGGAATCGCCAATATCTTTGTTTAGTATTGTAAACGCAAATGTTCCATTATGTACAAAAGGTAATGAAACAGAAGGTCATTTCTCGCACACATAGAAAATTGGTTGCATGCTACTCTAAATCATATGGTAAGTAAAATAATAAGGTTAACATCAAGTTAGCAAATAGTAGTTTTCAGCAAAATTCAAATCTTCACACTCTTGAGCCGAATGCATTACTTTCTATTCTATGCATCTTGTGATATGGATGTGTACATAACTACTCAGGGTGAGATGGAACTAAATAGATATTGCATGTCTAGTACTGAGCAATGGAATACTCAAAGGCAAGCTGAATTCAGGAACATGCTTTATATCATTTAGAGTGGAAAAGCCAATATTTTTGTTTAGTTCTGTAAATGCAAATGTTCCATTGTGTACAAAAGGTAATGAAACAGAAGTTCACTTCTCGCACACTCATAAAATTGGTTGCATGGAACTCTAAATCATATCGTGTGTAAAACAATGTTTACATCATGTTAGCACAGACTAGTTTTCAGATAAATTCAACACTACACCCTCTTGAACTGAATGCATTACTTTCTATTCCATGGATTTTGAGATATGGATGTGTACATAACTACTCAGGGTGAGATGGAACTAAATAGATATTGCATGTCTTGTACTCAGAGACATGGAATACTTAAAGGCAAGCTGAATTCAGGAACCTGCTTCATAACATTTAGTGTGGAAACGCCAATAACTTTGTTTAGTTCTGTAAATGCAAATGTTCCATTGTGTACAAAAGGTAATGAAACAGAAGGTCACTTCTCGCACACTGATTAAATTGGTTGCATGCTACTCTAAATCATATGGTAAGTAAAATAATGTTAACATCAAGTTAGCAAATAGTAGTTTTCAGCAAAATTTAAATCTACACACTATTCAGCTGAATGCATTACTTTCTGTACTCTGCATTTTGAGATCTGGATGTGTACAGAACTACTGAGGATCAGCTGGAATTGAATCGATATTGCATGTCTACTACAGAGCAATGGAATACTCAAAGGCAAGCTGAATTCAGGAACCTTCTTCATAACATTTAGAGTGGAAAAGACAATATCTTTGTTTAGTTCTGTAAACGCAAATGTTCCATTTCGTGCAAAACGTGAGTTACTGAAAGCAACTCCTGGACAATTTGTAGCACACTGATAAAACTGTTTCCATAATATAAATCATATGGTGAGTAAAATAATGTTTACATCATGTTAGCACAGACTAGTATTCAGAAAAATTCAACACTACACCCTCTTGAACTGAATGCATTACTTTCTATTCTATGGATTTTGAGATATGGATGTGTACATAACTACTCAGGGTGAGATGGAACTAAATAGATATTGCATGTCTAGTACTGAGCAATGGAATACTCAAAGGCAAGCTGAATTCAGGAACATGCTTTATATCATTTAGAGTGGAAAAGCCTATATTTTTGTTTAGTTCTGTAAACGCGAATGTTCCATTGGGTACAAAAGGTGAGTTACAGAAAGCAACTCCTGGAAATTTTGTAGCACACTGATAAAATTGGTTGTATACTACTCTAAAACATATGGTGAGTAAAATAATTTTTACATCATGTTTGCACAGACTAGTTTTCAGAAAAATTCAACACTACACCCTCTTGAACTGAATGCATTACTTTCTATTCTATGGATTTTGAGATATGGATGTGTACATAACTACTCAGGGTGAGATGGAACTAAATAGATATTGCATGTCTAGTACTGAGCAATGGAATACTCAAAGGCAAGCTGAATTCAGGAACATGCTTTATATCATTTAGAGTGGAAAAGACAATATTTTTGTTTAGTTCTGTAAACGCGAATGTTCCATTGTGTACAAAAGGTGAGTTACAGAAAGCAACTCCTGGAAATTTTGTAGCACACTGATAAAATTGGTTGTATACTACTCTAAATCATATGGTAAGTAAAATAATAAGGTTAACATCAAGTTAGCAAATAGTAGTTTTCAGCAAAATTGAAATCTACAGACTATTCAGCTGAATGCATTACTTTCTGTACTATGCATTTTGAGATCTGGATGTGTTCAGAACTACTGAGGATCAGCTGGAATTGTATCGATATTGCATGTCTACTTACAGAGCAATGGATTACTCAAAGGCAAGCTGAATTCAGGAACCTGCTTCATAACATTTAGAGTGGAAATGCCGATATTTTTGATTAGTTCTGTAAACGCAACAGTTCCATTGTGTACAAAAGGTAAAGAAACAGAAGGTCACTTCTCGCACACTCACAAAATTGGTTGCATGCTACTCTAAAACATATGGTGAGTAAAATAATTTTTACATCATGTTTGCACAGAATAGTTTTCAGAAAAATTCAACACTAAACTCTCTTGAGCCGAATGCATTACTTTCTATTCTATGCATTTTGAGATATGGATGTGTACATCACTACTCAGGGTGAGATGGAACTATATAGATATTGCATGTCTTCGACTCAGAGACATGAAATACTTAAACGCAAGCTGAATTCAAGAACCTACCCCATAACATTTAGAGTGGAATCGCCAATATCTTTGTTTAGTATTGTAAACGCAAATGTTCCATTATGTACAAAAGGTAATGAAACAGAAGGTCATTTCTCGCACACATAGAAAATTGGTTGCATGCTACTCTAAATCATATGGTAAGTAAAATAATAAGGTTAACATCAAGTTAGCAAATAGTAGTTTTCAGCAAAATTCAAATCTTCACACTCTTGAGCCGAATGCATTACTTTCTATTCTATGCATCTTGTGATATGGATGTGTACATAACTACTCAGGGTGAGATGGAACTAAATAGATATTGCATGTCTAGTACTGAGCAATGGAATACTCAAAGGCAAGCTGAATTCAGGAACATGCTTTATATCATTTAGAGTGGAAAAGCCAATATTTTTGTTTAGTTCTGTAAATGCAAATGTTCCATTGTGTACAAAAGGTAATGAAACAGAAGTTCACTTCTCGCACACTCATAAAATTGGTTGCATGGAACTCTAAATCATATCGTGTGTAAAACAATGTTTACATCATGTTAGCACAGACTAGTTTTCAGATAAATTCAACACTACACCCTCTTGAACTGAATGCATTACTTTCTATTCCATGGATTTTGAGATATGGATGTGTACATAACTACTCAGGGTGAGATGGAACTAAATAGTTATTGCATGTCTTGTACTCAGAGACATGGAATACTTAAAGGCAAGCTGAATTCAGGAACCTGCTTCATAACATTTAGTGTGGAAACGCCAATAACTTTGTTTAGTTCTGTAAATGCAAATGTTCCATTGTGTACAAAAGGTAATGAAACAGAAGGTCACTTCTCGCACACTGATTAAATTGGTTGCATGCTACTCTAAATCATATGGTAAGTAAAATAATGTTAACATCAAGTTAGCAAATAGTAGTTTTCAGCAAAATTTAAATCTACACACTATTCAGCTGAATGCATTACTTTCTGTACTCTGCATTTTGAGATCTGGATGTGTACAGAACTACTGAGGATCAGCTGGAATTGAATCGATATTGCATGTCTACTACAGAGCAATGGAATACTCAAAGGCAAGCTGAATTCAGGAACCTTCTTCATAACATTTAGAGTGGAAAAGACAATATCTTTGTTTAGTTCTGTAAACGCAAATGTTCCATTTCGTGCAAAACGTGAGTTACTGAAAGCAACTCCTGGACAATTTGTAGCACACTGATAAAACTGTTTCCATAATATAAATCATATGGTGAGTAAAATAATGTTTACATCATGTTAGCACAGACTAGTATTCAGAAAAATTCAACACTACACCCTCTTGAACTGAATGCATTACTTTCTATTCTATGGATTTTGAGATATGGATCTGGAACTACTCAGGGTGAGATGGAACTAAATAGATATTGCATGTCTAGTACAGAGCAATGGAATACTCAAAGGCAAGCTGAATTCAGGAACATGCTTTATATCATTTAGAGTGGAAAAGACAATATTTTTGTTTAGTTCTGTAAACGCGAATGTTCCATTGTGTACAAAAGGTGAGTTACAGAAAGCAACTCCTGGAAATTTTGTAGCACACTGATAAAATTGGTTGTATACTACTCTAAATCATATGGTAAGTAAAATAATAAGGTTAACATCAAGTTAGCAAATAGTAGTTTTCAGCAAAATTGAAATCTACACACTATTCAGCTGAATGCATTACTTTCTGTACTATGCATTTTGAGATCTGGATGTGTTCAGAACTACTGAGGATCAGCTGGAATTGTATCGATATTGCATGTCTACTTACAGAGCAATGGAATACTCAAAGGCAAGCTGAATTCAGGAACCTGCTTCATAACATTTAGAGTGGAAATGCCGATATTTTTGATTAGTTCTGTAAACGCAACAGTTCCATTGTGTACAAAAGGTAAAGAAACAGAAGGTCACTTCTCGCACACTCACAAAATTGGTTGCATGCTACTCTAAAACATATGGTGAGTAAAATAATTTTTACATCATGTTTGCACAGACTAGTTTTCAGAAAAATTCAACACTAAACTCTCTTGAGCCGAATGCATTACTTTCTATTCTATGCATTTTGAGATATGGATGTGTACATCACTACTCAGGGTGAGATGGAACTATATAGATATTGCATGTCTTCGACTCAGAGACATGAAATACTTAAACGCAAGCTGAATTCAAGAACCTACCCCATAACATTTAGAGTGGAATCGCCAATATCTTTGTTTAGTATTGTAAACGCAAATGTTCCATTATGTACAAAAGGTAATGAAACAGAAGGTCATTTCTCGCACACATAGAAAATTGGTTGCATGCTACTCTAAATCATATGGTAAGTAAAATAATAAGGTTAACATCAAGTTAGCAAATAGTAGTTTTCAGCAAAATTCAAATCTTCACACTCTTGAGCCGAATGCATTACTTTCTATTCTATGCATCTTGTGATATGGATGTGTACATAACTACTCAGGGTGAGATGGAACTAAATAGATATTGCATGTCTAGTACTGAGCAATGGAATACTCAAAGGCAAGCTGAATTCAGGAACATGCTTTATATCATTTAGAGTGGAAAAGCCAATATTTTTGTTTAGTTCTGTAAATGCGAATGTTCCATTGTGTACAAAAGGTGAGTTACAGAAAGCAACTCCTGGAAATTTTGTAGCACACTGATAAAATTGGTTGTATACTACTCTAAATCATATGGTAAGTAAAATAATAAGGTTAACATCAAGTTAGCAAATAGTAGTTTTCAGCAAAATTGAAATCTACACACTATTCAGCTGAATGCATTACTTTCTGTACTATGCATTTTGAGATCTGGATGTGTTCAGAACTACTGAGGATCAGCTGGAATTGTATCGATATTGCATGTCTACTTACAGAGCAATGGAATACTCAAAGGCAAGCTGAATTCAGGAACCTGCTTCATAACATTTAGAGTGGAAATGCCGATATTTTTGATTAGTTCTGTAAACGCAACAGTTCCATTGTGTACAAAAGGTAAAGAAACAGAAGGTCACTTCTCGCACACTCACAAAATTGGTTGCATGCTACTCTAAAACATATGGTGAGTAAAATAATTTTTACATCATGTTTGCACAGACTAGTTTTCAGAAAAATTCAACACTACACTCTCTTGAGCCGAATGCATTACTTTCTATTCTATGCATTTTGAGATATGGATGTGTACATCACTACTCAGGGTGAGATGGAACTATATAGATATTGCATGTCTTCGACTCAGAGACATGAAATACTTAAACGCAAGCTGAATTCAAGAACCTACCCCATAACATTTAGAGTGGAATCGCCAATATCTTTGTTTAGTATTGTAAACGCAAATGTTCCATTATGTACAAAAGGTAATGAAACAGAAGGTCATTTCTCGCACACATAGAAAATTGGTTGCATGCTACTCTAAATCATATGGTAAGTAAAATAATAAGGTTAACATCAAGTTAGCAAATAGTAGTTTTCAGCAAAATTCAAATCTTCACACTCTTGAGCCGAATGCATTACTTTCTATTCTATGCATCTTGTGATATGGATGTGTACATAACTACTCAGGGTGAGATGGAACTAAATAGATATTGCATGTCTAGTACTGAGCAATGGAATACTCAAAGGCAAGCTGAATTCAGGAACATGCTTTATATCATTTAGAGTGGAAAAGCCAATATTTTTGTTTAGTTCTGTAAATGCAAATGTTCCATTGTGTACAAAAGGTAATGAAACAGAAGTTCACTTCTCGCACACTCATAAAATTGGTTGCATGGAACTCTAAATCATATCGTGTGTAAAACAATGTTTACATCATGTTAGCACAGACTAGTTTTCAGATAAATTCAACACTACACCCTCTTGAACTGAATGCATTACTTTCTATTCCATGGATTTTGAGATATGGATGTGTACATAACTACTCAGGGTGAGATGGAACTAAATAGATATTGCATGTCTTGTACTCAGAGACATGGAATACTTAAAGGCAAGCTGAATTCAGGAACCTGCTTCATAACATTTAGTGTGGAAACGCCAATAACTTTGTTTAGTTCTGTAAATGCAAATGTTCCATTGTGTACAAAAGGTAATGAAACAGAAGGTCACTTCTCGCACACTGATTAAATTGGTTGCATGCTACTCTAAATCATATGGTAAGTAAAATAATGTTAACATCAAGTTAGCAAATAGTAGTTTTCAGCAAAATTTAAATCTACACACTATTCAGCTGAATGCATTAATTTCTGTACTCTGCATTTTGAGATCTGGATGTGTACAGAACTACTGAGGATCAGCTGGAATTGAATCGATACTGCATGTCTACTACCGAGCAATGGAATACTCAAAGGCAAGCTGAATTCAGGAACCTTCTTCATAACATTTAGAGTGGAAAAGACAATATCTTTGTTTAGTTCTGTAAACGCAAATGTTCCATTTCGTGCAAAACGTGAGTTACTGAAAGCAACTCCTGGACAATTTGTAGCACACTGATAAAACTGTTTCCATAATATAAATCATATGGTGAGTAAAATAATGTTTACATCATGTTAGCACAGACTAGTTTTCAGAAAAATTCAACACTACACCCTCTTGAACTGAATGCATTACTTTCTATTCTATGGATTTTGAGATATGGATGTGTACATAACTACTCAGGGTGAGATGGAACTAAATAGATATTGCATGTCTAGTACTGAGCAATGGAATACTCAAAGGCAAGCTGAATTCAGGAACATGCTTTATATCATTTAGAGTGGAAAAGCCAATATTTTTGTTTAGTTCTGTAAACGCGAATGTTCCATTGTGTACAAAAGGTGAGTTACAGAAAGCAACTCCTGGAAATTTTGTAGCACACTGATAAAATTGGTTGTATACTACTCTAAATCATATGGTAAGTAAAATAATAAGGTTAACATCAAGTTAGCAAATAGTAGTTTTCAGCAAAATTGAAATCTACACACTATTCAGCTGAATGCATTACTTTCTGTACTATGCATTTTGAGATCTGGATGTGTTCAGAACTACTGAGGATCAGCTGGAATTGTATCGATATTGCATGTCTACTTACAGAGCAATGGAATACTCAAAGGCAAGCTGAATTCAGGAACCTGCTTCATAACATTTAGAGTGGAATCGCCAATATCTTTGTTTAGTATTGTAAACGCAAATGTTCCATTATGTACAAAAGGTAATGAAACAGAAGGTCATTTCTCGCACACATAGAAAATTGGTTGCATGCTACTCTAAATCATATGGTAAGTAAAATAATAAGGTTAACATCAAGTTAGCAAATAGTAGTTTTCAGCAAAATTGAAATCTACAGACTATTCAGCTGAATGCATTACTTTCTGTACTATGCATTTTGAGATCTGGATGTGTTCAGAACTACTGAGGATCAGCTGGAATTGTATCGATATTGCATGTCTACTTACAGAGCAATGGATTACTCAAAGGCAAGCTGAATTCAGGAACCTGCTTCATAACATTTAGAGTGGAAATGCCGATATTTTTGATTAGTTCTGTAAACGCAACAGTTCCATTGTGTACAAAAGGTAAAGAAACAGAAGGTCACTTCTCGCACACTCACAAAATTGGTTGCATGCTACTCTAAAACATATGGTGAGTAAAATAATTTTTACATCATGTTTGCACAGAATAGTTTTCAGAAAAATTCAACACTAAACTCTCTTGAGCCGAATGCATTACTTTCTATTCTATGCATTTTGAGATATGGATGTGTACATCACTACTCAGGGTGAGATGGAACTATATAGATATTGCATGTCTTCGACTCAGAGACATGAAATACTTAAACGCAAGCTGAATTCAAGAACCTACCCCATAACATTTAGAGTGGAATCGCCAATATCTTTGTTTAGTATTGTAAACGCAAATGTTCCATTATGTACAAAAGGTAATGAAACAGAAGGTCATTTCTCGCACACATAGAAAATTGGTTGCATGCTACTCTAAATCATATGGTAAGTAAAATAATAAGGTTAACATCAAGTTAGCAAATAGTAGTTTTCAGCAAAATTCAAATCTTCACACTCTTGAGCCGAATGCATTACTTTCTATTCTATGCATCTTGTGATATGGATGTGTACATAACTACTCAGGGTGAGATGGAACTAAATAGATATTGCATGTCTAGTACTGAGCAATGGAATACTCAAAGGCAAGCTGAATTCAGGAACATGCTTTATATCATTTAGAGTGGAAAAGCCAATATTTTTGTTTAGTTCTGTAAATGCAAATGTTCCATTGTGTACAAAAGGTAATGAAACAGAAGTTCACTTCTCGCACACTCATAAAATTGGTTGCATGGAACTCTAAATCATATCGTGTGTAAAACAATGTTTACATCATGTTAGCACAGACTAGTTTTCAGATAAATTCAACACTACACCCTCTTGAACTGAATGCATTACTTTCTATTCCATGGATTTTGAGATATGGATGTGTACATAACTACTCAGGGTGAGATGGAACTAAATAGTTATTGCATGTCTTGTACTCAGAGACATGGAATACTTAAAGGCAAGCTGAATTCAGGAACCTGCTTCATAACATTTAGTGTGGAAACGCCAATAACTTTGTTTAGTTCTGTAAATGCAAATGTTCCATTGTGTACAAAAGGTAATGAAACAGAAGGTCACTTCTCGCACACTGATTAAATTGGTTGCATGCTACTCTAAATCATATGGTAAGTAAAATAATGTTAACATCAAGTTAGCAAATAGTAGTTTTCAGCAAAATTTAAATCTACACACTATTCAGCTGAATGCATTACTTTCTGTACTCTGCATTTTGAGATCTGGATGTGTACAGAACTACTGAGGATCAGCTGGAATTGAATCGATATTGCATGTCTACTACAGAGCAATGGAATACTCAAAGGCAAGCTGAATTCAGGAACCTTCTTCATAACATTTAGAGTGGAAAAGACAATATCTTTGTTTAGTTCTGTAAACGCAAATGTTCCATTTCGTGCAAAACGTGAGTTACTGAAAGCAACTCCTGGACAATTTGTAGCACACTGATAAAACTGTTTCCATAATATAAATCATATGGTGAGTAAAATAATGTTTACATCATGTTAGCACAGACTAGTATTCAGAAAAATTCAACACTACACCCTCTTGAACTGAATGCATTACTTTCTATTCTATGGATTTTGAGATATGGATCTGGAACTACTCAGGGTGAGATGGAACTAAATAGATATTGCATGTCTAGTACAGAGCAATGGAATACTCAAAGGCAAGCTGAATTCAGGAACATGCTTTATATCATTTAGAGTGGAAAAGACAATATTTTTGTTTAGTTCTGTAAACGCGAATGTTCCATTGTGTACAAAAGGTGAGTTACAGAAAGCAACTCCTGGAAATTTTGTAGCACACTGATAAAATTGGTTGTATACTACTCTAAATCATATGGTAAGTAAAATAATAAGGTTAACATCAAGTTAGCAAATAGTAGTTTTCAGCAAAATTGAAATCTACACACTATTCAGCTGAATGCATTACTTTCTGTACTATGCATTTTGAGATCTGGATGTGTTCAGAACTACTGAGGATCAGCTGGAATTGTATCGATATTGCATGTCTACTTACAGAGCAATGGAATACTCAAAGGCAAGCTGAATTCAGGAACCTGCTTCATAACATTTAGAGTGGAAATGCCGATATTTTTGATTAGTTCTGTAAACGCAACAGTTCCATTGTGTACAAAAGGTAAAGAAACAGAAGGTCACTTCTCGCACACTCACAAAATTGGTTGCATGCTACTCTAAAACATATGGTGAGTAAAATAATTTTTACATCATGTTTGCACAGACTAGTTTTCAGAAAAATTCAACACTAAACTCTCTTGAGCCGAATGCATTACTTTCTATTCTATGCATTTTGAGATATGGATGTGTACATCACTACTCAGGGTGAGATGGAACTATATAGATATTGCATGTCTTCGACTCAGAGACATGAAATACTTAAACGCAAGCTGAATTCAAGAACCTACCCCATAACATTTAGAGTGGAATCGCCAATATCTTTGTTTAGTATTGTAAACGCAAATGTTCCATTATGTACAAAAGGTAATGAAACAGAAGGTCATTTCTCGCACACATAGAAAATTGGTTGCATGCTACTCTAAATCATATGGTAAGTAAAATAATAAGGTTAACATCAAGTTAGCAAATAGTAGTTTTCAGCAAAATTCAAATCTTCACACTCTTGAGCCGAATGCATTACTTTCTATTCTATGCATCTTGTGATATGGATGTGTACATAACTACTCAGGGTGAGATGGAACTAAATAGATATTGCATGTCTAGTACTGAGCAATGGAATACTCAAAGGCAAGCTGAATTCAGGAACATGCTTTATATCATTTAGAGTGGAAAAGCCAATATTTTTGTTTAGTTCTGTAAATGCGAATGTTCCATTGTGTACAAAAGGTGAGTTACAGAAAGCAACTCCTGGAAATTTTGTAGCACACTGATAAAATTGGTTGTATACTACTCTAAATCATATGGTAAGTAAAATAATAAGGTTAACATCAAGTTAGCAAATAGTAGTTTTCAGCAAAATTGAAATCTACACACTATTCAGCTGAATGCATTACTTTCTGTACTATGCATTTTGAGATCTGGATGTGTTCAGAACTACTGAGGATCAGCTGGAATTGTATCGATATTGCATGTCTACTTACAGAGCAATGGAATACTCAAAGGCAAGCTGAATTCAGGAACCTGCTTCATAACATTTAGAGTGGAAATGCCGATATTTTTGATTAGTTCTGTAAACGCAACAGTTCCATTGTGTACAAAAGGTAAAGAAACAGAAGGTCACTTCTCGCACACTCACAAAATTGGTTGCATGCTACTCTAAAACATATGGTGAGTAAAATAATTTTTACATCATGTTTGCACAGACTAGTTTTCAGAAAAATTCAACACTACACTCTCTTGAGCCGAATGCATTACTTTCTATTCTATGCATTTTGAGATATGGATGTGTACATCACTACTCAGGGTGAGATGGAACTATATAGATATTGCATGTCTTCGACTCAGAGACATGAAATACTTAAACGCAAGCTGAATTCAAGAACCTACCCCATAACATTTAGAGTGGAATCGCCAATATCTTTGTTTAGTATTGTAAACGCAAATGTTCCATTATGTACAAAAGGTAATGAAACAGAAGGTCATTTCTCGCACACATAGAAAATTGGTTGCATGCTACTCTAAATCATATGGTAAGTAAAATAATAAGGTTAACATCAAGTTAGCAAATAGTAGTTTTCAGCAAAATTCAAATCTTCACACTCTTGAGCCGAATGCATTACTTTCTATTCTATGCATCTTGTGATATGGATGTGTACATAACTACTCAGGGTGAGATGGAACTAAATAGATATTGCATGTCTAGTACTGAGCAATGGAATACTCAAAGGCAAGCTGAATTCAGGAACATGCTTTATATCATTTAGAGTGGAAAAGCCAATATTTTTGTTTAGTTCTGTAAATGCAAATGTTCCATTGTGTACAAAAGGTAATGAAACAGAAGTTCACTTCTCGCACACTCATAAAATTGGTTGCATGGAACTCTAAATCATATCGTGTGTAAAACAATGTTTACATCATGTTAGCACAGACTAGTTTTCAGATAAATTCAACACTACACCCTCTTGAACTGAATGCATTACTTTCTATTCCATGGATTTTGAGATATGGATGTGTACATAACTACTCAGGGTGAGATGGAACTAAATAGATATTGCATGTCTTGTACTCAGAGACATGGAATACTTAAAGGCAAGCTGAATTCAGGAACCTGCTTCATAACATTTAGTGTGGAAACGCCAATAACTTTGTTTAGTTCTGTAAATGCAAATGTTCCATTGTGTACAAAAGGTAATGAAACAGAAGGTCACTTCTCGCACACTGATTAAATTGGTTGCATGCTACTCTAAATCATATGGTAAGTAAAATAATGTTAACATCAAGTTAGCAAATAGTAGTTTTCAGCAAAATTTAAATCTACACACTATTCAGCTGAATGCATTAATTTCTGTACTCTGCATTTTGAGATCTGGATGTGTACAGAACTACTGAGGATCAGCTGGAATTGAATCGATACTGCATGTCTACTACCGAGCAATGGAATACTCAAAGGCAAGCTGAATTCAGGAACCTTCTTCATAACATTTAGAGTGGAAAAGACAATATCTTTGTTTAGTTCTGTAAACGCAAATGTTCCATTTCGTGCAAAACGTGAGTTACTGAAAGCAACTCCTGGACAATTTGTAGCACACTGATAAAACTGTTTCCATAATATAAATCATATGGTGAGTAAAATAATGTTTACATCATGTTAGCACAGACTAGTTTTCAGAAAAATTCAACACTACACCCTCTTGAACTGAATGCATTACTTTCTATTCTATGGATTTTGAGATATGGATGTGTACATAACTACTCAGGGTGAGATGGAACTAAATAGATATTGCATGTCTAGTACTGAGCAATGGAATACTCAAAGGCAAGCTGAATTCAGGAACATGCTTTATATCATTTAGAGTGGAAAAGCCAATATTTTTGTTTAGTTCTGTAAACGCGAATGTTCCATTGTGTACAAAAGGTGAGTTACAGAAAGCAACTCCTGGAAATTTTGTAGCACACTGATAAAATTGGTTGTATACTACTCTAAATCATATGGTAAGTAAAATAATAAGGTTAACATCAAGTTAGCAAATAGTAGTTTTCAGCAAAATTGAAATCTACACACTATTCAGCTGAATGCATTACTTTCTGTACTATGCATTTTGAGATCTGGATGTGTTCAGAACTACTGAGGATCAGCTGGAATTGTATCGATATTGCATGTCTACTTACAGAGCAATGGAATACTCAAAGGCAAGCTGAATTCAGGAACCTGCTTCATAACATTTAGAGTGGAATCGCCAATATCTTTGTTTAGTATTGTAAACGCAAATGTTCCATTATGTACAAAAGGTAATGAAACAGAAGGTCATTTCTCGCACACATAGAAAATTGGTTGCATGCTACTCTAAATCATATGGTAAGTAAAATAATAAGGTTAACATCAAGTTAGCAAATAGTAGTTTTCAGCAAAATTCAAATCTTCACACTCTTGAGCCGAATGCATTACTTTCTATTCTATGCATCTTGTGATATGGATGTGTACATAACTACTCAGGGTGAGATGGAACTAAATAGATATTGCATGTCTAGTACTGAGCAATGGAATACTCAAAGGCAAGCTGAATTCAGGAACATGCTTTATATCATTTAGAGTGGAAAAGCCAATATTTTTGTTTAGTTCTGTAAATGCGAATGTTCCATTGTGTACAAAAGGTGAGTTACAGAAAGCAACTCCTGGAAATTTTGTAGCACACTGATAAAATTGGTTGTATACTACTCTAAATCATATGGTAAGTAAAATAATAAGGTTAACATCAAGTTAGCAAATAGTAGTTTTCAGCAAAATTGAAATCTACACACTATTCAGCTGAATGCATTACTTTCTGTACTATGCATTTTGAGATCTGGATGTGTTCAGAACTACTGAGGATCAGCTGGAATTGTATCGATATTGCATGTCTACTTACAGAGCAATGGAATACTCAAAGGCAAGCTGAATTCAGGAACCTGCTTCATAACATTCAGAGTGGAAATGCCGATATTTTTGATTAGTTCTGTAAACGCAACAGTTCCATTGTGTACAAAAGGTAAAGAAACAGAAGGTCACTTCTCGCACACTCACAAAATTGGTTGCATGCTACTCTAAAACATATGGTGAGTAAAATAATTTTTACATCATGTTTGCACAGACTAGTTTTCAGAAAAATTCAACACTACACTCTCTTGAGCCGAATGCATTACTTTCTATTCTATGCATTTTGAGATATGGATGTGTACATCACTACTCAGGGTGAGATGGAACTATATAGATATTGCATGTCTTCGACTCAGAGACATGAAATACTTAAACGCAAGCTGAATTCAAGAACCTACCCCATAACATTTAGAGTGGAATCGCCAATATCTTTGTTTAGTATTGTAAACGCAAATGTTCCATTATGTACAAAAGGTAATGAAACAGAAGGTCATTTCTCGCACACATAGAAAATTGGTTGCATGCTACTCTAAATCATATGGTAAGTAAAATAATAAGGTTAACATCAAGTTAGCAAATAGTAGTTTTCAGCAAAATTCAAATCTTCACACTCTTGAGCCGAATGCATTACTTTCTATTCTATGCATCTTGTGATATGGATGTGTACATAACTACTCAGGGTGAGATGGAACTAAATAGATATTGCATGTCTAGTACTGAGCAATGGAATACTCAAAGGCAAGCTGAATTCAGGAACATGCTTTATATCATTTAGAGTGGAAAAGCCAATATTTTTGTTTAGTTCTGTAAATGCAAATGTTCCATTGTGTACAAAAGGTAATGAAACAGAAGTTCACTTCTCGCACACTCATAAAATTGGTTGCATGGAACTCTAAATCATATCGTGTGTAAAACAATGTTTACATCATGTTAGCACAGACTAGTTTTCAGATAAATTCAACACTACACCCTCTTGAACTGAATGCATTACTTTCTATTCCATGGATTTTGAGATATGGATGTGTACATAACTACTCAGGGTGAGATGGAACTAAATAGATATTGCATGTCTTGTACTCAGAGACATGGAATACTTAAAGGCAAGCTGAATTCAGGAACCTGCTTCATAACATTTAGTGTGGAAACGCCAATAACTTTGTTTAGTTCTGTAAATGCAAATGTTCCATTGTGTACAAAAGGTAATGAAACAGAAGGTCACTTCTCGCACACTGATTAAATTGGTTGCATGCTACTCTAAATCATATGGTAAGTAAAATAATGTTAACATCAAGTTAGCAAATAGTAGTTTTCAGCAAAATTTAAATCTACACACTATTCAGCTGAATGCATTACTTTCTGTACTCTGCATTTTGAGATCTGGATGTGTACAGAACTACTGAGGATCAGCTGGAATTGAATCGATATTGCATGTCTACTACAGAGCAATGGAATACTCAAAGGCAAGCTGAATTCAGGAACCTTCTTCATAACATTTAGAGTGGAAAAGACAATATCTTTGTTTAGTTCTGTAAACGCAAATGTTCCATTTCGTGCAAAACGTGAGTTACTGAAAGCAACTCCTGGACAATTTGTAGCACACTGATAAAACTGTTTCCATAATATAAATCATATGGTGAGTAAAATAATGTTTACATCATGTTAGCACAGACTAGTATTCAGAAAAATTCAACACTACACCCTCTTGAACTGAATGCATTACTTTCTATTCTATGGATTTTGAGATATGGATGTGTACATAACTACTCAGGGTGAGATGGAACTAAATAGATATTGCATGTCTAGTACTGAGCAATGGAATACTCAAAGGCAAGCTGAATTCAGGAACATGCTTTATATCATTTAGAGTGGAAAAGCCTATATTTTTGTTTAGTTCTGTAAACGCGAATGTTCCATTGGGTACAAAAGGTGAGTTACAGAAAGCAACTCCTGGAAATTTTGTAGCACACTGATAAAATTGGTTGTATACTACTCTAAAACATATGGTGAGTAAAATAATTTTTACATCATGTTTGCACAGACTAGTTTTCAGAAAAATTCAACACTACACCCTCTTGAACTGAATGCATTACTTTCTATTCTATGGATTTTGAGATATGGATGTGTACATAACTACTCAGGGTGAGATGGAACTAAATAGATATTGCATGTCTAGTACTGAGCAATGGAATACTCAAAGGCAAGCTGAATTCAGGAACATGCTTTATATCATTTAGAGTGGAAAAGACAATATTTTTGTTTAGTTCTGTAAACGCGAATTTTCATTGTGTACAAAAGGTGAGTTACAGAAAGCAACTCCTGGAAATTTTGTAGCACACTGATAAAATTGGTTGTATACTACTCTAAATCATATGGTAAGTAAAATAATAAGGTTAACATCAAGTTAGCAAATAGTAGTTTTCAGCAAAATTGAAATCTACAGACTATTCAGCTGAATGCATTACTTTCTGTACTATGCATTTTGAGATCTGGATGTGTTCAGAACTACTGAGGATCAGCTGGAATTGTATCGATATTGCATGTCTACTTACAGAGCAATGGATTACTCAAAGGCAAGCTGAATTCAGGAACCTGCTTCATAACATTTAGAGTGGAAATGCCGATATTTTTGATTAGTTCTGTAAACGCAACAGTTCCATTGTGTACAAAAGGTAAAGAAACAGAAGGTCACTTCTCGCACACTCACAAAATTGGTTGCATGCTACTCTAAAACATATGGTGAGTAAAATAATTTTTACATCATGTTTGCACAGAATAGTTTTCAGAAAAATTCAACACTAAACTCTCTTGAGCCGAATGCATTACTTTCTATTCTATGCATTTTGAGATATGGATGTGTACATCACTACTCAGGGTGAGATGGAACTATATAGATATTGCATGTCTTCGACTCAGAGACATGAAATACTTAAACGCAAGCTGAATTCAAGAACCTACCCCATAACATTTAGAGTGGAATCGCCAATATCTTTGTTTAGTATTGTAAACGCAAATGTTCCATTATGTACAAAAGGTAATGAAACAGAAGGTCATTTCTCGCACACATAGAAAATTGGTTGCATGCTACTCTAAATCATATGGTAAGTAAAATAATAAGGTTAACATCAAGTTAGCAAATAGTAGTTTTCAGCAAAATTCAAATCTTCACACTCTTGAGCCGAATGCATTACTTTCTATTCTATGCATCTTGTGATATGGATGTGTACATAACTACTCAGGGTGAGATGGAACTAAATAGATATTGCATGTCTAGTACTGAGCAATGGAATACTCAAAGGCAAGCTGAATTCAGGAACATGCTTTATATCATTTAGAGTGGAAAAGCCAATATTTTTGTTTAGTTCTGTAAATGCAAATGTTCCATTGTGTACAAAAGGTAATGAAACAGAAGTTCACTTCTCGCACACTCATAAAATTGGTTGCATGGAACTCTAAATCATATCGTGTGTAAAACAATGTTTACATCATGTTAGCACAGACTAGTTTTCAGATAAATTCAACACTACACCCTCTTGAACTGAATGCATTACTTTCTATTCCATGGATTTTGAGATATGGATGTGTACATAACTACTCAGGGTGAGATGGAACTAAATAGATATTGCATGTCTTGTACTCAGAGACATGGAATACTTAAAGGCAAGCTGAATTCAGGAACCTGCTTCATAACATTTAGTGTGGAAACGCCAATAACTTTGTTTAGTTCTGTAAATGCAAATGTTCCATTGTGTACAAAAGGTAATGAAACAGAAGGTCACTTCTCGCACACTGATTAAATTGGTTGCATGCTACTCTAAATCATATGGTAAGTAAAATAATGTTAACATCAAGTTAGCAAATAGTAGTTTTCAGCAAAATTTAAATCTACACACTATTCAGCTGAATGCATTACTTTCTGTACTCTGCATTTTGAGATCTGGATGTGTACAGAACTACTGAGGATCAGCTGGAATTGAATCGATATTGCATGTCTACTACAGAGCAATGGAATACTCAAAGGCAAGCTGAATTCAGGAACCTTCTTCATAACATTTAGAGTGGAAAAGACAATATCTTTGTTTAGTTCTGTAAACGCAAATGTTCCATTTCGTGCAAAACGTGAGTTACTGAAAGCAACTCCTGGACAATTTGTAGCACACTGATAAAACTGTTTCCATAATATAAATCATATGGTGAGTAAAATAATGTTTACATCATGTTAGCACAGACTAGTATTCAGAAAAATTCAACACTACACCCTCTTGAACTGAATGCATTACTTTCTATTCTATGGATTTTGAGATATGGATGTGTACATAACTACTCAGGGTGAGATGGAACTAAATAGATATTGCATGTCTAGTACTGAGCAATGGAATACTCAAAGGCAAGCTGAATTCAGGAACATGCTTTATATCATTTAGAGTGGAAAAGCCTATATTTTTGTTTAGTTCTGTAAACGCGAATGTTCCATTGGGTACAAAAGGTGAGTTACAGAAAGCAACTCCTGGAAATTTTGTAGCACACTGATAAAATTGGTTGTATACTACTCTAAAACATATGGTGAGTAAAATAATTTTTACATCATGTTTGCACAGACTAGTTTTCAGAAAAATTCAACACTACACCCTCTTGAACTGAATGCATTACTTTCTATTCTATGGATTTTGAGATATGGATGTGTACATAACTACTCAGGGTGAGATGGAACTAAATAGATATTGCATGTCTAGTACTGAGCAATGGAATACTCAAAGGCAAGCTGAATTCAGGAACATGCTTTATATCATTTAGAGTGGAAAAGACAATATTTTTGTTTAGTTCTGTAAACGCGAATGTTCCATTGTGTACAAAAGGTGAGTTACAGAAAGCAACTCCTGGAAATTTTGTAGCACACTGATAAAATTGGTTGTATACTACTCTAAATCATATGGTAAGTAAAATAATAAGGTTAACATCAAGTTAGCAAATAGTAGTTTTCAGCAAAATTGAAATCTACAGACTATTCAGCTGAATGCATTACTTTCTGTACTATGCATTTTGAGATCTGGATGTGTTCAGAACTACTGAGGATCAGCTGGAATTGTATCGATATTGCATGTCTACTTACAGAGCAATGGATTACTCAAAGGCAAGCTGAATTCAGGAACCTGCTTCATAACATTTAGAGTGGAAATGCCGATATTTTTGATTAGTTCTGTAAACGCAACAGTTCCATTGTGTACAAAAGGTAAAGAAACAGAAGGTCACTTCTCGCACACTCACAAAATTGGTTGCATGCTACTCTAAAACATATGGTGAGTAAAATAATTTTTACATCATGTTTGCACAGAATAGTTTTCAGAAAAATTCAACACTAAACTCTCTTGAGCCGAATGCATTACTTTCTATTCTATGCATTTTGAGATATGGATGTGTACATCACTACTCAGGGTGAGATGGAACTATATAGATATTGCATGTCTTCGACTCAGAGACATGAAATACTTAAACGCAAGCTGAATTCAAGAACCTACCCCATAACATTTAGAGTGGAATCGCCAATATCTTTGTTTAGTATTGTAAACGCAAATGTTCCATTATGTACAAAAGGTAATGAAACAGAAGGTCATTTCTCGCACACATAGAAAATTGGTTGCATGCTACTCTAAATCATATGGTAAGTAAAATAATAAGGTTAACATCAAGTTAGCAAATAGTAGTTTTCAGCAAAATTCAAATCTTCACACTCTTGAGCCGAATGCATTACTTTCTATTCTATGCATCTTGTGATATGGATGTGTACATAACTACTCAGGGTGAGATGGAACTAAATAGATATTGCATGTCTAGTACTGAGCAATGGAATACTCAAAGGCAAGCTGAATTCAGGAACATGCTTTATATCATTTAGAGTGGAAAAGCCAATATTTTTGTTTAGTTCTGTAAATGCAAATGTTCCATTGTGTACAAAAGGTAATGAAACAGAAGTTCACTTCTCGCACACTCATAAAATTGGTTGCATGGAACTCTAAATCATATCGTGTGTAAAACAATGTTTACATCATGTTAGCACAGACTAGTTTTCAGATAAATTCAACACTACACCCTCTTGAACTGAATGCATTACTTTCTATTCCATGGATTTTGAGATATGGATGTGTACATAACTACTCAGGGTGAGATGGAACTAAATAGTTATTGCATGTCTTGTACTCAGAGACATGGAATACTTAAAGGCAAGCTGAATTCAGGAACCTGCTTCATAACATTTAGTGTGGAAACGCCAATAACTTTGTTTAGTTCTGTAAATGCAAATGTTCCATTGTGTACAAAAGGTAATGAAACAGAAGGTCACTTCTCGCACACTGATTAAATTGGTTGCATGCTACTCTAAATCATATGGTAAGTAAAATAATGTTAACATCAAGTTAGCAAATAGTAGTTTTCAGCAAAATTTAAATCTACACACTATTCAGCTGAATGCATTACTTTCTGTACTCTGCATTTTGAGATCTGGATGTGTACAGAACTACTGAGGATCAGCTGGAATTGAATCGATATTGCATGTCTACTACAGAGCAATGGAATACTCAAAGGCAAGCTGAATTCAGGAACCTTCTTCATAACATTTAGAGTGGAAAAGACAATATCTTTGTTTAGTTCTGTAAACGCAAATGTTCCATTTCGTGCAAAACGTGAGTTACTGAAAGCAACTCCTGGACAATTTGTAGCACACTGATAAAACTGTTTCCATAATATAAATCATATGGTGAGTAAAATAATGTTTACATCATGTTAGCACAGACTAGTATTCAGAAAAATTCAACACTACACCCTCTTGAACTGAATGCATTACTTTCTATTCTATGGATTTTGAGATATGGATCTGGAACTACTCAGGGTGAGATGGAACTAAATAGATATTGCATGTCTAGTACAGAGCAATGGAATACTCAAAGGCAAGCTGAATTCAGGAACATGCTTTATATCATTTAGAGTGGAAAAGACAATATTTTTGTTTAGTTCTGTAAACGCGAATGTTCCATTGTGTACAAAAGGTGAGTTACAGAAAGCAACTCCTGGAAATTTTGTAGCACACTGATAAAATTGGTTGTATACTACTCTAAATCATATGGTAAGTAAAATAATAAGGTTAACATCAAGTTAGCAAATAGTAGTTTTCAGCAAAATTGAAATCTACACACTATTCAGCTGAATGCATTACTTTCTGTACTATGCATTTTGAGATCTGGATGTGTTCAGAACTACTGAGGATCAGCTGGAATTGTATCGATATTGCATGTCTACTTACAGAGCAATGGAATACTCAAAGGCAAGCTGAATTCAGGAACCTGCTTCATAACATTTAGAGTGGAAATGCCGATATTTTTGATTAGTTCTGTAAACGCAACAGTTCCATTGTGTACAAAAGGTAAAGAAACAGAAGGTCACTTCTCGCACACTCACAAAATTGGTTGCATGCTACTCTAAAACATATGGTGAGTAAAATAATTTTTACATCATGTTTGCACAGACTAGTTTTCAGAAAAATTCAACACTAAACTCTCTTGAGCCGAATGCATTACTTTCTATTCTATGCATTTTGAGATATGGATGTGTACATCACTACTCAGGGTGAGATGGAACTATATAGATATTGCATGTCTTCGACTCAGAGACATGAAATACTTAAACGCAAGCTGAATTCAAGAACCTACCCCATAACATTTAGAGTGGAATCGCCAATATCTTTGTTTAGTATTGTAAACGCAAATGTTCCATTATGTACAAAAGGTAATGAAACAGAAGGTCATTTCTCGCACACATAGAAAATTGGTTGCATGCTACTCTAAATCATATGGTAAGTAAAATAATAAGGTTAACATCAAGTTAGCAAATAGTAGTTTTCAGCAAAATTCAAATCTTCACACTCTTGAGCCGAATGCATTACTTTCTATTCTATGCATCTTGTGATATGGATGTGTACATAACTACTCAGGGTGAGATGGAACTAAATAGATATTGCATGTCTAGTACTGAGCAATGGAATACTCAAAGGCAAGCTGAATTCAGGAACATGCTTTATATCATTTAGAGTGGAAAAGCCAATATTTTTGTTTAGTTCTGTAAATGCGAATGTTCCATTGTGTACAAAAGGTGAGTTACAGAAAGCAACTCCTGGAAATTTTGTAGCACACTGATAAAATTGGTTGTATACTACTCTAAATCATATGGTAAGTAAAATAATAAGGTTAACATCAAGTTAGCAAATAGTAGTTTTCAGCAAAATTGAAATCTACACACTATTCAGCTGAATGCATTACTTTCTGTACTATGCATTTTGAGATCTGGATGTGTTCAGAACTACTGAGGATCAGCTGGAATTGTATCGATATTGCATGTCTACTTACAGAGCAATGGAATACTCAAAGGCAAGCTGAATTCAGGAACCTGCTTCATAACATTTAGAGTGGAAATGCCGATATTTTTGATTAGTTCTGTAAACGCAACAGTTCCATTGTGTACAAAAGGTAAAGAAACAGAAGGTCACTTCTCGCACACTCACAAAATTGGTTGCATGCTACTCTAAAACATATGGTGAGTAAAATAATTTTTACATCATGTTTGCACAGACTAGTTTTCAGAAAAATTCAACACTACACTCTCTTGAGCCGAATGCATTACTTTCTATTCTATGCATCTTGTGATATGGATGTGTACATAACTACTCAGGGTGAGATGGAACTAAATAGATATTGCATGTCTAGTACTGAGCAATGGAATACTCAAAGGCAAGCTGAATTCAGGAACATGCTTTATATCATTTAGTGTGGAAACGCCAATAACTTTGTTTAGTTCTGTAAATGCAAATGTTCCATTGTGTACAAAAGGTAATGAAACAGAAGGTCACTTCTCGCACACTGATTAAATTGGTTGCATGCTACTCTAAATCATATGGTAAGTAAAATAATGTTAACATCAAGTTAGCAAATAGTAGTTTTCAGCAAAATTTAAATCTACACACTATTCAGCTGAATGCATTACTTTCTGTACTCTGCATTTTGAGATCTGGATGTGTACAGAACTACTGAGGATCAGCTGGAATTGAATCGATATTGCATGTCTACTACAGAGCAATGGAATACTCAAAGGCAAGCTGAATTCAGGAACCTTCTTCATAACATTTAGAGTGGAAAAGACAATATCTTTGTTTAGTTCTGTAAACGCAAATGTTCCATTTCGTGCAAAACGTGAGTTACTGAAAGCAACTCCTGGACAATTTGTAGCACACTGATAAAACTGTTTCCATAATATAAATCATATGGTGAGTAAAATAATGTTTACATCATGTTAGCACAGACTAGTATTCAGAAAAATTCAACACTACACCCTCTTGAACTGAATGCATTACTTTCTATTCTATGGATTTTGAGATATGGATGTGTACATAACTACTCAGGGTGAGATGGAACTAAATAGATATTGCATGTCTAGTACTGAGCAATGGAATACTCAAAGGCAAGCTGAATTCAGGAACATGCTTTATATCATTTAGAGTGGAAAAGCCTATATTTTTGTTTAGTTCTGTAAACGCGAATGTTCCATTGGGTACAAAAGGTGAGTTACAGAAAGCAACTCCTGGAAATTTTGTAGCACACTGATAAAATTGGTTGTATACTACTCTAAAACATATGGTGAGTAAAATAATTTTTACATCATGTTTGCACAGACTAGTTTTCAGAAAAATTCAACACTACACCCTCTTGAACTGAATGCATTACTTTCTATTCTATGGATTTTGAGATATGGATGTGTACATAACTACTCAGGGTGAGATGGAACTAAATAGATATTGCATGTCTAGTACTGAGCAATGGAATACTCAAAGGCAAGCTGAATTCAGGAACATGCTTTATATCATTTAGAGTGGAAAAGACAATATTTTTGTTTAGTTCTGTAAACGCGAATGTTCCATTGTGTACAAAAGGTGAGTTACAGAAAGCAACTCCTGGAAATTTTGTAGCACACTGATAAAATTGGTTGTATACTACTCTAAATCATATGGTAAGTAAAATAATAAGGTTAACATCAAGTTAGCAAATAGTAGTTTTCAGCAAAATTGAAATCTACAGACTATTCAGCTGAATGCATTACTTTCTGTACTATGCATTTTGAGATCTGGATGTGTTCAGAACTACTGAGGATCAGCTGGAATTGTATCGATATTGCATGTCTACTTACAGAGCAATGGATTACTCAAAGGCAAGCTGAATTCAGGAACCTGCTTCATAACATTTAGAGTGGAAATGCCGATATTTTTGATTAGTTCTGTAAACGCAACAGTTCCATTGTGTACAAAAGGTAAAGAAACAGAAGGTCACTTCTCGCACACTCACAAAATTGGTTGCATGCTACTCTAAAACATATGGTGAGTAAAATAATTTTTACATCATGTTTGCACAGAATAGTTTTCAGAAAAATTCAACACTAAACTCTCTTGAGCCGAATGCATTACTTTCTATTCTATGCATTTTGAGATATGGATGTGTACATCACTACTCAGGGTGAGATGGAACTATATAGATATTGCATGTCTTCGACTCAGAGACATGAAATACTTAAACGCAAGCTGAATTCAAGAACCTACCCCATAACATTTAGAGTGGAATCGCCAATATCTTTGTTTAGTATTGTAAACGCAAATGTTCCATTATGTACAAAAGGTAATGAAACAGAAGGTCATTTCTCGCACACATAGAAAATTGGTTGCATGCTACTCTAAATCATATGGTAAGTAAAATAATAAGGTTAACATCAAGTTAGCAAATAGTAGTTTTCAGCAAAATTCAAATCTTCACACTCTTGAGCCGAATGCATTACTTTCTATTCTATGCATCTTGTGATATGGATGTGTACATAACTACTCAGGGTGAGATGGAACTAAATAGATATTGCATGTCTAGTACTGAGCAATGGAATACTCAAAGGCAAGCTGAATTCAGGAACATGCTTTATATCATTTAGAGTGGAAAAGCCAATATTTTTGTTTAGTTCTGTAAATGCAAATGTTCCATTGTGTACAAAAGGTAATGAAACAGAAGTTCACTTCTCGCACACTCATAAAATTGGTTGCATGGAACTCTAAATCATATCGTGTGTAAAACAATGTTTACATCATGTTAGCACAGACTAGTTTTCAGATAAATTCAACACTACACCCTCTTGAACTGAATGCATTACTTTCTATTCCATGGATTTTGAGATATGGATGTGTACATAACTACTCAGGGTGAGATGGAACTAAATAGTTATTGCATGTCTTGTACTCAGAGACATGGAATACTTAAAGGCAAGCTGAATTCAGGAACCTGCTTCATAACATTTAGTGTGGAAACGCCAATAACTTTGTTTAGTTCTGTAAATGCAAATGTTCCATTGTGTACAAAAGGTAATGAAACAGAAGGTCACTTCTCGCACACTGATTAAATTGGTTGCATGCTACTCTAAATCATATGGTAAGTAAAATAATGTTAACATCAAGTTAGCAAATAGTAGTTTTCAGCAAAATTTAAATCTACACACTATTCAGCTGAATGCATTACTTTCTGTACTCTGCATTTTGAGATCTGGATGTGTACAGAACTACTGAGGATCAGCTGGAATTGAATCGATATTGCATGTCTACTACAGAGCAATGGAATACTCAAAGGCAAGCTGAATTCAGGAACCTTCTTCATAACATTTAGAGTGGAAAAGACAATATCTTTGTTTAGTTCTGTAAACGCAAATGTTCCATTTCGTGCAAAACGTGAGTTACTGAAAGCAACTCCTGGACAATTTGTAGCACACTGATAAAACTGTTTCCATAATATAAATCATATGGTGAGTAAAATAATGTTTACATCATGTTAGCACAGACTAGTATTCAGAAAAATTCAACACTACACCCTCTTGAACTGAATGCATTACTTTCTATTCTATGGATTTTGAGATATGGATCTGGAACTACTCAGGGTGAGATGGAACTAAATAGATATTGCATGTCTAGTACAGAGCAATGGAATACTCAAAGGCAAGCTGAATTCAGGAACATGCTTTATATCATTTAGAGTGGAAAAGACAATATTTTTGTTTAGTTCTGTAAACGCGAATGTTCCATTGTGTACAAAAGGTGAGTTACAGAAAGCAACTCGTGGAAATTTTGTAGCACACTGATAAAATTGGTTGTATACTACTCTAAATCATATGGTAAGTAAAATAATAAGGTTAACATCAAGTTAGCAAATAGTAGTTTTCAGCAAAATTGAAATCTACACACTATTCAGCTGAATGCATTACTTTCTGTACTATGCATTTTGAGATCTGGATGTGTTCAGAACTACTGAGGATCAGCTGGAATTGTATCGATATTGCATGTCTACTTACAGAGCAATGGAATACTCAAAGGCAAGCTGAATTCAGGAACCTGCTTCATAACATTTAGAGTGGAAATGCCGATATTTTTGATTAGTTCTGTAAACGCAACAGTTCCATTGTGTACAAAAGGTAAAGAAACAGAAGGTCACTTCTCGCACACTCACAAAATTGGTTGCATGCTACTCTAAAACATATGGTGAGTAAAATAATTTTTACATCATGTTTGCACAGACTAGTTTTCAGAAAAATTCAACACTAAACTCTCTTGAGCCGAATGCATTACTTTCTATTCTATGCATTTTGAGATATGGATGTGTACATCACTACTCAGGGTGAGATGGAACTATATAGATATTGCATGTCTTCGACTCAGAGACATGAAATACTTAAACGCAAGCTGAATTCAAGAACCTACCCCATAACATTTAGAGTGGAATCGCCAATATCTTTGTTTAGTATTGTAAACGCAAATGTTCCATTATGTACAAAAGGTAATGAAACAGAAGGTCATTTCTCGCACACATAGAAAATTGGTTGCATGCTACTCTAAATCATATGGTAAGTAAAATAATAAGGTTAACATCAAGTTAGCAAATAGTAGTTTTCAGCAAAATTCAAATCTTCACACTCTTGAGCCGAATGCATTACTTTCTATTCTATGCATCTTGTGATATGGATGTGTACATAACTACTCAGGGTGAGATGGAACTAAATAGATATTGCATGTCTAGTACTGAGCAATGGAATACTCAAGGGCAAGCTGAATTCAGGAACATGCTTTATATCATTTAGAGTGGAAAAGCCAATATTTTTGTTTAGTTCTGTAAATGCGAATGTTCCATTGTGTACAAAAGGTGAGTTACAGAAAGCAACTCCTGGAAATTTTGTAGCACACTGATAAAATTGGTTGTATACTACTCTAAATCATATGGTAAGTAAAATAATAAGGTTAACATCAAGTTAGCAAATAGTAGTTTTCAGCAAAATTGAAATCTACACACTATTCAGCTGAATGCATTACTTTCTGTACTATGCATTTTGAGATCTGGATGTGTTCAGAACTACTGAGGATCAGCTGGAATTGTATCGATATTGCATGTCTACTTACAGAGCAATGGAATACTCAAAGGCAAGCTGAATTCAGGAACCTGCTTCATAACATTTAGAGTGGAAATGCCGATATTTTTGATTAGTTCTGTAAACGCAACAGTTCCATTGTGTACAAAAGGTAAAGAAACAGAAGGTCACTTCTCGCACACTCACAAAATTGGTTGCATGCTACTCTAAAACATATGGTGAGTAAAATAATTTTTACATCATGTTTGCACAGACTAGTTTTCAGAAAAATTCAACACTACACTCTCTTGAGCCGAATGCATTACTTTCTATTCTATGCATTTTGAGATATGGATGTGTACATCACTACTCAGGGTGAGATGGAACTATATAGATATTGCATGTCTTCGACTCAGAGACATGAAATACTTAAACGCAAGCTGAATTCAAGAACCTACCCCATAACATTTAGAGTGGAATCGCCAATATCTTTGTTTAGTATTGTAAACGCAAATGTTCCATTATGTACAAAAGGTAATGAAACAGAAGGTCATTTCTCGCACACATAGAAAATTGGTTGCATGCTACTCTAAATCATATGGTAAGTAAAATAATAAGGTTAACATCAAGTTAGCAAATAGTAGTTTTCAGCAAAATTCAAATCTTCACACTCTTGAGCCGAATGCATTACTTTCTATTCTATGCATCTTGTGATATGGATGTGTACATAACTACTCAGGGTGAGATGGAACTAAATAGATATTGCATGTCTAGTACTGAGCAATGGAATACTCAAAGGCAAGCTGAATTCAGGAACATGCTTTATATCATTTAGAGTGGAAAAGCCAATATTTTTGTTTAGTTCTGTAAATGCAAATGTTCCATTGTGTACAAAAGGTAATGAAACAGAAGTTCACTTCTCGCACACTCATAAAATTGGTTGCATGGAACTCTAAATCATATCGTGTGTAAAACAATGTTTACATCATGTTAGCACAGACTAGTTTTCAGATAAATTCAACACTACACCCTCTTGAACTGAATGCATTACTTTCTATTCCATGGATTTTGAGATATGGATGTGTACATAACTACTCAGGGTGAGATGGAACTAAATAGATATTGCATGTCTTGTACTCAGAGACATGGAATACTTAAAGGCAAGCTGAATTCAGGAACCTGCTTCATAACATTTAGTGTGGAAACGCCAATAACTTTGTTTAGTTCTGTAAATGCAAATGTTCCATTGTGTACAAAAGGTAATGAAACAGAAGGTCACTTCTCGCACACTGATTAAATTGGTTGCATGCTACTCTAAATCATATGGTAAGTAAAATAATGTTAACATCAAGTTAGCAAATAGTAGTTTTCAGCAAAATTTAAATCTACACACTATTCAGCTGAATGCATTACTTTCTGTACTCTGCATTTTGAGATCTGGATGTGTACAGAACTACTGAGGATCAGCTGGAATTGAATCGATACTGCATGTCTACTACCGAGCAATGGAATACTCAAAGGCAAGCTGAATTCAGGAACCTTCTTCATAACATTTAGAGTGGAAAAGACAATATCTTTGTTTAGTTCTGTAAACGCAAATGTTCCATTTCGTGCAAAACGTGAGTTACTGAAAGCAACTCCTGGACAATTTGTAGCACACTGATAAAACTGTTTCCATAATATAAATCATATGGTGAGTAAAATAATGTTTACATCATGTTAGCACAGACTAGTTTTCAGAAAAATTCAACACTACACCCTCTTGAACTGAATGCATTACTTTCTATTCTATGGATTTTGAGATATGGATGTGTACATAACTACTCAGGGTGAGATGGAACTAAATAGATATTGCATGTCTAGTACTGAGCAATGGAATACTCAAAGGCAAGCTGAATTCAGGAACATGCTTTATATCATTTAGAGTGGAAAAGCCAATATTTTTGTTTAGTTCTGTAAACGCGAATGTTCCATTGTGTACAAAAGGTGAGTTACAGAAAGCAACTCCTGGAAATTTTGTAGCACACTGATAAAATTGGTTGTATACTACTCTAAATCATATGGTAAGTAAAATAATAAGGTTAACATCAAGTTAGCAAATAGTAGTTTTCAGCAAAATTGAAATCTACACACTATTCAGCTGAATGCATTACTTTCTGTACTATGCATTTTGAGATCTGGATGTGTTCAGAACTACTGAGGATCAGCTGGAATTGTATCGATATTGCATGTCTACTTACAGAGCAATGGAATACTCAAAGGCAAGCTGAATTCAGGAACCTGCTTCATAACATTTAGAGTGGAATCGCCAATATCTTTGTTTAGTATTGTAAACGCAAATGTTCCATTATGTACAAAAGGTAATGAAACAGAAGGTCATTTCTCGCACACATAGAAAATTGGTTGCATGCTACTCTAAATCATATGGTAAGTAAAATAATAAGGTTAACATCAAGTTAGCAAATAGTAGTTTTCAGCAAAATTCAAATCTTCACACTCTTGAGCCGAATGCATTACTTTCTATTCTATGCATCTTGTGATATGGATGTGTACATAACTACTCAGGGTGAGATGGAACTAAATAGATATTGCATGTCTAGTACTGAGCAATGGAATACTCAAAGGCAAGCTGAATTCAGGAACATGCTTTATATCATTTAGAGTGGAAAAGCCAATATTTTTGTTTAGTTCTGTAAATGCGAATGTTCCATTGTGTACAAAAGGTGAGTTACAGAAAGCAACTCCTGGAAATTTTGTAGCACACTGATAAAATTGGTTGTATACTACTCTAAATCATATGGTAAGTAAAATAATAAGGTTAACATCAAGTTAGCAAATAGTAGTTTTCAGCAAAATTGAAATCTACACACTATTCAGCTGAATGCATTACTTTCTGTACTATGCATTTTGAGATCTGGATGTGTTCAGAACTACTGAGGATCAGCTGGAATTGTATCGATATTGCATGTCTACTTACAGAGCAATGGAATACTCAAAGGCAAGCTGAATTCAGGAACCTGCTTCATAACATTTAGAGTGGAAATGCCGATATTTTTGATTAGTTCTGTAAACGCAACAGTTCCATTGTGTACAAAAGGTAAAGAAACAGAAGGTCACTTCTCGCACACTCACAAAATTGGTTGCATGCTACTCTAAAACATATGGTGAGTAAAATAATTTTTACATCATGTTTGCACAGACTAGTTTTCAGAAAAATTCAACACTACACTCTCTTGAGCCGAATGCATTACTTTCTATTCTATGCATTTTGAGATATGGATGTGTACATCACTACTCAGGGTGAGATGGAACTATATAGATATTGCATGTCTTCGACTCAGAGACATGAAATACTTAAACGCAAGCTGAATTCAAGAACCTACCCCATAACATTTAGAGTGGAATCGCCAATATCTTTGTTTAGTATTGTAAACGCAAATGTTCCATTATGTACAAAAGGTAATGAAACAGAAGGTCATTTCTCGCACACATAGAAAATTGGTTGCATGCTACTCTAAATCATATGGTAAGTAAAATAATAAGGTTAACATCAAGTTAGCAAATAGTAGTTTTCAGCAAAATTCAAATCTTCACACTCTTGAGCCGAATGCATTACTTTCTATTCTATGCATCTTGTGATATGGATGTGTACATAACTACTCAGGGTGAGATGGAACTAAATAGATATTGCATGTCTAGTACTGAGCAATGGAATACTCAAAGGCAAGCTGAATTCAGGAACATGCTTTATATCATTTAGAGTGGAAAAGCCAATATTTTTGTTTAGTTCTGTAAATGCAAATGTTCCATTGTGTACAAAAGGTAATGAAACAGAAGTTCACTTCTCGCACACTCATAAAATTGGTTGCATGGAACTCTAAATCATATCGTGTGTAAAACAATGTTTACATCATGTTAGCACAGACTAGTTTTCAGATAAATTCAACACTACACCCTCTTGAACTGAATGCATTACTTTCTATTCCATGGATTTTGAGATATGGATGTGTACATAACTACTCAGGGTGAGATGGAACTAAATAGATATTGCATGTCTTGTACTCAGAGACATGGAATACTTAAAGGCAAGCTGAATTCAGGAACCTGCTTCATAACATTTAGTGTGGAAACGCCAATAACTTTGTTTAGTTCTGTAAATGCAAATGTTCCATTGTGTACAAAAGGTAATGAAACAGAAGGTCACTTCTCGCACACTGATTAAATTGGTTGCATGCTACTCTAAATCATATGGTAAGTAAAATAATGTTAACATCAAGTTAGCAAATAGTAGTTTTCAGCAAAATTTAAATCTACACACTATTCAGCTGAATGCATTACTTTCTGTACTCTGCATATTGAGATCTGGATGTGTACAGAACTACTGAGGATCAGCTGGAATTGAATCGATACTGCATGTCTACTACAGAGCAATGGAATACTCAAAGGCAAGCTGAATTCAGGAACCTTCTTCATAACATTTAGAGTGGAAAAGACAATATCTTTGTTTAGTTCTGTAAACGCAAATGTTCCATTTCGTGCAAAACGTGAGTTACTGAAAGCAACTCCTGGACAATTTGTAGCACACTGATAAAACTGTTTCCATAATATAAATCATATGGTGAGTAAAATAATGTTTACATCATGTTAGCACAGACTAGTTTTCAGAAAAATTCAACACTACACCCTCTTGAACTGAATGCATTACTTTCTATTCTATGGATTTTGAGATATGGATGTGTACATAACTACTCAGGGTGAGATGGAACTAAATAGATATTGCATGTCTAGTACTGAGCAATGGAATACTCAAAGGCAAGCTGAATTCAGGAACATGCTTTATATCATTTAGAGTGGAAAAGCCAATATTTTTGTTTAGTTTTGTAAACGCGAATGTTCCATTGGGTACAAAAGGTGAGTTACAGAAAGCAACTCCTGGAAATTTTGTAGCACACTGATAAAATTGGTTGTATACTACTCTAAAACATATGGTGAGTAAAATAATTTTTACATCATGTTTGCACAGACTAGTTTTCAGAAAAATTCAACACTACACTCTCTTGAGCCGAATGCATTACTTTCTATTCAATGCATCTTGTGATATGGATGTGTACATAACTACTCAGGGTGAGATGGAACTAAATAGATATTGCATGTCTAGTACTGAGCAATGGAATACTCAAAGGCAAGCTGAATTCAGGAACATGCTTTATATCATTTAGAGTGGAAAAGCCAATATTTTTGTTTAGTTCTGTAAACGCGAATGTTCCATTGTGTACAAAAGGTGAGTTACAGAAAGCAACTCCTGGAAATTTTGTAGCACACTGATAAAATTGGTTGTATACTACTCTAAATCATATGGTAAGTAAAATAATGTTAACATCAAGTTAGCAAATAGTAGTTTTCAGCAAAATTGAAATCTACACACTATTCAGCTGAATGCATTACTTTCTGTACTATGCATTTTGAGATCTGGATGTGTTCAGAACTACTGAGGATCAGCTGGAATTGTATCGATATTGCATGTCTACTTACAGAGCAATGGAATACTCAAAGGCAAGCTGAATTCAGGAACCTGCTTCATAACATTTAGAGTGGAAATGCCGATATTTTTGATTAGTTCTGTAAACGCAACAGTTCCATTGTGTACAAAAGGTAAAGAAACAGAAGGTCACTTCTCGCACACTCACAACATTGGTTGCATGCTACTCTAAAACATATGGTGAGTAAAATAATTTTTACATCATGTTTGCACAGACTAGTTTTCAGAAAAATTCAACACTACACTCTCTTGAGCCGAATGCATTACTTTCTATTCTATGCATTTTGAGATATGGATGTGTACATAACTACTCAGAGTGAGATGGAACTATATAGATAGTGCATGTCTAGTTCAGAGCAATGGAATACTCAAAGGCAAGCTGAATTCAGGAACATGCTTTATATCATTTAGAGTGGAAAAGCCAATATTTCTGTTTAGTTCTGTAAACGAGAATGTTCCATTGTGTACAAAAGGTGAGTTACAGAAAGCAACTCCTGGAAAATTTGTAGCACACTGATAAAATTGGTTGCATACTACACTAAATCATATGGTAAATAAAATAATAATGTTAACATCAAGTTAGCAAATAGTAGTTTGAGATATGGATGTGGATATGGATGTGTACATCACTACTCAGGGTGAGATGGAACTATATAGATATTGCATGTCTTGTACTCAGAGACATGGAATACTTAAAGGCAAGCTGAATTCAGGAACCTGCTTCATAACATTTAGTGTGGAAACGCCAATATCTTTGTTTAGTTCTGTAAATGCAAATGTTCCATTATGTACAAAAGGTAATGAAACAGAAGGTCACTTCTCGCACACTCATAAAATTGATTGCATGCTACTCTAAATCACATGGTAAGTAAAATAATAAGGTTAACATCAAGTTAGCAAATAGTAGTTTTCAGCAAAATTCAAATCTACACTCTATTCAGCTGAATGCATTACTTTCTGTACTATGCATTTTGAGATCTGGGTGTGTACAGAACTACTGCGAATCAGCTGGAATTGTATCAATATTGCATGTGTACTACAGAGCAATGGAATACTCAAAGGCAAGCTGAATTCCAGAACCTGCTTTATAACATTTAGTGTGGAAACGCCAATATCTTTGTTTAGTTCTGTAAACGCAAATGTTCCATTTCGTGCAAAACGTGAGTTACTGAAAGCAACTCCTGGACAATTTGTAGCACACTGATAAAACTGTTTGCATAATATAAATCATATGGTGAGTAAAATAATGTTTACATTATGTTAGCACAGACTAGTTTTCAGCATAATTCAATACTACACTCTCTTGAGCTGAATACTTTACTTTCTATTCTATGCATTTTGAGAAATGGATGTGAACAGAACTACTGAGGATCAGCTGGAATTGTATCGATATTGCATGTCTACTACAGAGCAATGGAATACTCAAAGGCAAGCTGAATTCAGGAACCTGCATCATAACATTTAGTGCGGAAACGCCAATATCTTTGTTTAGTTCTGTAAATGCAAATGTTCCATTGTGTACAAAAGGTAATGAAACAGAAGTTCACTTCTCGCACACTCATAAAATTGGTAGCATGGAACTCTAAATCATATGGTGAGTAAAATGATGTTTACATCATGTTAGCACAGACTAGTTTTCAGAAAAATTCAACACTACCCTCTCTTGAGCTGAATGCATTACTTTCTATTCTATGCATTTTGAGATATGGATATGAACTATATAGATATTGCATGTCTAGTACAGAGCAATGGAATACTCAAAGACAAGCTGAATTCAGGAACATGCTTTACATCATTTAGATTGGAAAAGCCAATATCATTGTTTAGTTCTGTAAACGCGAATGTTCCATTGTGTACAAAAGGTGAGTTACAGAAAGCAACTCCTGGAAAATTTGTAGCACACTGATAAAATTGGTTCCATACTACACTAAATCATATGGTAAATAAAATAATAATGTTAACATCAAGTTAGCAAATAGTAGTTTGAGATATGGATGTGGATATGGATGTGTACATCACTACTCAGGGTGAGATGGAACTATATAGATATTGCATGTCTTCTACTCAGAGACATGGAAAACTTAAAGGCAAGCTGAATTCAGGAACCTGCTTCATAACATTTAGTGTGGAAACGCCAATATCTTTGTTTAGTTCTGTAAACGCAAATGTTCCATTTCGTGCAAAACGTGAGTTACTGAAAGCAACTCCTGGACAATTTGTAGCACACTGATAAAACTTTTTCCATAATATAAATCGTATGGTGAGTAAAATAATGTTTACATTATGTTAGCACAGACTAGTTTTCAGCATAATTCAACACTACACTCCCTTGAGCTGAATACTTTACTTTCTATTCTATGCATTTTGAGAAATGGATGTGAACAGAACTACTGAGGATCAGCTGGAATTGTATCGATATTGCATGTCTACTACAGAGCAATGGAATACTCAAAGGCAAGCTGAATTCAGGAACCTGCTTCATAACATTTAGTGTGGAAACGTCAATATCTTTGATTAGTTCTGTAAACGCAACAGTTCCATTGTGTACAAAAGGTAAAGAAACAGAAGGTCACTTCTCGCACACTCACAAAATTGATTGCATGCTACTCTAAAACATATGGTGAGTAAAGTAATGTTTACATCATGTTTGCACAGACTAGTTTTCAGAAAAATTCAACACTACACTCTCTTGAGCCGAATGCATTACTTTCTATTCTATGCATTTTGAGATATGGATGTGTACATCACTACTCAGGGTGAGATGGAACTATATAGATATTGCATGTCTTCGACTCAGAGACATGAAATACTTAAACGCAAGCTGAATTCAAGAACCTACCCCATAACATTTAGAGTGGAAACGCCAATATCTTTGTTTAGTATTGTAAACGCAAATGTTCCATTATGTACAAAAGGTAATGAAACAGAAGGTCACTTCTCGCGCACTCATAAAATTGATTGCATGCTACTCTAAATCATATGGTAAGTAAAATAATAAGGTTAACATCAAGTTAGCAAATAGTAGTTTTCAGCAAAATTGAAATCTACACTCTATTCAGCTGAATGCATTACTTTCTGTACTTTGCATTTTGAGATCTGGATGTGTTCAGAACTACTGAGGATCAGCTGGAATAATATCGATATTGCATGTCTACTTACAGAGCAATGGAATACTCAAAGGCAAGCTGAATTCAGGAACCTGCTTCATAACATTTAGAGTGGAAATGCCGATATTTTTGATTAGTTCTGTAAACGCAACAGTTCCATTGTGTACAAAAGGTAAAGAAACAGAAGGTCACTTCTCGCACACTCACAAAATTGGTTGCATGCTACTCTAAAACATATGGTGAGTAAAATAATTTTTACATCATGTTTGCACAGACTAGTTTTCAGAAAAATTCAACACTACACTCTCTTGAGCCGAATGCATTACTTTCTATTCTATGCATTTTGAGATATGGATGTGTACATCACTACTCAGGGTGAGATGGAACTATATAGATATTGCATGTCTTCGACTCAGAGACATGAAATACTTAAACGCAAGCTGAATTCAAGAACCTACCCCATAACATTTAGAGTGGAATCGCCAATATCTTTGTTTAGTTTTGTAAACGCAAATGTTCCATTATGTACAAAAGGTAATGAAACAGAAGGTCATTTCTCGCACACATAGAAAATTGGTTGCATGCTACTCTAAATCATATGGTAAGTAAAATAATAAGGTTAACATCAAGTTAGCAAATAGTAGTTTTCAGCAAAATTCAAATCTTCACACTCCTGAGCCGAATGCATTACTTTCTATTCTATGCATCTTGTGATATGGATGTGTACATAACTACTCAGGGTGAGATGGAACTAAATAGATATTGCATGTCTAGTACTGAGCAATGGAATACTCAAAGACAAGCTGAATTCAGGAACATGCTTTACATCATTTAGATTGGAAAAGCCAATATCTTTGTTTAGTTCTGTAAACGCGAATGTTCCATTGTGTACAAAAGGTGAGTTACAGAAAGCAACTCCTGGCAAATTTGTAGCACACTGATAAAATTGGTTGCATACTACACTAAATCATATGGTAAATAAAATAATAATGTTAACATCAAGTTAGCAAATAGTAGATTGAGATATTGATGTGGATATGGATGTGTACATCACTACTCAGGGTGAAATGGAACTATATAGATATTGCATGTCTTCTACTCAGAGACATGGAATACTTAAAGGCAAGCTGAATTCAGGAACATGCTTCATAACATTTAGAGTGGAAACGCCAATATTTTTGTTAAGTATTGTAAACGCAAATGTTCCATTATGTACAAAAGGTAATGAAACAGAAGGTCACTTCTCGCACACGCATAAAATTGGTTGCATGGAACTCTAAATCATATGGTGAGTAAAACAATGTTTACATCATGTTAGCACAGACTAGTTTTCAGAAAAATTCAACACTACACTCTCTTGAGCTGAATGCATTACTTTCTATTCTATGCTTTTTGAGATATGGATGTGTACATAACTACTCAGAGTGAGATGGAACTATATAGATAGTGCATGTCTAGTTCAGAGCAATGGAATACTCAAAGGCAAGCTGAATTCAGGAACATGCTTTATATCATTTAGAGTGGAAAAGCCAATATCTTTGTTTAGTTCTGTAAACGAGAATGTTCCATTGTGTACAAAAGGTGAGTTACAGAAAGCAACTCCTGGAAAATTTGTAGCACACTGATAAAATTGGTTGCATACTACACTAAATCATATGGTAAATAAAATAATAATGTTAACATCAAGTTAGCAAATAGTAGTTTGAGATATGGATGTGGATATGGATGTGTACATCACTACTCAGGGTGAGATGGAACTATATAGATATTGCATGTCTTCTACTCAGAGACATGGAAAACTTAAAGGCAAGCTGAATTCAGGAACCTGCTTCATAACATTTAGTGTGGAAACGCCAATATCTTTGTTTAGTTCTGTAAACGCAAATGTTCCATTTCGTGCAAAACGTGAGTTACTGAAAGCAACTCCTGGAAAATTTGTAGCACACTGATAAAACTGTTTCCATAATATAAATCGTATGGTGAGTAAAATAATGTTTACATTATGTTAGCACAGACTAGTTTTCAGCATAATTCAACACTACACTCCCTTGAGCTGAATACTTTACTTTCTATTCTATGCATTTTGAGAAATGGATGTGAACAGAACTACTGAGGATCAGCTGGAATTGTATCGATATTGCATGTCTACTACAGAGCAATGGAATACTCAAAGGCAAGCTGAATTCAGGAACCTGCTTCATAACATTTAGTGTGGAAACGTCAATATCTTTGATTAGTTCTGTAAACGCAACAGTTCCATTGTGTACAAAAGGTAAAGAAACAGAAGGTCACTTCTCGCACACTCACAAAATTGGTTGCATGCTACTCTAAAACATATGGTGAGTAAAGTAATGTTTACATCATGTTTGCACAGACTAGTTTTCAGAAAAATTCAACACTACACTCTCTTGAGCCGAATGCATTACTTTCTATTCTATGCATTTTGAGATATGGATGTGTACATCACTACTCAGGGTGAGATGGAACTATATAGATATTGCATGTCTTCGACTCAGAGACATGGAAAACTTAAAGGCAAGCTGAATTCAGGAACCTGCTTCATAACATTTAGTGTGGAAACGCCAATATCTTTGTTTAGTTCTGTAAACGCAAATGTTCCATTTCGTGCAAAACGTGAGTTACTGAAAGCAACTCCTGGACAATTTGTAGCACACTGATAAAACTGTTTCCATAATATAAATCGTATGGTGAGTAAAATAATGTTTACATTATGTTAGCACAGACTAGTTTTCAGCATAATTCAACACTACACTCCCTTGAGCTGAATACTTTACTTTCTATTCTATGCATTTTGAGATATGGATGTGTACATAACTACTCAGGGTGAGATGGAACTAAATAGATATTGCATGTCTAGTACTGAGCAATGGAATACTCAAAGGCAAGCTGAATTCAGGAACATGCTTTATATCATTTAGAGTGGAAAAGCCAATATTTTTGTTTAGTTCTGTAAACGCAAATGTTCCATTGTGTACAAAAGGTAATGAAACAGAAGTTCACTTCTCGCACACTCATAAAATTGGTTGCATGGAACTCTAAATCATATCGTGTTTAAAACAATGTTTACATCATGTTAGCACAGACTAGTTTTCAGATAAATTCAACACTACACCCTCTTGAACTGAATGCATTACTTTCTATTCCATGGATTTTGAGATATGGATGTGTACATAACTACTCAGGGTGAGATGGAACTAAATAGATATTGCATGTCTTGTACTCAGAGACATGGAATACTTAAAGGCAAGCTGAATTCAGGAACCTGCTTCATAACATTTAGTGTGGAAACGCCAATAACTTTGTTTAGTTCTGTAAATGCAAATGTTCCATTGTGTACAAAAGGTAATGAAACAGAAGGTCACTTCTCGCACACTGATTAAATTGGTTGCATGCTACTCTAAATCATATGGTAAGTAAAATAATGTTAACATCAAGTTAGCAAATAGTAGTTTTCAGCAAAATTTAAATCTACACTCTATTGAGCTGATTGCATTACTTTCTGTACTCTGCATTTTGAGATCTGGATGTGTACAGAACTACTGAGGATCAGCTGGAATTGAATCGATATTGCATGTCTACTACAGAGCAATGGAATACTCAAAGGCAAGCTGAATTCAGGAACCTTCTTCATAACATTTAGAGTGGAAAAGACAATATCTTTGTTTAGTTCTGTAAACGCAAATGTTCCATTTCGTGCAAAACGTGAGTTACTGAAAGCAACTCCTGGACAATTTGTAGCACACTGATAAAACTGTTTCCATAATATAAATCATATGGTGAGTAAAATAATGTTTACATCATGTTAGCACAGACTAGTATTCAGAAAAATTCCACACTACACCCTCTTGAACTGAATGCATTACTTTCTATTCTATGGATTTTGAGATATGGATGTGTACATAACTACTCAGGGTGAGATGGAACTAAATAGATATTGCATGTCTAGTACTGAGCAATGGAATACTCAAAGGCAAGCTGAATTCAGGAACATGCTTTATATCATTTAGAGTGGAAAAGCCAATATTTTTGTTTAGTTCTGTAAATGCGAATGTTCCATTGTGTACAAAAGGTGAGTTACAGAAAGCAACTCCTGGAAATTTTGTAGCACACTGATAAAATTGGTTGTATACTACTCTAAAACATATGGTGAGTAAAATAATTTTTACATCATGTTTGCACAGACTAGTTTTCAGAAAAATTCAACACTACACTCTCTTGAGCCGATTGCATTACTTTCTATTCTATGCATCTTGTGATATGGATGTGTACATAACTACTCAGGGTGAGATGGAACTAAATAGATATTGCATGTCTAGTACTGAGCAATGGAATACTCAAAGGCAAGCTGAATTCAGGAACATGCTTTATATCATTTAGAGTGGAAAAGCCAATATTTTTGTTTAGTTCTGTAAACGCGAATGTTCCATTGTGTACAAAAGGTGAGTTACAGAAAGCAACTCCCGGAAATTTTGTAGCACACTGATAAAATTGGTTGTATACTACTCTAAATCATATGGTAAGTAAAATAATAAGGTTAACATCAAGTTAGCAAATAGTAGTTTTCAGCAAAATTGAAATCTACACTCTATTCAGCTGAATGCATTACTTTCTGTACTTTGCATTGTGAGATCTGGATGTGTTCAGAACTACTGAGGATCAGCTGGAATTGTATCGATATTGCATGTCTACTTACAGAGCAATGGAATACTCAAAGGCAAGCTGAATTCAGGAACCTGCTTCATAACATTTAGAGTGGAAATGCCGATATTTTTGATTAGTTCTGTAAACGCAACAGTTCCATTGTGTACAAAAGGTAAAGAAACAGAAGGTCACTTCTCGCACACTCACAAAATTGGTTGCATGCTACTCTAAAACATATGGTGAGTAAAATAATTTTTACATCATGTTTGCACAGACTAGTTTTCAGAAAAATTCCACACTACACCCTCTTGAACTGAATGCATTACTTTCTATTCTATGCATTTTGAGATATGGATGTGTACATAACTACTCAGAGTGAGATGGAACTATATAGATAGTGCATGTCTAGTTCAGAGCAATGGAATACTCAAAGGCAAGCTGAATTCAGGAACATGCTTTATATCATTTAGAGTGGAAAAGCCAATATCTTTGTTTAGTTCTGTAAACGAGAATGTTCCATTGTGTACAAAAGGTGAGTTACAGAAAGCAACTCCTGGAAAATTTGTAGCACACTGATAAAATTGGTTGCATACTACACTAAATCATATGGTAAATAAAATAATAATGTTAACATCAAGTTAGCAAATAGTAGTTTGAGATATGGATGTGGATATGGATGTGTACATCACTACTCAGGGTGAGATGGAACTATATAGATATTGCATGTCTTCTACTCAGAGACATGGAATACTTAAAGGCAAGCTGAATTCAGGAACCTGCTTCATAACATTTAGTGTGGAAACGCCAATATCTTTGTTTAGTTCTGTAAATGCAAATGTTCCATTATGTACAAAAGGTAATGAAACAGAAGGTCACTTCTCGCAAACTCATAAAATTGATTGCATGCTACTCTAAATCATATGGTAAGTAAAATAATAAGTTTAACATCAAGTTAGCAAATAGTAGTTTTCAGCAAAATTCAAATCTACACTCTATTCAGCTGAATGCATTACTTTCTGTACTATGCATTTTGAGATCTGGGTGTGTACAGAACTACTGAGAATCAGCTGGAATTGTATCAATATTGCATGTGTACTACAGAGCAATGGAATACTCAAAGGCAAGCTGAATTCCAGAACCTGCTTTATAACATTTAGTGTGGAAACGCCAATATCTTTGTTTAGTTCTGTAAACGCAAATGTTCCATTTCGTGCAAAACGTGAGTTACTGAAAGCAACTCCTGGACAATTTGTAGCACACTGATAAAACTGTTTCCATAATATAAATCATATGGTGAGTAAAATAATGTTTACATTATGTTAGCACAGACTAGTTTTCAGCATAATTCAACACTACACTCCCTTGAGCTGAATACTTTACTTTCTATTCTATGCATTTTGAGAAATGGATGTGAACAGAACTACTCAGGGTGAGATGGAACTAAATAGATATTGCATGTCTTGTACTCAGAGACATGGAATACTTAAAGGCAAGCTGAATTCAGGAACCTGCTTCATAACATTTAGTGTGGAAACGCCAATAACTTTGTTTAGTTCTGTAAATGCAAATGTTCCATTGTGTACAAAAGGTAATGAAACAGAAGGTCACTTCTCGCACACTGATTAAATTGGTTGCATGCTACTCTAAATCATATGGTAAGTAAAATAATGTTAACATCAAGTTAGCAAATAGTAGTTTTCAGCAAAATTTAAATCTACACTCTATTGAGCTGATTGCATTACTTTCTGTACTCTGCATTTTGAGATCTGGATGTGTACAGAACTACTGAGGATCAGCTGGAATTGAATCGATATTGCATGTCTACTACAGAGCAATGGAATACTCAAAGGCAAGCTGAATTCAGGAACCTTCTTCATAACATTTAGAGTGGAAAAGACAATATCTTTGTTTAGTTCTGTAAACGCAAATGTTCCATTTCGTGCAAAACGTGAGTTACTGAAAGCAACTCCTGGACAATTTGTAGCACACTGATAAAACTGTTTCCATAATATAAATCATATGGTGAGTAAAATAATGTTTACATCATGTTAGCACAGACTAGTATTCAGAAAAATTCCACACTACACCCTCTTGAACTGAATGCATTACTTTCTATTCTATGGATTTTGAGATATGGATGTGTACATAACTACTCAGGGTGAGATGGAACTAAATAGATATTGCATGTCTAGTACTGAGCAATGGAATACTCAAAGGCAAGCTGAATTCAGGAACATGCTTTATATCATTTAGAGTGGAAAAGCCAATATTTTTGTTTAGTTCTGTAAATGCGAATGTTCCATTGTGTACAAAAGGTGAGTTACAGAAAGCAACTCCTGGAAATTTTGTAGCACACTGATAAAATTGGTTGTATACTACTCTAAAACATATGGTGAGTAAAATAATTTTTACATCATGTTTGCACAGACTAGTTTTCAGAAAAATTCAACACTACACTCTCTTGAGCCGAATGCATTACTTTCTATTCTATGCATCTTGTGATATGGATGTGTACATAACTACTCAGGGTGAGATGGAACTAAATAGATATTGCATGTCTAGTACTGAGCAATGGAATACTCAAAGGCAAGCTGAATTCAGGAACATGCTTTATATCATTTAGAGTGGAAAAGCCAATATTTTTGTTTAGTTCTGTAAACGCGAATGTTCCATTGTGTACAAAAGGTGAGTTACAGAAAGCAACTCCCGGAAATTTTGTAGCACACTGATAAAATTGGTTGTATACTACTCTAAATCATATGGTAAGTAAAATAATAAGGTTAACATCAAGTTAGCAAATAGTAGTTTTCAGCAAAATTGAAATCTACACTCTATTCAGCTGAATGCATTACTTTCTGTACTTTGCATTGTGAGATCTGGATGTGTTCAGAACTACTGAGGATCAGCTGGAATTGTATCGATATTGCATGTCTACTTACAGAGCAATGGAATACTCAAAGGCAAGCTGAATTCAGGAACCTGCTTCATAACATTTAGAGTGGAAATGCCGATATTTTTGATTAGTTCTGTAAACGCAACAGTTCCATTGTGTACAAAAGGTAAAGAAACAGAAGGTCACTTCTCGCACACTCACAAAATTGGTTGCATGCTACTCTAAAACATATGGTGAGTAAAATAATTTTTACATCATGTTTGCACAGACTAGTTTTCAGAAAAATTCAACACTACACTCTCTTGAGCCGAATGCATTACTTTCTATTCTATGCATTTTGAGATATGGATGTGTACATAACTACTCAGAGTGAGATGGAACTATATAGATAGTGCATGTCTAGTTCAGAGCAATGGAATACTCAAAGGCAAGCTGAATTCAGGAACATGCTTTATATCATTTAGAGTGGAAAAGCCAATATCTTTGTTTAGTTCTGTAAACGAGAATGTTCCATTGTGTACAAAAGGTGAGTTACAGAAAGCAACTCCTGGAAAATTTGTAGCACACTGATAAAATTGGTTGCATACTACACTAAATCATATGGTAAATAAAATAATAATGTTAACATCAAGTTAGCAAATAGTAGTTTGAGATATGGATGTGGATATGGATGTGTACATGACTACTCAGGGTGAGATGGAACTATATAGATATTGCATGTCTTCTACTCAGAGACATGGAATACTTAAAGGCAAGCTGAATTCAGGAACCTGCTTCATAACATTTAGTGTGGAAACGCCAATATCTTTGTTTAGTTCTGTAAATGCAAATGTTCCATTATGTACAAAAGGTAATGAAACAGAAGGTCACTTCTCGCACACTCATAAAATTGATTGCATGCTACTCTAAATCATATGGTAAGTAAAATAATAAGTTTAACATCAAGTTAGCAAATAGTAGTTTTCAGCAAAATTCAAATCTACACTCTATTCAGCTGAATGCATTACTTTCTGTACTATGCATTTTGAGATCTGGGTGTGTACAGAACTACTGAGAATCAGCTGGAATTGTATCAATATTGCATGTGTACTACAGAGCAATGGAATACTCAAAGGCAAGCTGAATTCCAGAACCTGCTTTATAACATTTAGTGTGGAAACGCCAATATCTTTGTTTAGTTCTGTAAACGCAAATGTTCCATTTCGTGCAAAACGTGAGTTACTGAAAGCAACTCCTGGACAATTTGTAGCACACTGATAAAACTGTTTCCATAATATAAATCATATGGTGAGTAAAATAATGTTTACATTATGTTAGCACAGACTAGTTTTCAGCATAATTCAACACTACACTCCCTTGAGCTGAATACTTTACTTTCTATTCTATGCATTTTGAGAAATGGATGTGAACAGAACTACTCAGGGTGAGATGGAACTAAATAGATATTGCATGTCTTGTACTCAGAGACATGGAATACTTAAAGGCAAGCTGAATTCAGGAACCTGCTTCATAACATTTAGTGTGGAAACGCCAATAACTTTGTTTAGTTCTGTAAATGCAAATGTTCCATTGTGTACAAAAGGTAATGAAACAGAAGGTCACTTCTCGCACACTGATTAAATTGGTTGCATGCTACTCTAAAACATATGGTGAGTAAAATAATTTTTACATCATGTTTGCACAGACTAGTTTTCAGAAAAATTCAACACTACACTCTCTTGAGCCGAATGCATTACTTTCTATTCTATGCATTTTGAGATATGGATGTGTACATCACTACTCAGGGTGAGATGGAACTATATAGATATTGCATGTCTTCGACTCAGAGACATGAAATACTTAAACGCAAGCTGAATTCAAGAACCTACCCCATAACATTTAGAGTGGAATCGCCAATATCTTTGTTTAGTATTGTAAACGCAAATGTTCCATTATGTACAAAAGGTAATGAAACAGAAGGTCATTTCTCGCACACATAGAAAATTGGTTGCATGCTACTCTAAATCATATGGTAAGTAAAATAATAAGGTTAACATCAAGTTAGCAAATAGTAGTTTTCAGCAAAATTCAAATCTTCACACTCTTGAGCCGAATGCATTACTTTCTATTCTATGCATCTTGTGATATGGATGTGTACATAACTACTCAGGGTGAGATGGAACTAAATAGATATTGCATGTCTAGTACTGAGCAATGGAATACTCAAAGACAAGCTGAATTCAGGAACATGCTTTACATCATTTAGATTGGAAAAGCCAATATCTTTGTTTAGTTCTGTAAACGCGAATGTTCCATTGTGTACAAAAGGTGAGTTACAGAAAGCAACTCCTGGCAAATTTGTAGCACACTGATAAAATTGGTTGCATACTACACTAAATCATATGGTAAATAAAATAATAATGTTAACATCAAGTTAGCAAATAGTAGATTGAGATATTGATGTGGATATGGATGTGTACATCACTACTCAGGGTGAAATGGAACTATATAGATATTGCATGTCTTCTACTCAGAGACATGGAATACTTAAAGGCAAGCTGAATTCAGGAACATGCTTCATAACATTTAGAGTGGAAACGCCAATATTTTTGTTGTATTGTAAACGCAAATGTTCCATTATGTACAAAAGGTAATGAAACAGAAGGTCACTTCTCGCACACGCATAAAATTGGTTGCATGGAACTCTAAATCATATGGTGAGTAAAACAATGTTTACATCATGTTAGCACAGACTAGTTTTCAGAAAAATTCAACACTACACTCTCTTGAGCTGAATGCATTACTTTCTATTCTATGCTTTTTGAGATATGGATGTGTACATAACTACTCAGAGTGAGATGGAACTATATAGATAGTGCATGTCTAGTTCAGAGCAATGGAATACTCAAAGGCAAGCTGAATTCAGGAACATGCTTTATATCATTTAGTGTGGAAACGCCAATATCTTTGTTTAGTTCTGTAAACGCAAATGTTCCATTTCGTGCAAAACGTGAGTTACTGAAAGCAACTCCTGGAAAATTTGTAGCACACTGATAAAACTGTTTCCATAATATAAATCGTATGGTGAGTAAAATAATGTTTACATTATGTTAGCACAGACTAGTTTTCAGCATAATTCAACACTACACTCCCTTGAGCTGAATACTTTACTTTCTATTCTATGCATTTTGAGAAATGGATGTGAACAGAACTACTGAGGATCAGCTGGAATTGTATCGATATTGCATGTCTACTACAGAGCAATGGAATACTCAAAGGCAAGCTGAATTCAGGAACCTGCTTCATAACATTTAGTGTGGAAACGTCAATATCTTTGATTAGTTCTGTAAACGCAACAGTTCCATTGTGTACAAAAGGTAAAGAAACAGAAGGTCACTTCTCGCACACTCACAAAATTGGTTGCATGCTACTCTAAAACATATGGTGAGTAAAGTAATGTTTACATCATGTTTGCACAGACTAGTTTTCAGAAAAATTCAACACTACACTCTCTTGAGCCGAATGCATTACTTTCTATTCTATGCATTTTGAGATATGGATGTGTACATCACTACTCAGGGTGAGATGGAACTATATAGATATTGCATGTCTTCGACTCAGAGACATGGAAAACTTAAAGGCAAGCTGAATTGAGGAACCTGCTTCATAACATTTAGTGTGGAAACGCCAATATCTTTGTTTAGTTCTGTAAACGCAAATGTTCCATTTCGTGCAAAACGTGAGTTACTGAAAGCAACTCCTGGACAATTTGTAGCACACTGATAAAACTGTTTCCATAATATAAATCGTATGGTGAGTAAAATAATGTTTACATTATGTTAGCACAGACTAGTTTTCAGCATAATTCAACACTACACTCCCTTGAGCTGAATACTTTACTTTCTATTCTATGCATTTTGAGATATGGATGTGTACATAACTACTCAGGGTGAGATGGAACTAAATAGATATTGCATGTCTAGTACTGAGCAATGGAATACTCAAAGGCAAGCTGAATTCAGGAACATGCTTTATATCATTTAGAGTGGAAAAGCCAATATTTTTGTTTAGTTCTGTAAACGCAAATGTTCCATTGTGTACAAAAGGTAATGAAACAGAAGTTCACTTCTCGCACACTCATAAAATTGGTTGCATGGAACTCTAAATCATATCGTGTTTAAAACAATGTTTACATCATGTTAGCACAGACTAGTTTTCAGATAAATTCAACACTACACCCTCTTGAACTGAATGCATTACTTTCTATTCCATGGATTTTGAGATATGGATGTGTACATAACTACTCAGGGTGAGATGGAACTAAATAGATATTGCATGTCTTGTACTCAGAGACATGGAATACTTAAAGGCAAGCTGAATTCAGGAACCTGCTTCATAACATTTAGTGTGGAAACGCCAATAACTTTGTTTAGTTCTGTAAATGCAAATGTTCCATTGTGTACAAAAGGTAATGAAACAGAAGGTCACTTCTCGCACACTGATTAAATTGGTTGCATGCTACTCTAAATCATATGGTAAGTAAAATAATGTTAACATCAAGTTAGCAAATAGTAGTTTTCAGCAAAATTTAAATCTACACTCTATTGAGCTGATTGCATTACTTTCTGTACTCTGCATTTTGAGATCTGGATGTGTACAGAACTACTGAGGATCAGCTGGAATTGAATCGATATTGCATGTCTACTACAGAGCAATGGAATACTCAAAGGCAAGCTGAATTCAGGAACCTTCTTCATAACATTTAGAGTGGAAAAGACAATATCTTTGTTTAGTTCTGTAAACGCAAATGTTCCATTTCGTGCAAAACGTGAGTTACTGAAAGCAACTCCTGGACAATTTGTAGCACACTGATAAAACTGTTTCCATAATATAAATCATATGGTGAGTAAAATAATGTTTACATCATGTTAGCACAGACTAGTATTCAGAAAAATTCCACACTACACCCTCTTGAACTGAATGCATTACTTTCTATTCTATGGATTTTGAGATATGGATGTGTACATAACTACTCAGGGTGAGATGGAACTAAATAGATATTGCATGTCTAGTACTGAGCAATGGAATACTCAAAGGCAAGCTGAATTCAGGAACATGCTTTATATCATTTAGAGTGGAAAAGCCAATATTTTTGTTTAGTTCTGTAAATGCGAATGTTCCATTGTGTACAAAAGGTGAGTTACAGAAAGCAACTCCTGGAAATTTTGTAGCACACTGATAAAATTGGTTGTATACTACTCTAAAACATATGGTGAGTAAAATAATTTTTACATCATGTTTGCACAGACTAGTTTTCAGAAAAATTCAACACTACACTCTCTTGAGCCGAATGCATTACTTTCTATTCTATGCATCTTGTGATATGGATGTGTACATAACTACTCAGGGTGAGATGGAACTAAATAGATATTGCATGTCTAGTACTGAGCAATGGAATACTCAAAGGCAAGCTGAATTCAGGAACATGCTTTATATCATTTAGAGTGGAAAAGCCAATATTTTTGTTTAGTTCTGTAAACGCGAATGTTCCATTGTGTACAAAAGGTGAGTTACAGAAAGCAACTCCCGGAAATTTTGTAGCACACTGATAAAATTGGTTGTATACTACTCTAAATCATATGGTAAGTAAAATAATAAGGTTAACATCAAGTTAGCAAATAGTAGTTTTCAGAAAATTGAAATCTACACTCTATTCAGCTGAATGCATTACTTTCTGTACTTTGCATTGTGAGATCTGGATGTGTTCAGAACTACTGAGGATCAGCTGGAATTGTATCGATATTGCATGTCTACTTACAGAGCAATGGAATACTCAAAGGCAAGCTGAATTCAGGAACCTGCTTCATAACATTTAGAGTGGAAATGCCGATATTTTTGATTAGTTCTGTAAACGCAACAGTTCCATTGTGTACAAAAGGTAAAGAAACAGAAGGTCACTTCTCGCACACTCACAAAATTGGTTGCATGCTACTCTAAAACATATGGTGAGTAAAATAATTTTTACATCATGTTTGCACAGACTAGTTTTCAGAAAAATTCAACACTACACTCTCTTGAGCCGAATGCATTACTTTCTATTCTATGCATTTTGAGATATGGATGTGTACATAACTACTCAGAGTGAGATGGAACTATATAGATAGTGCATGTCTAGTTCAGAGCAATGGAATACTCAAAGGCAAGCTGAATTCAGGAACATGCTTTATATCATTTAGAGTGGAAAAGCCAATATCTTTGTTTAGTTCTGTAAACGAGAATGTTCCATTGTGTACAAAAGGTGAGTTACAGAAAGCAACTCCTGGAAAATTTGTAGCACACTGATAAAATTGGTTGCATACTACACTAAATCATATGGTAAATAAAATAATAATGTTAACATCAAGTTAGCAAATAGTAGTTTGAGATATGGATGTGGATATGGATGTGTACATCACTACTCAGGGTGAGATGGAACTATATAGATATTGCATGTCTTCTACTCAGAGACATGGAATACTTAAAGGCAAGCTGAATTCAGGAACCTGCTTCATAACATTTAGTGTGGAAACGCCAATATCTTTGTTTAGTTCTGTAAATGCAAATGTTCCATTATGTACAAAAGGTAATGAAACAGAAGGTCACTTCTCGCACACTCATAAAATTGATTGCATGCTACTCTAAATCATATGGTAAGTAAAATAATAAGTTTAACATCAAGTTAGCAAATAGTAGTTTTCAGCAAAATTCAAATCTACACTCTATTCAGCTGAATGCATTACTTTCTGTACTATGCATTTTGAGATCTGGGTGTGTACAGAACTACTGAGAATCAGCTGGAATTGTATCAATATTGCATGTGTACTACAGAGCAATGGAATACTCAAAGGCAAGCTGAATTCCAGAACCTGCTTTATAACATTTAGTGTGGAAACGCCAATATCTTTGTTTAGTTCTGTAAACGCAAATGTTCCATTTCGTGCAAAACGTGAGTTACTGAAAGCAACTCCTGGACAATTTGTAGCACACTGATAAAACTGTTTCCATAATATAAATCATATGGTGAGTAAAATAATGTTTACATTATGTTAGCACAGACTAGTTTTCAGCATAATTCAACACTACACTCCCTTGAGCTGAATACTTTACTTTCTATTCTATGCATTTTGAGAAATGGATGTGAACAGAACTACTGAGGATCAGCTGGAATTGTATCGATATTGCATGTCTACTACAGAGCAATGGAATACTCAAAGGCAAGCTGAATTCAGGAACCTGCTTCATAACATTTAGTGCGGAAACGCCAATATCTTTGTTTAGTTCTGTAAATGCAAATGTTCCATTGTGTACAAAAGGTAATGAAACAGAAGTTCACTTCTCGCACACTCATAAAATTGGTTGCATGCTACTCTAAATCATATGGTGAGTAAAATGATGTTTACATCATGTTAGCACAGACTAGTTTTCAGAAAAATGCAACACTACCCTCTCTTGAGCTGAATGCATTACTTTCTATTCTATGCATTTTGAGATATGGATATGAACTATATAGATATTGCATGTCTAGTACAGAGCAATGGAATACTCAAAGACAAGCTGAATTCAGGAACATGCTTTACATCATTTAGATTGGAAAAGCCAATATCTTTGTTTAGTTCTGTAAACGCCAATGTTCCATTGTGTACAAAAGGTGAGTTACAGAAAGCAACTCCTGGCAAATTTGTAGCACACTGATAAAATTGGTTGCATACTACACTAAATCATATGGTAAATAAAATAATAATGTTAACATCAAGTTAGAAAATAGTAGATTGAGATATTGATGTGGATATGGATGTGTACATCACTACTCAGGGTGAAATGGAACTATATAGATATTGCATGTCTTCTACTCAGAGACATGGAATACTTAAAGGCAAGCTGAATTCAGGAACATGCTTCATAACATTTAGAGTGGAAACGCCAATATTTTTGTTAAGTATTGTAAACGCAAATGTTCCATTATGTACAAAAGGTAATGAAACAGAAGGTCACTTCTCGCACACGCATAAAATTGGTTGCATGGAACTCTAAATCATATGGTGAGTAAAACAATGTTTACATCATGTTAGCACAGACTAGTTTTCAGAAAAATTCAACACTACACTCTCTTGAGCTGAATGCATTACCTTGTATTCTATGCTTTTTGAGATATGGATGTGTACATAACTACTCAGAGTGAGATGGAACTATATAGATAGTGCATGTCTAGTTCAGAGCAATGGAATACTCAAAGGCAAGCTGAATTCAGGAACATGCTTTATATCATTTAGAGTGGAAAAGCCAATATCTTTGTTTAGTTCTGTAAACGAGAATGTTCCATTGTGTACAAAAGGTGAGTTACAGAAAGCAACTCCTGGAAAATTTGTAGCACACTGATAAAATTGGTTGCATACTACACTAAATCATATGGTAAATAAAATAATAATGTTAACATCAAGTTAGCAAATAGTAGTTTGAGATATGGATGTGGATATGGATGTGTACATCACTACTCAGGGTGAGATGGAACTATATAGATATTGCATGTCTTCTACTCAGAAACATGGAAAACTTAAAGGCAAGCTGAATTCAGGAACCTGCTTCATAACATTTAGTGTGGAAACGCCAATATCTTTGTTTAGTTCTGTAAACGCAAACCTTCCATTTCGTGCAAAACGTGAGTTACTGAAAGCAACTCCTGGACAATTTGTAGCACACTGATAAAACTGTTTCAATAATATAAATCATATGGTGAGTAAAATAATGTTTACATTGTTAGCACAGACTAGTTTGCAGCATAATTCAACACTACACTCCCTTGAGCTGAATACTTTACTTTCTATTCCATGCATTTTGAGAAATGGATGTGAACAGAACTACTGAGGATCAGCTGGAATTGTATCGATATTGCATGTCTACTACAGAGCAATGGAATACTCAAAGGCAAGCTGAATTCAGGAACCTGCTTCATAACATTTAGTGCGGAAACGTCAATATCTTTGTTTAGTTCTGTAAATGCAAATGTTCCATTGTGTACAAAAGGTAATGAAACAGAAGTTCACTTCTCGCACACTCATAAAATTGGTTGCATGCTACTCTAAATCATATGGTGAGTAAAATGATGTTTACATCATGTTAGCACAGACTAGTTTTCAGAAAAATTCAACACTACCCTCTCTTGAGCTGAATGCATTACTTTCTATTCTATGCATTTTGAGATATGGATATGAACTATATAGATATTGCATGTCTAGTACAGAGCAATGGAATACTCAAAGACAAGCTGAATTCAGGAACATGCTTTACATCATTTAGATTGGAAAAGCCAATATCTTTGTTTAGTTCTGTAAACGCGGATGTTCCATTGTGTACAAAAGGTGAGTTACAGAAAGCAACTCCTGGAAAATTTGTAGCACACTGATAAAATTGGTTCCATACTACACTAAATCATATGGTAAATAAAATAATAATGTTAACATCAAGTTAGCAAATAGTAGTTTGAGATATGGATGTGGATATGGATGTGTACATCACTACTCAGGGTGAGATGGATCTATATAGATATTGCATGTCTTCTACTCAGAGACATGGAAAACTTAAAGGCAAGCTGAATTCAGGAACCTGCTTCATAACATTTAGTGTGGAAACGCCAATATCTTTGTTTAGTTCTGTAAACGCAAATGTTCCATTTCGTGCAAAACGTGAGTTACTGAAAGCAACTCCTGGACAATTTGTAGCACACTGATAAAACTGTTTCCATAATATAAATCGTATGGTGAGTAAAATAATGTTTACATTATGTTAGCACAGACTAGTTTTCAGCATAATTCAACACTACACTCGCTTGAGCTGAATACTTTACTTTCTATTCTATGCATTTTGAGAAATGGATGTGAACAGAACTACTGAGGATCAGCTGGAATTGTATCGATATTGCATGTCTACTACAGAGCAATGGAATACTCAAAGGCAAGCTGAATTCAGGAACCTGCTTCATAACATTTAGTGTGGAAACGTCAATATCTTTGATTAGTTCTGTAAACGCAACAGTTCCATTGTGTACAAAAGGTAAAGAAACAGAAGGTCACTTCTCGCACACTCATAAAATTGATTGCATGCTACTCTAAATCATATGGTAAGTAAAATAATAAGGTTAACATCAAGTTAGCAAATAGTAGTTTTCAGCAAAATTCAAATCTACACTCTATTCAGCTGAATGCATTACTTTCTATTGTATGGATTTTGAGATGTGGATGTGTACATAACTACTCAGGGTGAGATGGAACTAAATAGATATTGCATGTCTAGTACAGAGCAATGGAATACTCAAAGGCAAGATGAATTCAGGAACATGCTTCATAACATTTAGAGTGGAAAAGACAATATCTTTGTTTAGTTCTGTAAACGCAAATGTTCCATTTCGTGCAAAACGTGAGTTACTGAAAGCAACTCCTGGACAATTTGTAGCACACTGATAAAACTGTTTCCATAATATAAATCATATGGTGAGTAAAATAATGTTTACATTATGTTAGCACAGACTAGTTTTCAGCATAACTCAACACTACACTCCCTTGAGCTGAATGCATTACTTTCTATTCTATGCTTTTTGAGATATGGATGTGTACATAACTACTCAGAGTGAGATGGAACTATATAGATATTGCATGTCTAGTACAAAGCAATGGAATACTCAAAGGCAAGCTGAATTCAGGAACATGCTTTATATCATTTAGAGTGGAAAACCCCAAGGCATTCTACAAGTACGTGAAGAGCAAGAGGATAAGATGTGAGAGAATAGGACCAATAAGGAGTGCCAGTGGATAAGTGTGAATGGAACACAGGCGACCGTGGAAGGTGGGGGGGGGGGAATGGCTGAGCCCCTGGCAATGATATTTGCTTCATGAATGGGGACGGAAGTAGTTCCGGAGGATTGTAGTGATGCAGATCTTTTTCCATTATTCAAGAAAGGAAGTAGAGATTGTCAGGGAAATTAAAGATCAGTGAGTCTTACTTCAGTTGATGGTTGGTAAGTTGATGTAGAGATCCTGAGAGGTTGAATTTATCATCATATGGAGAGGTATAATATGATTAGAAATTGAAAGCATGACTTTGTCAAAGAAGGTTGTGGCTTACGCCCCTGATTGCATATTTTGAGGATGTGACTAAACACATTGATGAAGGTAGAGCAATAGATGTAGTGTATATGGACTTTAGCATTGCAATTCATAAGGCATCCCATGGAAAGCTTATTAAGAAACTAAGGAGGCATGGGATCCAAGGGGACATTTCTTTGTGGATCCAGAACTGGCTTGCCCACAGAAGGAAAAGTGTGATTTTAGACGTGTCATATTCTGCATAGCGGTCGGTGACCAGTGGTGAGCATCAGGGACCTGCTCTGGGAGCCCTTCTCTTACTGATTTTTATAAATGATCTGGATGAGGAAGTGGAAGGAGGAGTTAGTAAATTTGATTATGACACAAAGGTTGGGGGTGTGTGTGGATAGTGTGGAGGGCTGTCGGAGTTCGCAGCAGGACATTGATAGGGTGCAAAACTGGGCGGAGAATTGGCAGATGGATTTCAACCCAGATAAGCGTGAGGTGGTTCATTTTGGTAGGTGAATTATGATGTCAGAATATAATATTAATGGTAAAATTCTTGGCGGTGTGGAAGATCAGAAGGATCTTGAGGTCCGAGTCCATAGGACACTCATAGCCGCTGTTCAGGTTGACTGTGGTTAAGGAGACATACATCCATACATACATACATACATCCCATTGGCATTCACCAACCATGGGATTGAAATCAAGAGCCAAGAGTTTAATATTGCAGCTATATAGGACCCTGGTCAGACCCCACTTGGAGTACTGTGTGCAGTTCTGGCCGGTGCACTACAGGAAGGATGTGGAAACTATAGAGATGGTGCAGAGGATATTTACGAGTATGATCCCGGTATTGGGGAGCATGCCCTTTGAGGATAGTTTGAATGATCTTGTCCTTTTCTCTTTAGAGCGACGAAGGATGAGTGGTGACATAATATAGGTGTATAAGATTATCAGGGGCATTGATTTTGTGGATAGTCAGAGGCTTTATCACAGGGCTGAAAAGGCCAATGTGAAAGGGCACATTTTTAAGGTGCTTGGAAGTAGGTACAGAGGAGATGTCAGGGGTAAGTATTTTACGCAGAGAGTGATGTGTTTGTGGAATGGTGCAGCCAGATACAATAGGGTATTTGAAGAGACTCCATGGTTGGAACATGGAGTTTGGAAAAATAGAAGGCTATGTGTAACCCTGGGTAACTTCTAATTCAATAAATGTTCGGTAAACCATTGTGGGCCAAAGGACCTGCATTGTGCTGTATGTTTTCCATGTTCTATGTTCTAAATCCTCTTCATATTACAAGCCATTCAATGTTTTATATTCTGATTCTCTTGAAATAAAATCTAACACTGTATTTACCTTCCTGACCACAGAATCAACCTACAAATTAAGTTTTCGAATGCTGCACCAGAATCCCAAATGCTTTTGCACTTCAGATTTTTATGTTTTATTTTCATTTAGAAAGCAGTAAGACTTTCATTTCTTCTAACAAAGTGTACAACCATAAACTTCTCAACATTAGATTTCATCTGCCACTTTTTGACCGTTCCCCTAATGTGTCGAATTCTTCTGTATCCTCCCTATTCCTTCAAATCAACCTGCCGATTCACTTATCTTTGTATCGTCTGCAAACTTTGCAACAAAGCCATCAATTCCATCAAGTCCATCAATCCCATCATTCAAATCATTCTCGTACCATAAAAAAAATTGGTCACAACACAAACCCATGAGGAACACCAATAGTCAGGGTAATGAATCAGAAAAGGATCCCTTTCTCCCCGCTCTTTTCCTCCTGCCAATCAGCACTTCTTTAATCCGTGCTGGTATCTTTCCAATAATATCATGGGATTATAGCTTGTTAAACAGCCTTATGTATGGCAGCTTGTGAAAAGCCTTCTGAAAATCCATGTCCACAACATCAACGTATCTACATCGACACAACATCAACATATTTGTCTATCTTATTATTTTTTCTTTCTTCAAAGAATTCCAACAGATTAGTCAGGCAAGATTTTCTCAAGGAAACCATGCCTATGACAAGCTATTCGTGCCTCCCAGAATCCCTAAACCACATCCTTTACAATCAACTCCAACATCGTCCCAACCACTGAAGTCAGATTATCTGGCCCCTAGTTTCCTATCTTCTGCTTTTCACATTTCTTAAAGAGTGGGGCGACTGGGACGTTCCGGAGTTTGGAGAACAATTCTAGTCCCATCATATTCGGAGTCTCTTTACATCCTCTGTGTGGAAAGCTTGGGATATTCCCGACTGATCGAGTTTCTTTTCACAGTTCAAAGACCGACAGGCTTGGGAATTGGTCATTACAAATTGTCCTGTGATTGCACAGCTTGTATCTTGGTTTACTAGTTGGCACACCTTGAGGGGCTGGAAGTCCCTGTTCCATTTTGCATCTCAATAAATAAGTAAATAATAGATTTGGGGCATCACATCTGAACTGCAGAGGAATATGGGCTGGGAGAAAAAAAGAACAGTGGTCCAGGTCCAGGTGAGTACCAGCAATGTAGGATAAACTCATAAAAGTGACTGCTAAGCAGCTAAGAAATAAATATAAAAATCAGAATCAAATGGTTAATAATCTCTGCATTGTTATGTAAAGTGCATGCTGCTTGTTACAGGATCAATTAGATTAGGGAGTTAAAAGTGTGCCTCAAAGACTGGAGGAAGAGAAGAGTGCTGAGATTCATGATACTTTGGTTCCACATTTGGGGAGGAATGGAGATGATTTGATTGGACAGGGTCCAGCTGAAACATGCTAGGACTGAGGTCCTGACAAATCACATAACTGGGGCTGCAGACAGTTTTTCACTAAATTGCAGGGAAATGGGTTCAACTGATTGGAAATGGAATGCTTTATTATTGCCATCGAGTGAAAATCTTTGCATGTATACTGTTGAGACATGTCACTTCACTCTTTAAGAACAGAGTGAGGAATAAGATAAGAAATTATTAGCTGTTTACGCAGATTGTAGTGGATGTTGCCATTTTCTAGTCCATGTTATGGATGAGGTTTAAGTGTATCTTGCTTCTTACTTCTCCTGGCAGCAATAGTGTTAACTTTGATGGGTAAATATGTGGATTTGATCGCAGGGACAGTGAGGACATACGATCCCCAATTGAATACACAGAGTTAGGAAATGTTTGTTCATGGTCACCTTGAATTGATTATTCTTGGAAAACTTGTTTAACCGAATAGAAGCTATTTACACCATTGCAGAGTTTGATAAGGGTAGGCAGTGCATGTATCTACATTGATTTTACTCAGGCGCCGGGCAAAGTCTTTTTGGGAGGGTAATCCGGAAGATTCAGATACATGTGGTCAGCAGGGAATTGGCTGTTTGGAGTCAGTACTGAGTTTCGCATAAAAGACAGAAGGAGTGGTTGAAGGGAAAATTTGGAGCTGGAGGTCTTCGATTAATGGAGTTTCACAGAGATCTATTATGGGACCTCTGCTGCTTGTAATGTCTCTAGATGTCCTGGATGAAAATGTAGATGGGTTCGTTAGTAAATTAGCAGATGATCCCAGGATTGATGGACCTGTCGATAGTACAGAGGAGTGGCAATAAATACAACAACATATAGATCAGTTGCAGATATAGGCTGAGAAATGGCAGATGGAATTTGACCCAGATAAATGTGAGGAATTGCATCTCTGCAGGGCAAAGGCAAAGAGACAGTACACTGTTATGGACAAGGTCTTCTAGAGTGTTGCTGAGCAGAGATCATGGCATCCTCGTTCATTGCTAGTTGAAAGTAGCTACACGGGTTGATATGTTGTTTCAGAGATGCTTACAGAATGCTTTCATTTATTAGTCGAGGTATTGAGTTCAAAGGTCATGTTTCAACTTGGTAAAACTCTCGTTGGGCCACGCCAGGATCACCGAATACAGTTCTGGTCACCCCACACTTGGAAGAATGTGGAGGCTTTGGAGAGGGTGCAGAATATGTTTACGAGGATGCTGCCTCATTTAGAGGGTGTGTACAATCACAAGAGGGGTGATAAAATAGTTGTTTTCACTGCAGCTCCAGAGACTGAGAGGTGATCTGATAGAGGATTACAGGAAGATGGAGGGATTTGGACATGGCGTAGGTAGGAGGGATTAATGGGTTTGGTTTACCAATGATGGACTGGGCCATATTTACTACTACTTACAGGCTTTCCCGTACAATGGCATTGATGCTTCCATATCAGGCCACGATAAAAACCAGTCAATATACTCTCTAACATACATCTGTGGAAATTTGTCAATGTTTCAGCTAATATGTCAAATTTTGTCAAGCTTCCAAGAAAGTATAGCGTTTTTGGTGAGATTCCAAATCTACTCAAATTCCTATTGAAATATAGCCGCCGGCATACCTTCTTTACAACAGCATAAATATGTTGGATCCAGGTTACGTCCTCGGATATACTCACACCCAGGAACTTAGCTCCCTCATTTAATTTCTGATCCCTCCATGAGGATTGGTGTGTGTCATTCTCTCAACTATTTTATGTCACCTGTCCTCATACCTGAACTCTTTTCAGTGCAACAACACTCTGGAAAACATGCTGAGGAACTCTTCCATGGGCAACAAAGTCAATGGTCTGAGATAAGGAGCTGCAAGCTGAATTCACTATTCTTTGTTTCTTGTCAATTCACAGGAAAATATGTGCGAAAGTCTGAGATGCATATTCCCACATAGCTGTCTAGAACACAGCAGGTAACCATTTGGTAAGTAAAGATCTGTTAAGAGCTCTTAAGAACAGTGCATTCCAGTCATCCACCACTCTCTGAGTCAAAAACCTACCTCTCATGTGCCCTTCTCACTCTAAATGCCTGCCCTTTGGTATTTGACATTTCAACCCCGGGAAACAGATACTCCCTGTCTACTCTATCTGTGCCTCTTTTAATCTTATAAACCTTTATCTGATCCCCCCTCAGGCTCTGGTGTTCCAGAGAAAACAACTCAGCTTCCTTTCCAATTGTATCCAGTCTCAATTGTAAGCCAAGCTGACGCTGAGGAAATACAGCTCCAGAAATATGATTTCTGTTTCTGCAAGGAGAATGTGTGTGTATGGCAAATCCATCAGCATTTCCTGGTGCATGACTCAGAGCACACGACTAATGATAAGAGGATGTTCATCATGACATTGGAGTTGTTTCCTTCTGTGTAATAAAGGACTTCAATTGCTGCATCCGACTACCAGTTCTGAACTGTTACAATTTGAAAATGAAAAATGCTAAAACTCCAAGTGCAACTATTTTATTTATATTTTCTGCCAATTACACTACTGGCAGTTAGGACAGAAATAAATGTCTTCCTTCTCTGACCGTGGTCAGGGCTTTCTTCATCATGTCAATAGCTTCCTCTTGGATTTCACTACTGTCCAGTACGCATCCCATGTGGAGACTGAGGAGAAGCGTCACACTCAGATCTATAATGATTCTTCATTGCTGTTTCCGGAACAGTTTGGTTTTACCAGTCGGAGTTGTTATTCCTTGGCTGAACGCCCAGACCCGCAGGACCCGTGGACCTCTCTAGGCCTGGCCTCTACTTATTGACCTATTTGGTATGGCTGATACTACCGAGAGCCAAAGCAGAAGCCCCTGACTCCAGACAACATAGAACTCAGGGTCATTGAGGCACAAGGGTCTCCAAACCTAAAGACGAGCTTGTGGTCCTCTTTCAGGCCTTTATTTTTTGCTATCCCTTATTTAAAGCATTACCACGATTTAACATTCATCATAAACCACTTCCTCCTGTATCCAAACCTTTATGAATCAGGTTTTCTATCCTATTCAATATTAAGTGTTTATTTTATTCCACTTTTATGGCTCCAAGCTTTCAGTAACAAATGAATATTTCTGACCTTGTATTGTAGATGGGGGATTTCCCAGAGGGTTACGATAATCGAAAGTCTGGATGGTGACAATCTTCAATCTTCCACGACTCTTCAATCAGTGATAAATGGATGCTTTAGTTGTGTCAAAATAAATTCCTCATCGGCTAAGCACTATCTCTGAGCTTAGTCTATTCGTTTACTCTATGAATAATTCACTTCTTCCTGTTGGAGTTCTTTGAGGAGAATACAATTAGGATAGATAAAGGGGATGCTGTGGATTTTGTTTATCTGTACGTTAAGAAGGCCTTTGACAAGTTACTACACAGACGGCTGATTACCAAAGTAAGAGGCCACAGTATTACAAGAATGTTATTAACATGGTTAGGTCATTGGCTGATTGGTAAGAGACAGCAATTGGGAATAAAATGATCCTTTTCCGGTTGTCTGCCAGTGGTCAGTGGTGTTCCGCAGAGGTCGGTGTTGGGATCACTTCTTTTTATGCTGTATATAATGACTTAGATGATAGAATAGATGGCTGTGTTGCCAAGTTTCAGATGTTAGAAAGATTCGTGGCAGGACATGTAGTGTTGAGGAAACAGGTAGAATAGGAACATACAGAACATGGAATTCCAACAGCACAATACAGGCTCCTTGGTCCACAAAGCTGTGTCAAACATGTCCTTACTTTAGAACTTTTGCATTATGCCGATGATCTTTTGCTTTATATTTCTAATGTTAAGATTTCATTACCTTTCGTACTTCCTTCATTCTCCTGTTTTAGTCAGTTTTCAGGACATAAAGTAAATTTTCATAAGAGTGAACATTTTCCTTTGAATAATTTGGTATCAATTAATAGCAACCTTACTTTTAAAATTGTAAGACATCAATGTAAACACAAGGAAATCTGCAGCTGCTGCTAATTCGAGCAACACAGACAAAATGAAGGTGGAACGCAGCAGGCCAGGCAGCATCTATAGGAAGAAGCATTGTCGATGTTTCGGGCCGAGACCCTTCGTCAGGACTAACTGAAAGGAAAGATAGTAAGAGATTTGAAAGAAGGAGGGGGAAGGGGAAATCCGAAATGATAGGAGAAGACAGCAGGGTCTGGGGTGAAGCTAAGAGCTGGAAAGGTGATTGGCAAAAGGGATACAGAGCTGGAGAAGGGAAAGGATCATGGGACGGGAGGCCTAGGGAGAAAGAAAGGGGCGGGGGGAGCAGCAGAGGGAGATGGAGAACAGGCAAAGAGTGATGGGCTGAGAGAAGAAATCAATGTACTTATTTGGGTGTAACAATTACTAAAAATTATAAATAGTTATTTAAAGGTTTTTTTTACTTTGCAGAATTATGTAAAAGGGCATTATCAAAATGGTCTCCCCATTCAGTCAAAATTAGTTTTATTAAAATGAATATTTTGCCTAAATTTTTATACCTTTTTCAGGCCTAACACTTTTTTATTCTCAAATCTTTCTTTGATTCTCTGGATTATATCATATCTTCATATATATGGAAAAATAAACACTCTCGACTAAATAAAGTTCATCTTCAAAAAGATAAAAAGAATGGAGGTTTATTTTAACCAATTTACAGTAACGTGTAAAAGTCTCAGGCACCCAACTTGTATATTTTTGCCTCAGACTATTACACAGTACTACTGTATATCGATCAGGGAAACAAAAAGTAAATCTATGTCTTTTCGCACAGAGTCGATGAGCTACTGGAAAGTCTATCCTGTGTTTTTCAGCCCGGCGGCATGCCCGGATAAGCGGACAGGCCAAATACGGCTATAACAGCAGTTTTCAGAATGTCCTGAACGCCCCCAAATACCTAACGGTACCCTGTCAGCAGAACCTCCAGCACACTTATGCTGCTGCTCCAAACCAGACGACATCAGGTCTATGTTTTTACCATGCAGCTTCAGCACGAGTGCGAGAATTGCCAACCGCCATGCAGCTTCGACAGCGCCAGCACATCGGGATGTCAGGAATCTGTGACACCGTGAGTTCTCGTTGCCAGGGTGGTCTATTGTTGTCGGCGTCCGGGTCTTGATCCGGTCAGGTGACGGAGGTATGTGTTGGGGAGTACTTCGGGTCCAGTGATCACAATGCCATTAGTTTCAATATACTTATGGAGAAGGGTAGTTCTGGACCCAGGGTTGAGATTATTGATTGGAGAAAGGCTAACTTTGAGGAGATGTGAAATGATTTAGAAGGAGTGGTTTGGGACAATTTGTTTTATGGGAAGGATGTAATAGAGAAAAAGAGGTAATTTCAATGTGAAATTCTGAGGCTATAGAATCTTTGCGTTCCTGTTAGGTTGAAAGGAAAAGTTAAAAGTTTAAGACAGCAAACACGAGGAAATCTGCAGATGTTGGAAATTCAAGCAATACACACAAAATGCAGGTGGAACGCAGCAGGCCAGGCAACATGTATACACTGTCGATGTTTCGGGCCGAGACCCTTCGTCAGGACTAACTGAAAGAAAAGATAGAGATTTGAAAATAGGAGGTGGAGGGGGAAATGCGAAATTATAAGAAAAGACCTGAGGAGGTGGGTTGAAGCAAAGAGCTAGAAAGTTGATTGGCAAAAGGGATACAGGGCTGGAGAAGGGAAAGGACGGGAGGCCTAGGGAGAAAGAAAGGGGGAGGGGAACACCAGAGTGAGATGGAGAACAGGCAGAGTGATGGACAGAGAGAGAAAAAAAAAGTGGGGTGGGGAATAAATAAATCAGGGCTGCGGTAAGAAGGTGAGGGGCATTAAAGAAAGTTAGAGAAGTCAATGTTCATGCCATCAGGTTGGATGCTGCCCAGACGGTATATAAGTTATTGTTCCTCCAACTTGAGTGTGGCTTCATCTTGACTTTAGAGGAGGCCATAAATAGACATACCCGAATTGGAATGGGTCGTGAAATTTTAAATGTGTGGCCACTGGGAGATCTTGCTTTCTCTGGCGGACAGAGCGTAAGTGTTCAGCTAAACGGTCTCCCAGTCTGCGTCGGGTCTCACGAATATATAAAAGGCCGCACCGGACGCAGTACACCACACCAGCCGACTCACAGGTAACGTGTCGCCTCACCTGGAAGGACTGTCTGGAGCCCTGAATGGTGGTGAGGGAGGAAGTGGAAGGGCAGGTGTAGCACTTGTTCCGCTTTCAAGGATTAGTGCCAAGAGGTAGATCGGTGGGAAGGGATGGGGGGGGGGGGACAAGAGGACAAGGGAGTCGCATAGGGAGCGATCCCTGCGGAAAGCAGAAAGCGGGGGGGGGGGGAGTGGGGAGGGAAATATGTGCTTGGTAGTGGGATGCTGTTGGAGCCGGAGGCTGGTGGAGTGGTAGGTGAGGACAAGGAGAACCCTATCCCGAGTGGGGTGGCGGGTGGATGGGGTGAGGGCAGATGCATGGGAAATGGGAGAGATGCGTTTGAGAGCAGAGTTGATGGTGAAACAAGGGAAGCCCCTTTGTTTAGAAAAAGGAAGACATCTCCTTCGTCCTGGAATGAAAAGCCTCATCCTGAGAGCAGATGCGGCGGAGACGGAGGAATTGCGAAGAGGGGATGGCATTTTTACAAGAGACAGGGTGGGAATACGAATAGTCCAGGTAGCTGTGAGATTCAGTAGGCTTATAGAAGATATTTGTAGATAAGCCGTCTCCAGAGATGGAGACAGAAAGATCAAGAAAGGGGAGGGAGGTGTCGGAAATGGACCAGGTAAATTTGAGGGCAGGATGGAAGTTGGAGGGAAAGTTAATGAAATCAACGTGTTCAGCATGCGTGCAGAAAGCAGCGCCAATGCAGTCTTCGATGAAGCGAAAGAAAAGAGGGGGGCAGATACTCGTATAGGCTTGGAACATGGACTGCTCCACAAAGCCAACAAAAAGGCAGACATAGATGGGACCCATGCGGGTGCCCCTGGATACACCTTTGGTTTGGAGGAAGTGGGAGGAGCCAAAGGACAAATTATTGAGAGTAAGAACGAATTCCTCTAGACGGAGGTGAGTGGTGATAGACGGGAATTGTTTTGGTCTGGAATCCAAAAATAAGCGGAGAGCTTTTAGACCTTCTTGGTGGGGGATGGAGGTATATAGGGACTGCACGTCCATGGCGAAAATAAAGCAGTGGGGGGCAATGGAACTAAAAATCACTGAAAAAATTCAGAACATGAGAAGTGTCACGAACATAGGTGGGAAGGGATTGAACAAGGGGGGATAAAACAGTGTCAGGATATGCAGTAATGAGTCCGGTGGGGCAGAAGCAAGCTGAGACAATCGGTCTACCTGGACAGGCAGGTTTGTGGATCTTGAGCAGGTGGCTGAAACGGGAAGTGCGGGGTGTGGGAACTATGAGATTGGTGGCAGGGGATGGGAGATCCCCAGAGCTGACAAGGTTGGTGATGGTGTGGGAGACAGTGGCCTGGTGCTCCTTAGTAGGGTCATGATCGAGGTGTAAGTAAGAGGAGGTATCAGTGAGTTGTCGCTGTGCCTCGGCCAGGTAGAGGTCAGTACACCAGGCCACAACAGCGCTCCCTTATCAGCGGGTTTGATAGTGAGTTCGGAGTTGGTGCGGAAGGAGTGGTGAACAGAGCGTTCGGAAGAAGTGAGGTTGGAAGTGGAACAAGGTGTGGTGAAGTCGAGACGGTTGATGTTCCATCGGCAGTTAGCAATAAAGAGGTCCAGAGCAGGCAGAAGACCAGAGTGGGGTGTCCATGAAGAGGAGTTTGGTTGAAGACGGGAGAAAGGGTCATGGGTGGGGGTGGGAGAGTCCTTGCCGAAGAATTAGGCTCGAAGACGGAGCCGGCGGAAGAAAAGTTCAGCATCATGGCGTACGTCGAACTCGCTGAGGTGTGGGCGAAGGAGGACAAAGATGAGGTCTTAACAGAGGACAGAGCACTCTGCCTCAGAGAGCTGAATGTCGAAGGGGATAGTAAATACCAGGCACGGATGAGAGATGGGATCACAGGGGAGAGGCTGGTGAAGTCGGTGGAGAGGGGAGGATTAGACTGAGAGGAAGGTGGAGCCTCTGAGGGTGCAGGAGCTGACGATGGGATTGAGAGAGAGGAGATTGCAGAGTGGTGCTGGGGGAAGGGCAGACGGGAGTCAAAATCGCAGCACGTGAAGACCCGGCCTGGTGTTCAAGGCTGGAGTCGCAGTTGGGGGCTGCGCAATTGCTTTGAAGATGTCCATGGTCGTTGGAAATATCATTGATGATGCTGGAGTCCAGGTTTTGAATATGCCCTGGGTTGCTGTGGCAGCCGAGATCGACGGCGGGGCCAATTCCATGGTCGTTGGAACCAGCATTGATGGTGCTGGAGTCCGGGTTTGAGAGAGTGCGAGATGTTTGAGAGAGCCATGGTTTTCAAGGGATATTGGAAGATTATTTCGAAAAAGAGAGAGATCTACAATAAATATAGGCAGCATGGTGTAAATGAGGTGCTTGAGGAATATAAAGAATGTAAAGAAATCTTAAGAAAGAAATTAGAAAAGCTAAAAGAAGATACGAGGTTGCTTTGGCAAGTAAGGTGAAAATAAATCCGAAAGGTTTCTACAGTTATATGAATAGCAAAAGGGTAGTAAGGGTTAAAATTGGTCCCTTAGAGAATCAGAATGGACAGCTATATGTGGAGCCAAAAGAGATGGGGTTGATTTTGAACAATTTCTTTTCTTCGGTATTCACTAAGGAGAAGGATATTGTATTGTGTAAGATAAGGGAAACAAGTAGGGTAGTTATGTAAACTATGATGACTAAAAAAGAGGAAATACTGGCGCTTTTAAGAAATATAAAAGTGCATAAGCCTCCGGGTCCTGACTGGATTTTCCCTAGGACCTTGAGGGAAGTTAGTGTAGAAACAGCAGGGGCTCTGACAGAAATATTTCAAATGTCATTAGAAACGGGGATGGTCAGAAAAATTACGGCCGTTCCCCCTTTCAGCCTGGACGCCGGTGCCTTTCCAAACTTGGAAAGTCAACTCTTTCCGTTCCGGCTCTTTTTTCTTTTGAATCTTGCCAAGTTGCTCGTTCAACTAATTCCCTTTTAACTTGAAGGGTGGTAGAGCTCTACGAGGATCCTATCGCCAGATTGTTGCAGAAAATTTATTACTCGGACATGAAGAGAGATCGTTTTTGAAAAGCTTTATTATAACATGATACATATCATGGAGAGCTCAACCTCTTAAAGCAGAGTTCTTCAGACTCTCCCTGAGTGCACAGACTTTTCTCATTATATAGACATAGTGTATGTTATAAAAAACTTCCAAGAGTGGTGAATCTGTGGAATTCTCTGCCACAGGAAACAGTTGAGGCCGGTTCATTGGCTATATTTAAGAAGAAGTTAGATATGGCCCTTGTGGCTAAAGGGATCGGGGGTATGGAGAGAAAGCAGGTACAGGGTTCTGAGTTGGATGATCAGCCATGATCATACTGAATGGCAGTGCAGGCTCGAAGGGCCGAATGGCCTACTCCTGCACCTATTTTCTATGTTTCTATGTTTGTGAAATACAGCATGCAAGCAGATAATTCCTTTACTCAATAATCACGTCAACACAGTACAAAAAAATATATAATCAGGTTAGTATTTTCCTTATCTATTCGAAGCTACTTCTGCCTGCAGCCTTGAAGCGAGAACAATTACACAGTCCAACTATAGAAGAAACTGAAAATCACGTGACTATGGTTTGATTACTCCTTCTCAAGCTAGTTAGTAATTTACAGCAGTCCTGCAGGAGCAGATTAAGGCTGCTGTAAAAAAAAAAGAAATAAATGTTTAACCCCTTAGTATCTAGCTAGTAGCAAAATTTCTTCTACAATACCACTGCATCAAGTACCTTTGCTCTGTGAGCTGCAACAACCACGATCAGCCAAAGGCTTTCCATTCCAGTTCTGTTTCCTATTCGCATACCGACATATCGGTGCCTTACAGCTGTTTTAACCGGTGGCAGGGTGGTAATCGGTGTCACATCCGATTAAATGCTGCCTCAAATTGCCTCCGTCAATGAAGTCCAGCTCCTGGCCTGTACATATGACTTAGCTACGAAGCCTGACAAACTCTTTCTCGTGACAGCGGAAGGTGCAAATGGGTTTATTGGGATCATATAACCAACTGCTATGGGCAATTGGGGCTACTTAGCCATGGTTGGCAGCTCATCTAGTGGAAAGAAAATTCTGATCTGAAACCTCTACTGGCTTGTGGCTCGACCCATTCATGGGGAAGGCTTCGGGAGTAAACACCGAGGAACAATCCAGAGCTGGATTCCCTGTCATCCCTACTTCGACGCACACCGCTAATTCTGCGACACCGCTGGTGCCTGACTGCATCGGTCTCTACCATTGCTCTGGATTCATCAGCTGCGTGGAGAGCATTAGCCCCTGCATGGGCAACAGCTTGCTTTATGTATCGTACTACCCTGACTTGCATATTGACTTTCATCCGCGAAGGTACAATATCCATGGTCGACCCTGACCAGCGGAGGGCCATCAACAACATGTCTGCCTATGGCCTCCTCTCCTGCTACGATGAGGCCAAGTATAGGTTGAATGAGCAACGCCTCATATTCTGACTGTGCAGCCTCCAATCTCCACGGCATGAACATTGATTTCTTCAAATTCAAGAAATGACTATCCTCTGCTTCTTCCCCCCACTCCACCTCAACGTTCCTTCGGATTCCCCCGCCCTATTCTGGTGGCCATTTACTCCTTCACTTCTCCTCACACACAGTCATGACCTCCTCATCAACTCTGTCTGGTTCTCCATCTCTTTTGGGTAATCCCCTGGTCCAGCGTCTCTCCTGTTAGATTCCTTTCTCTTCATCTCTTTGCCTTTTCTGCCTGTCACTCAGCTCCTCACATAATCGTTCCTCCACAAACCACACCCCTCCCGCACTCACTTGTCCTTCTCCCCCTCCCCCATCACCTTATTCTGGCTTTTGTCTCTTTCTCTTTAATCACAATGAAAGTTCCCAGCCCGAGATGTCGACTGGTTGCTGAGTTCCTCCAACATTCTCAGTGTGTTTGCTTCAGTTTGTTTATTGATTAAAATAATCAAACTGGTACAGTGGAAGAGGAATTTGTGGAATGGTCAGAGACAGTTTCATACAGTAGTATTTTACGCAGGAACATGCCATTTCAGTTGTAATCTGCGTAATGAGGTGGTATTACAGAGAGATCTTGCGGTGAAGGATCCTGAAGATGAGCAGAGGCAGGTGTTTAAGGACAAGGTTCGTAAGAGCCGTCGTTGATCCCGATCAGATAGAGGGATCACAGAGAGCAAACAACCGTCTGTGGTTAAAAGAGTTCAAGGGAAATATTAAATCAGAGAACAAACAAAGAGGCAATGACTGGGTAGACAAAACAATGAGGATTTTTCCAGGAACTCGTGATGCGACAAATGATAAAACTATCAAGGAAAAAGCAGATCAGTTAACTGAATAATTTTCATTAGTGTTCACAGTGGGGACACAGCAAACATCCCACAGATATCTAATGGTGACATTTCAACGTTGTGCCATAATGTGTAACAATCACCATCAGGAGCGATAAACTAATGGGACTAAAAGCAAAAATATCCAGGTCCCAACGACCTGCACTAGACAGTTTCACAGGAAGGCTGGAGAGAAAGTAGAGACATTGGAGTCTGTCAAAAATCACTGTTACAGAAAAGTCCCAGTGGAGTTGAAAACCATTGTTGAAGAAGGGTGGAAGATAAAAATCAGGTGACTGTAGTCCAGTTAACTTCACTTCAGCTACTGGAGCCTATAATCTGTGAAGAAATAACAAGTCATTTTGAAAAGTTTAATGTCATTGAACTAAACCAAGAGGGTTTACAGTCAGATTCACACAGCACAGAAACGAGTCTTCAGCTCAAATGGTCCACACTGACCAAAATTCCCATCTGAGCTTCTGGTCTGTAACCCCCTCACCACCACATTATGAACAATGTTATCCTCCGTCCTTGTCCCATTTCCCTCCATTTGACCCATATCCTTCAAAACCTTTCCTTCCCATTAGCCTGTCTAAGTACTGCTTCAATGTACCTGATTCAACCACTCCCCCAGTAGCTCATTCCATTTACTGACCAGCCTATGCTTGGAAAAGTTGCCCTTCAGGTTCCTATTAGATCTCCTCTTAAACCAATGCACTCCGGTTCTTGATTCCCCAACACTGGCAGAAGGACTGTTTTATTTGACCCAAACTGCAATACACCTCTGCAATAGCAGCGTTCATTCTCCGACATTCCAGGGAAAATTGTCCAAAACACTTTTCACAATTTAGTCCTTTGAGATCCATTCACTTCCCAGTAAATCTCCTCTGCACTCTTTCCAGCTTAATGGTGTCTGTCATACAGCAGGGCGACCAGAACTAAACACTATTTGCAAAATGCGGCGAAACCAACGTAGTGTACATCTGCACCATTTCTTCCCAGCTTCTATATTCGGTGCCCTGACTGAAGGCCAGTGTTCCAAAACCCTCTTCACCACCCTGTCCATCTGGAACCTGGTTTTGGACCCTGTAACCTGGGTTACTGAATATTAAAACAACACACACAAAATGCTGGTAGAACACAGCAGGCCAGGCAGCATCTATAAGGAGAAGCACTGTCGACGTTTCGGGCCGAGGCCCTTCATCAGGACCCTTCGTCCCACACTCAGGTTGGAGGAACAACTCCTTATATACCGGCTGGTTAGCCTCCAACCTGATGGCATGAACATTGACTTCTCTAACTTCCATTAATGCCCCCCTCCCCTTCTTTACACATCACTGATATATTTAGTTTTTTCCCCTTTCTCCCTTTTTTTTCTCTCTCTGCGTATCACTCTGCCTGTTCTCCATCTCCCTCTGGTGCTCCCCTCCCCCTTTCTTTCTCACTCGGCATCCCGTCCCATGATCCTTTCCCTTCTCGAGCTCTGTATCCCTTTTACCAATCACCTCTCTGGCTCTCAGCTTCACCCCACCCCCTCCGGTCTTCTCCTATCATTTCTCATTTTCCCCTCCCCCTCCTACTTTCAAATCTCTTACTGACGAAGGGTCTCGGCCCGAAACGTCGACAGCGCATCTCCCTATAGATGCTGCCTGGCCTGCTGCGTTCCACCAGCATTCTCTGTGTGATACCAGAATTTTGAGGATTTATAAGGGAAGTTGGAGAAGTGTGTCTTTGTACTTTCAGGAGCATTTGCCACATGTGAGGCAAGTGCACAAGACTAGAGCTCTGTGCTGGGAAGGAAGTGTGTTAATATTGAATGAAGACAGGTTATCATACTGAGACAGAATAACATGTAAGGAGGATATAATTGGTGGAGATTTCCAGGGATCAGTTCTGGATCATCAATGATTTATTATTGATATTAATGACCCGAAGGAGGGGCAGAATGTGCGGAATCCACGGTGTCAATGACGGGGAATGTGATGAGGGGACATGTTGTGATTGAACAATTGGTCTCTCCAACAAGACATGGGGAAGCTGGTGAGAAGAATACTTGGTAGAAGAAGCTTAATGTGGTAAAGTGTGATGGCATGCAGAGAGGCAGGAGGAAACAAAAGTCAGACTATTATTTATGTAGAGATAAATTGTCAATGAGAGAAACAGAGAGGTGTCAATGTGTTCTCCTGCACAACAAAATAGAGATGGGTTTAGTGAGTGGTTCATAAAAACATATATGACCAAGGTTCAGAGGTGAATGGTTCATTGATAATTATTGCTGTAGAGAAATAGAGAAGTTTTGTTACAGTGTCAGACAAATGCACAATGATGGATTTTGGAAAGTCAAAGCAGGTTACGACACAGACAGTGAATAATAGGTTCCTGAGGATTGTTGACGAAAAGAAAGACTTGGGGTACAGGTACAGAATTTCATGAAGGTGCCAACACAGGTAGACAAGGTTGTGAAGAAGGTACACGTCATGCTTGCCTTCATCGGCAAAAGGCATTGAGAGGAGTTGGGACATCATATTACAGTTGCACAAATCAATAATTAAACCACACCAGGAGTACCCTGTGCAGTTCTGGTCACCACGAGAGGAAGGATGTGGTTAAGCTGGAACGGTGCAAAAGCGATTCACAGGAATGTTACTTGGACGCGGGATTCAGTTACAAGGAAAGATCAGACTGACTGGGACTGTTTTCCATGAAGTGAAGGAGGCTGACGGGAGAAATGGCAGAAGTTTATAAAACTAAGAGAGGTGTAGACAAGCAGAATCACTTACCCAGGGTGCAAGTATCAAATATGACAAGGTGCAGCTTTAAAATGCCAGGGTGAGAACTTAAAGGTGGGCATTAGTCCAGGTAAGATTAGTGTCTCCGTAAAAAGGGAGGGTGGGGAATAAATAAATCAGGGATGGGGTAAGAAAGGGAGGAATGTCCAGAGTGGCAGATAATCGGACAGTGTATCCATCTTTTGCAAACCCTTCAGTAGTTGCATAGACACCTATTGGATGGAAGCGACCAACAACTCTGAGAGAGGCAGCTGCCAAGTTTTTAAGCTTACCAGCGGGAGGTGGTGCTTTAGCACTGCTGGCCCATCACCTCGAGGGAATCTTGATCATAAGCGGGCTGAAACTCCTGAGGACAGGTGGCAGATCAACTGATGATCCCACTAGTGATATCACTGGCCAGTTAACATCTTAGTCCAAGTGTATTTTCAATTCAATTCTAGCTCCACCTCACCAAGGGTTGTATGGTATGGGGATTTTTGTGCACATTGTTCACTGTGGGGCCATTCATGGAATGGTTTGTTGGTAGAAGAATTTTTAGTTATTTCTAATCTTTGTGCCTTAATGATGGGAGGGCTATGAGATGTAATGTTTATAATAGTCTGAAAACTGCTGTAGATTTAACTCCAGTTTCAAGCATGTTGGCTGGAGTGAGTGATGTCATGGGTGATGAAACATTAGGGAGTGATCATTATCCTATATTTTTAAGCTTGTGTTTGGAGTTATATAGCGGACCGGAATCTGCTTTTTGAAGTTGGAATTTTGGTAAAGCAAACTGGGAGAGTTTTTATGTGATGAATGTATGTCAGGGCTGAACATTGAAGATTATATGGATTTCTGCAATGAATGGTTATGTCATATTATTCATCAAACTGCTGTGTAAGTGTTTCCTGTTAAAATGGCATCAATAGGAGGTATACAGTACCATGGAGGACAGAGGAGTGTGCAGAGGCAATTAGGGAGAGAAATAAGGTGATTGCGAGAGTTGAGAATTATCACTCTCCAAGTGATCTTATTAAGTATGAAAGGCCACAGGCTGTGGTGAGGAAATTGTTGAAGGTTCTGAAAGAGGTTTACTGGATGTCATCTTGTGATAGTGTTGACACGATATTAAACTTAGAGATGTTTGGGGAATGATTAAGAAAATTGGGATGGGGGTTTAACTCATAGAGTTAACATTCCAGTATTGATTAAGAGAAGGCTGAGACACTGGCTTAGTAATTTTCTGCAATTCATAATCAATATAATTTAATTTTAAGAGCCCGAATGATGTAAGGATGAGGTTTTAAGTGAATACGCTGATGTGTTGGAAGCCATCTGTAGCAGTGATAGTGATGTAAAGTTTTCTTTGTGCGAATTTAAGAAAGTTTTTTTATAGTACAGGTTAGACGGCTCCAGGAAAAGGTGATATATGTTACTGTATGTTTCAGCAGATGGCTTACAACTCTGGAGATAATATTACCATTTTTGGATCATATTTGGAGCTTAGGCCATCTTGGCTCCTCATAGAAAATGGTCCAAAACCTGGAAAGGCCCATAGGATGCTTCTAGTTATAGACCAACCTCATTTGGGTAAACTTATGGAACGTATGGTAATAGAATGATTGAATTTTATTTTGGGAGAGAGAGGTGATATAGCATTTTATCAGTTCGGATTTCAAAAGGACTGAATGACATTATGTTTGGAAGATGATATTAGGAAAGCACAGGTAAATAAGGAAGTTGCAGAATGCAGTATTTTGATATTGAAAAATCATATGATATGTTATGACAGGATTAAATTATGGAAATTTAGAGTGAGGGGAAGGATGTACATTTTTTCTGAAGTTTTTTTATGTATGTTCCAGGCAGGTAAGGGTGGTTAAAGTATATTTGGGCTTCTATGTGCTGGAGAATGAGACCACACATTGTAGCCCTTATTGTTTAATATTATGACTACTGATATTTTCTCTGAGATAGGTACTGGGGTGGGGAAATCACATTTTGCAGATGAATGGATCTTAATGGATTAGAGGTAGAAAATTCAGTTTAATTGTAAATGGAATGTGATTCGTGATTAATAATGTTGAACAGCGGGTGAATAGATGTAGTTTTAAGCTTTCAGTAGCTAAAATACATTATGTGTTTTACAAAGAGGATCAATAGACCTCTTTATTAATTCATATCATTCTCAATATCAATTGATTTGAAATTTTATGGTCATACTCTTGACTACGTGTCAGTGGTACGATTTTATGGCATGTGGCTGGTTAATGAGACGACATGGAAGCACCATGTAAAATACTGATCCCTGTAAAATAATTGCTAAATGTAAAGGAGCACTGCATATCCTTGGGTGTCTGTGTACGTATTCTTGGGGCACTACCGGCCCATCACTGTGATTCTGCGGGGGAACCGATCCTCCCAGAAATCCACCGAGCTGCTCATCCACAAACTTCCCTTCTAGCATCTGGTGCAGAAGATCACGCAGGACTTCAAAACTGATCTACACTTCCAGAGCTCGGCCATCAAAGGCCTGCAGGAGGCCAGTGAGGCTTACCTGGTGAGGCTCTTTGCACCATCCACACCAAGCGAGTCACCCCTGTGCCCAAAGACATTCAGATGGCCCACTGCATCTGCCGGAAGCGAGCCTAAGCCTGGCCTCATCACCAAACACGACAAAAGGCTCATTTAAGAGCCACTAATGTGGCAGATGAAAGGGCTGTCACTTCCTGCTCATTACACTTCTGCAGAGTTGATACATATTATCCCCCTGACCTCTCCCTGTGGGGGCTTTGGGATTGTTTAATGGGAATCCCAGCTCTCACACAAACTGAGCTACTTATTTTGCTGGCAGCCTATTTCACCACCACATCGATGTCACCCTTTAGCCCAAGACCACCCTCCACACAGCAATAACTCCACCCATCTCACACTCAGTGTGAACTTACTGCTCATGGTCCCTACATCCACTCCCAAATCACTCAGCCGTATCACAAACAGCAAGGCTCCCAGAACAGATCCAAGTGAAACAACACGTCACCAGCATTTGATCACAAAACCGCTCTCTGCCATCACTCTGTCTCCTATTGCAAAGACAATTCTGGATCCAATTTACTAAATGGCCTGACTGAGGACCATATGAACCGTATCAATAAACTTCGTCTGTGATGGCAGACCTGGGTGAGGATGGTCAGGACCAATAAACTAGTCCATGTCCGTAGGGAGACCACATTGAGTAACTCCACTCCAAATAGGAGAAAAATAAGCAAATAGAAACGAAATAAAAATTACAATAAAAGCTGCAGATTCTGTAGTCTGAAGCAAAAGCAGAAAACAGGAAACTCCAGACCTGTCAGATCACCACCTGTACCAGGAAATCTTTTGAAGCTGCAACAAAGTAGGAAATTATTGCAAACCTAGAAAACTTCAAACCATCAGGCAAAACCAACAAGGTCTGGTGAAAGTGATTCCACATTTAACAAGTACAATCGAGTGGTTGGAGCAGTAACACCAACTGTGGATAAAGGGACCCAGGGACGCTCTGAACTGAGATGTACAGGACACGTTTGATAAGCCGCTCCATCAGAGGGGGTTGGGGAAAATGAGAGTAGACTGTGTTAAACTTGCTGATGACAAACAGAGATGGGAACTGAGTTGTGAAGAGCGGTGAGGAGTCTACAAAGGGTGACATGATCAGACACAGGTCTGGCAGCTGGGATATTGTGGGGGAGGGAGGGTGTGAACTTGTACATTTTGACAGGAAAAATAACTAATACAGAACATTCTCTAATTGTTCAAAGGCAACAGGGTCTGGTGGTGCAGAGGGAACTTGGAGACCTGGTGCATCATTCACAAAAGTCCATTCGCAGCTCCAGACGGAATTCGGAATGTGAACAGAATGTATTTGATGAAGGGGTTTCGGCCTGAAATGTTAACTCTGTTTCTCTGTCCACGGGCGCTGCCTGACCTGCTGCGTGTTTCCGGCTGTCTCTGTGTTTTACTGGAATGTCAGAATTCCCATCTTTGAGTCGATCATTGTTCCAGATTATCATTGTTAAGTTTTAAGGAGATTTCAGCAGAAATGTAGAGAGTTAATGTGTCAGGTATCTAGAGTGTTAGGTGTTAACTTTACAGACTGACCAATACCAACACTATGCGTCTGAAGGTTTATCCGAGCGCTGTGTTTCTGTTCTGTTGCGGATAAACCATTGGAAGTTGGTGGTTGAGGGAGAGCGAACGTGGAGCTGGACGATGAGAGGCCGCTTTCAGCTCTGTCTGTCAGTCTGACTGTCTCCTCCCCTCCTTGCCTCTCCCCGCGCGTTTTTCGGGAAGGTCGGGACAATGTGTATAAAAGGAGACAGCAGCAGTTGGTCTCTGGAGACAGACTGGCTGGTGCAGCATCTCTGGAGACAGACTGTCTGGTGATATCTTTCTATAAACCTACTGACTCTCACAGCTACCTTGACTATTGCTCTTCCCACCCACTCTACTGTACAAATGTCATCCTTTTATTCGTCGCCACCACATCTGTTCCCAGGATGAGGCTTTCCTTGCCAGAATAACAGCGATGACTTCCTTCTTCAAAGAACCCGGTTTCCATTTCTCTCCCATTGCTGCTGCTTTGACCCTCAGATATCCACCCATTTCCCAGACATTTGCCCTTGCCCCATCTTCTCTTTGCCATAACAGGGTTACAGTTCCCCTTGTCCTCACGAGTGTTCGTATTCTGCACAACATTCTACATGAAGTCCACCGTCTTCAAAGGGATTCTAGTACTAAACACATCCTTCCACCCACCCCACTCACCACTTTCAGCTGGGATCACTCTCTCCATAATACCTGGGGTCATCCTTGTGAACCTGTTCTGTACCCTCTCCGATGCAAACGCATCTTTCCTTTGATTAAGAGTCCAGCATTGCTCACAATACTCCTTGTGGATGGACAAATGTCAGCGTGGACAAATGGGCCCCCATTTTTCACATTTTTGTGGAAAAAGTAACTAATTTTCATTCTCATATTTTGCTGATTTTCATGTAATCTTCTCTCTCAGATGTCAACAACATCTCCACCACAATCACCATCAGCACTGGTGTACCACAAGGCTGTGAGCTTTGTCCACTACTCCACTCACTTTATACCTGTAATTGTGCGGCTAAGTACAACTCCAATGCCATATTTAAGTGTGCAGATGACACCATTGTTGTTGGATGAATCAAAGGCGGTGACACATTTGTCGTCAGGAGGAGATGGACGATCTGGTTGAATGGTGCTACAACAACAACCTATATAGATGACATATTGACATATAAAGATGCACAGTGGAGAGAAACCTGACTGGTTTAATCATGGCCTGATATGGAAATACAATGATCAGTAACGGAAAGGGAAGGTCTACAAGAACTTTGTGGAGATGTCAGGGGCAAGTTTTTTACACAGAGCGTGGTGAGTGTGTGGAATGGGCTGCCGGCAAAGCTGGTGGAGGCGGATACAATGGAGTCTTTTAAGAGACTCCTGGATAGGTACATGGGGCTTAGAAAAATATAGGGCTATGGGTAATGTCAGGTAATTTCCAAAATAAGTACAGGTTTGGCAGGGCATCGTGGGCTGTGGGGCCTGTCTTGTGCTGTAGTTTTTCTATGTTTCTAACTAGTGGATGCATCCCAGTTCATCACAGGCAAAGCCCTCCCCATCATTCAGTACATTTACAAGATGCACTTCTACAAGTAAACTGCATCCATCATCAACAACATCCTTCATCCACCTCATGCTCTCTTCTCACAGCTGCCATCGGGAAGGACGTACAGGAGCCTTAGGTCCCACACCACCAGCTTCAGGAAGAGTTATTACCCTACAGCAGTCATGGTCTTGAAATGACACAGGTATCTTCACTGAACTGATTCCATAATCTGCAGACTCACTTTCAAATATTCTACAATTGAATTTCACAGTAAAATTTATCTATTATTTGCATGATCTGTCTTTTGCACATTGGTTGTCTGTCAGTCTTTGCTGTTTATAGTTTTCATAAATTCCATTGTATTTATTTTCCTGTAAATACCTGAAAAAAGTGAATCTGAAAGTAGTACCCTATTGTGCCAGCGGTCCCAACACACTAGACCTCCACTGCACTACGATAAGGAATGCCCATTGTTTGCTCCCGAGACCGCATTTTGTTAAGTTAGATCATTTGACTGTACTCGTCCTACCTGCATATAGACAGAGCCTAAAGAGCAAGACTCCAGAGATCAAGCTTGTCTGAGTGGCATAATAACAACAACCTCTCACTCATTGTCAGTAAGACCAAGAGACAGATTGCAGACTTCAGGAGAGGGAAACCCGACATCCATGAACCAGTAATCATTGGACAATCAGAAGTGAAGAGAGTCAATAACTTTAAATTCCAGTGTGTCACTGTCAGAGGATCTGTCCTGGACCCATCATATAAATATTATTGTGAAGAAAGCACGACTGCACTTCTACTTCCTCAGGGCTCTCAGAGATCCAGCATGTCATCGAAAACCTTGCCAATCTTCTATAAATGTGTGGTGGAAAGTGTGCTGACTGGCTGCATTACGGCCTTGTATAGGATCATCAATGCCTTTGAGTGGAAAATCGTACAAAAGGTATTGGATTCAGCCCAGGTACATCACGGGTAAAACATTCATAACCACTGAGCACATCTACAAGAAACATAGCCGTAGAAAAGCAACATCCATCATCAAGGATCCTTACCACCCAGGCAATGTTCTTTTCACACTGCTGCCATCAAGTAGAAGGTACAGGTACCTCACGACTCGCACCACCAGGTTGAAGAACATGTCCCCTGAAGTAAAGGGGACAGCGGCACTCATGCAAAGACTCATTTAGCGGCTCTGTTATATTGTTATTTCATGCTCATTATTTATTGCTATTTATTTTTCTGCATTTGCACTGTTTGTTTACAGTTTATATTTCCTCATATTTACAGTTCACAGTTACTGTTCTATAGATTCGCAAAGAATGCCTGCAGAAAATGAATTTCAGGTTTGAATGTGGTGACGTGTATGCACTGTAAGAATAAACTTTACTTTGAACTTTGAACTATATGGTGAAATATGCGCACTGTGATAACAACTGGGAAATTACCCTTGTCAGGTGTCAGATCTCTCAGTGGGAGAGCATTTTGGAGATAGTGATCATAATTCTAGCTCATTTACAAAAGTATTGGAGAGAGATAGGAACAGACAAGTTAGAAAAGCATTTAATTGGAGTAAGTGGGAATTATGAGGCTATCAAGCAGGAAATTGGAAGCTTAAATTGGAAAGATATGTTCTCAGGGAAAAGTACGGTTGAAATGTGGCAAATGTTCAGGGAATATTTGTGTGGAGTTCTGGATAGGTACGTTCCAGTTAGACAGGGAAGTTATGGTAGGGTACAGGAACCGTGGTGTACAAAGGCTGCAATAAATCTAGTCAAGAAGAAAAGAAAAGCTTACAAAAGGTTCAGAGAGCAAGGTAATATTAGAGATCTATTAGTTTATGAGGCTAACAGGAAGGAGCTTAAGAAGGAAATTAGGAGAGCCAGAAGGGGTCATGAGAAGGCCTTGGTAGACAGGATTAAAGAAAGCCCCAATGCCTTCTACAAGTATGTGAAGATCAAGAGGATAAGATGTGAAAGAGTAGGACCTATCAAGTGTAACAGTGGGGAAGTGTGTATGGAACCGAAGGAAATAGTGTAGATACTTTAATGAATATTTTACTTCAGTATTCACTATGGAAAAGGATCTTGGTGATTGTAGTGATGACGTGAAGCAGACTGAAAAGCTTGAGCATGTAGATATTAAGAAAGAGAATGTGCTGGAAATTTTGGAAAACTTCAAGTTGTTTAAGTCACCAGGACGAGATGAGATGTAACCTAGGGTACAGTAGGAGTCAAGGGAGGAGATTGCTGAGCCGCTAGCAATGATCTTCACAGCATCAATGGGGACGGGATAGATTCTGGAGGATTGGAGGGTTGCGGATGTTGTTCCTTTATTCAAGAAAAGGAGTAGAGATAGCCCAGGAAATTATAGACCAGTGAGTCTTATCTCAGTGTTTGTAAGTTGATGGAGAAGATCCTGAGAGTCAGGATTTATGAACATTTGGAAAGGTATAATATGGTTAGGAGTAGCTGTAGTCAGTATGGCTTGGTGAAGGGCAGGTTGTGCTTACGATCCTGATTGAATTTTTTGAGGATGTGACTAAACACATTGTTTAATGAAGAGCAGTAGATATAGGGTACAAGGATTTCTATGGCTTCCACATCCTTCCTGTAGTGAGGAACCCGGAACTGAGCAAGGAATTTAATAAGGTACACCATGCAAGGCTTATTGAGAAAGTAAGGAGGCATGGGATCCAAGGGGACATTGCTTTGTGGATCGAGAACTGGCTTCCCCATAGAAGGCAAAGAATGGTTGCAGACGGGTCATATTCCGCATGGGGCTCGGTGACCAGTGGTGTGCCTCAGGGATCTGTTCTGGGACTTTTACTCTTTGTGATTTTTATAAATGACCTGGATGAGGAAGTGGAGGGATGGGTTAGCAAGCTTGCTAATGACACAAAGGTTGGAGTTGTTGTGGATAGTCTGGAGGGCTGTCAGAGGTTACAACGGGACATTGATAGAATGCAAAACTGGTCTGAGAAGTGGCAGATGGAGTTCAACCCAAATAAGTGTGAAGTGGTTAATTTTGCTAGGTAAAATATGATGGTAGAATATAGTATTAATGTTAGGAATCTAGGCAGTGTGGAGGATCTGAGGTATCTTGGGATCCGAGTCCATAGGACACTCAAAGCAGCCACACAGGTTGACTCTGTGGCTAAGAAGGTATACGGTGTATTGGCCTTCATCAACCATGGAATTGAATTAAGGAGCCGAGAGGTAACACTGCAGCTGTATAGGAACCTGGTCAGACCCCATTTGGAGTACTGTGCTCAGTTCTGGTTTCCTCACTTACAGGAAGGATGTGGAAGCCATAGAAAGGGTGCAAGGGACTTTTCTCCTTGGAGCGACAGAGGATGAGTGGTAACCTGATAGAGGTGTATAAGATGATGAGAGGCATTGATTGTGTGGATACTCAGAGGTGTTTTCACAGGGCTGAAATGGTTGCCACACGAGGACACAGGTTTAAGCTGCTGGGGAGTAGGTACAGAGGAGATGTCAGGGGTAAGTTTTTACTCAGAGAGCGGTAAGTGAGTGGACTGGGCTGCTGGCAACGGTGGTGGAGGCTGATACGATAGGGTCTTTTAAGTGACTTTTGGATAAGTACATGAAGCTTAGTAAAATAGAGGGCTATGGGTAAGCCTAGTAATTTCTAAGGTAGGGACATGTTCAGCACAAATTTGTGTACCAAAGGGCTTGTATTGTGCTGTAGGTTTTCTATGTTTCTATTAACTTTAGATTAAAATCTTGGCTTTGACAATATTTTTCCATAGCTTTCTTTTCTCAGCAAGGGGTCAGTGGTCTAGTTACAACATTTTATGACATTATGACATAGGAAGAAAGAGTGAGGAGGTCCTGAAGAATGAGTATAGAAGTATATATGGTAGGAAGTCAAAAAGCAGGGCCTCAGGGGTAGTAATCTTAGGATTCCTACCTGTGTCACGTGCCTGTGAGGGTACGAATAGGATGCTCTGCAGGATGAACACGTGGCTGTGGAACTGGTGTAGGGGGCAGGGTTTCACATTGCAGGATCATTGGGACCTATACAAGAGAGACAGGTTACACCTAAACTACAGGGGGACCAATATCCTTGCAGGGAGGTTTGTTAGTATTATGGGGGAGTGGGGGGGGGGTTAAACTAGATTTGTAGTGGGATGGGAACCAGAATGTCAGAGTAGATAGTGGAGCAGTGGTAATCTTCTGAGGTGTGTCTATTTCAATGCGAGGAGTATTGTGGGGAAGGCTGACGAGCTGAGGGTGTGAAATGATGTGGAACTATGACATTGTTGCCAATTGTGAAACTTGGCTACAGGAGGGGCAGGACTGGCAGCTTAAGGTTCCAGAGTTCCGATCTTTCAGATGTGATAGAGGCAGAGGGATGAAGGGTGGGGGGGGGGGTGGCATTGCTAGTCGGGGAAATGTTACAGTAGTGCTCAGGCAGGATGGATTGGAGGGCTTGTCTACCGAGGTCATATGGGTAGAGCTGAGAAACAGGAAATGTATTACCACATTAATGGGGTTGTTTTATAGTTCACCCAATAAGTCAGTGAGAATTGGAGGAGCAAATTGTGGAGAGATAGCAGACAACTGCAGGAAACATAAAGTTGTGACAGTAGGGGATTTTAATTTTCCACATATTGATTGGGACCCCATACTGTTAAAGGTCTAGACAAGTTTTCATTTGTAAAGTGTGTTCAGGAAAGTTTTCTAAATCAATATATAGAGGTACTGATTAGAGTGGATGCAATATTAGATCTCCTATTAGGAAATGAGTTAGGACAGGTGACGGAAGTGTGTGTAAGGGAAACTTTGGTTCCAGTGATCATAACACCATTAGTTTCAACGATCATGGATACAGATAGATCTGGTCCTCGGGTTGAGGTTCTAAACTGGAAAAAAAGCCAAATTTGAAGAAATGAGAAAGGATCGAAAAAGTGTGGATTGGGACAGGTTGTTCTCTGGCAAGGGTGTGATTGGTAAGAGGGAGGCCTTCAATGGAGAAATTTTGAGAGTGCAGAGTTTGTATGTTCCTGTCAGGATTAAAGGCAAAATGAAGAAGGATACAGAACCTTGGTTCTCTAGGGATATTGGAACTCTAATAAAGAAGAAGAAAGAGATGTATGACATGTATAGGAAACAGGGAGCAAATCAGGTACTTGAGGAGCATAAAAAGTACAAAAATACTTAAAGAAATCAGGAGGGAAAAAAGAACACATGAGGTAGCTTTGACAGTCAAGGTGAAGGATAATCCAAAGAGTTTCTACAGGTATATTAAGAGCAAAAGGATAGTAAGGGATAAAATTGGTCCTCTTGAAGATCAGTGTAGTCGGCTATGTATGGAACCAAAAGAAATGCGGGAGATCTTAAATGGGTATTTTGTGTCTGTATTTACTAAGGAAACTGGCATGGAGTCAATGGAAATAAGGCAAACAAGTAGTGAGGCCACGAAACCTATACAGATTGAAGAGGAGGAGTTGCTTGCTATCTTGAGGCAAATCAGAGTAGATAAATCCCCAGAACCTGACAGGGTATTCCCTCGGACCTTGAAAGAGACTGGTGTTGAAATTGCAGGGGCCCTGGCAGATATATTTTAAATGTCAGTATCTACGGTGAGGTGCCGGAGGATTGGAGGATAGCTCATGTTGTTCCGTTGTTTGAAAAAGGCTCTGAAAGTAATCTGGGAAATTATAGGCCGGTAAGGTTGACGTCAGTAGTAGGTAAATTATTGGAAGGAGTACTAAGAGATATGATCTACAAGTATTTAGATGACATGGACTTCCTTAAGGCCTTTGACAAGGTCCACATAGGAGGTTAGTCAGGAATCAGAATCAGAATCAGAATCAGACTTTAATCGCCAAGTACCTATGCACATACAAGGAATTTACTTCCGGCAGATGTTGTCTCTCTGCTCATAACAATAATAATGATAAATATAAATGAAAATATAGATTATACATACAGGTAGTGCAATCCAAGTAATAGTTAGCCGACAGTTAACCGGCAGTTAACTGTTCAGCAAAGTGACCGCAGTAGGGAAAAAACTTCTCCAGTGCCTATTAGTCTTAGTCTGGAGGGATCTGAAGCGCCTACCAGACGGAAGCAGATCAAACAGTCCGTGCGCAGGATGGGAGGAGTCCTTTATGATGTTCCCCGCCCTCTTCTTCAACCTGGAAGAGGTCTACAATAGAGGGCAGAGAGGCTCCAATGATGCGCTTGGCAGTCCTCACTGTGCGCTGTAGTCTGGTTCTATCCTGCTTGGTGGCGGCTCCGAACCACACAATGATGGAGGTGCACAGGACAGACTCAATGACTGCAGTGTAGAACTGCAGCAGCAATTCCTGAGGCAGACCGTATTTCAGTCGCTAGGTATACATGGTGAGATAGTAAATAGGATTAGACATTGGCTCATTGGGAGAAGCCAGAGAGTGGTAGTGGAGGACTGCTTCTCTGAGTGGAGGCCTGTGACTAGTGGTGTGTCACAGGGATCAGTACTGGGTCCATTGTTATTTGTCATCTATATCAATGATCTGGATGATAATGTGGTATATTGGATCAACAAATTTGCTGATGATACAAAGGTTGGAGGTGTAGTGGACAGTGAGGAAGGTTTTCAAAGCTTGCAGAGGGATCTGGACCAGCTGGAAAAATGGTCTGAAAAATGGCAGATGAAGTTTAATACAGACTAGTGTGAGGTATTGCACTTTGGAAGGAAAAACTAAGGTAGAACATACAAGGTAAATGGTAGGGCACTGCGGAGTTCAGTAGAACAGAAGGATCTGGGAATACGGATACAAAATTCCCTAAAAGTGGCGTCACAGGTAGATAGGGTTGTAAAGAGATCTTTTGGTACATTGGCCTTTATAAATCAAAGTGTTGAGTATGAGAGTTGGAATGTTATGGTGAGGTTGTATAAGGCATTAGAGAGGCCAAATTTGAAGTATTGTGTGCAGGTTTGGTCACCGAATTACAGGAAGGATATTAATAAGGTTGAAAGAGTGCAGAGAAGGTTTACAAGGATGTTGCTGGTACTTTATTCCCTGGAGCATAGAAGAATGAGGGGAGATTTGATAGATTTGATAAACTCTGTTTGATTTATCTTTTTAAAGCCATTGCAGACTAATAATAATGGTCATAAATTCTGCCGTATAGACGGGCAACCTTTTCCCACTTCAACATTAAAACAGGGGATAAATATCCCTGAGCCCACCCGGTTGCTAACTGTGTTTTTAGAACTATCTGTAAAGATAGGCAAAAAGGATATAATACTGGCTGCCGTAAATGACCTGACGCCCTCTCACCACCACAAGAGTTTGTTTATCCTCCAGTAATCCCAAATCTATTCCCACATCTGGATTTTTCCATGATGGACCTCTTGGTCAGACCACTTGTCCAGAAATCCCCAAGACCATATTCCATATAAGTGTCTGCAGAAAAAAAATTATCAGCTCTGCTGGTATATTCCCACAACCCATTGAAGCAGAAATGGTCCGACGTGACGTCCTCACCCTATTAAGCAAGTCCAGTTTGCAGGGCTCATTTATTTTCCTCTCGTCATGTGGAGAAATATCTCGCCTTGTTTAACCTCCGATGCATCTCTCGCTGTGGTCCAGAATGCTCCATTACAGATTCAAAGTGCACTAGTCTGTAGAACTTCCGATCTGTATAAAACCGAACGAGCTGCCTCTCTATAAGTGAAACAACCTTTATTAAATGACAACTAATTGTCAATAGAACACCCCTGGAAGAGCCACAGTCATGCCCAGTCAACGACCTGCTTGCATTCATCCGCCAAAAATGTTAAATATAACTTTACATAGGCTCTCCACATCAGCCTAAGCCCGATATATTTAAACACAGAAACACTGAACAGCAAACAGACATACACAGGAAGGTGAATATAATCCACACCGTGTTTCCGAGTAAAACACACACATTTCGTTTTAGACACAGAAAATTTAAAACCCAGTCCAAAGACCATTCTTCCATTGCTGTTAACACTGCTTGTACAGACCTTACCACATAGGCAGTATTGCAACCCCTTTTCCACAGACCCCACCATCTGTACATGAAGTCAAACTAAGCTTAGGCAAAATACTATCAAAATATCATTGATCCTCAGCTTAATCAATATTGGACAAATAGCACCATCCTGGGTGTGAAGCGTCTGTAAATTCTGATGACTTTTCTTCACAACCCAGCATCACTTTGAATGACTAGCCAAAATAAAACAATACCCTGTTGTAAAACGTACCACCAATGCAAGGAGGTGGGGGGGGGGGGCAGAATAAGCTGTCAATCAGGGCAGCTAATTGGAATCCTGCAAATGATACAAATAATTCATGAAAAACGCCCGACCGGAGTGGGTAGGGTATGTGTGGGGAAAGCCTCATCTCCACACCGGGCCTAGGGAAATGAAAATAATTAATACTTAAAAAGGGAAATAAAGAGCGAGATATAAAACTAATCAGACATATAAAATGGTCTACTGGACTGTCCGTGGGAGGTAAGAAATAGACGCCGATTTGGGTCGAGCCCTCATTGGAACAATGTTAATGCCGAGAGCAGATGAAGATGTGACCAAAAAGCTGGCGCCAGGGGCAGGGGTTCGGTATTCTGGATCATTGATTCACAGCGCCATAGAAAAGTATAGCATAGAAACAGGTCATTCCGTCCATCTAGTCTGTGCTCAATCATTTAAACTGCCCACTCCTATCCACCTGTACTGGGAACATATCTTTCCATACCCCTACCATCCATGCACCTATTCAAACTTCTCATAAAAGTTGACATCAAACTTGTATGCATCACATGTTGGCAGCTCGTTCCAGCACCCACATCGGAGTGACTAATTTTCCCTTTGTGTTCTCATTAAACTTTATCACCAACTAGCCTCAGCCCATGATCTCCAGTTGAAGTCCCACCAAGCCTCTGAGCGAAGAGCGAGCTTGCATTGACCCGATCACTGGGACTCCTCCTGGTGCAGGGATGACATGTTCACGACGGATAGTTTGCACCTTCACTGGAGGAGGGTCAGTATCATAAAGTTCATTACTGCTCCCCGCGAGGGTTGAAACGAGATTGACAGGGGGTTGTGAACCAGAACACCAGTCACTGAGTGGAGGGATTGAATCGAAGGTAGATGACATGCACAGTAATGCTGTATGATGGATGGGCAGGAGCTCAGGGATATAAACGACTGGACAGATGGATTGAGATGTGTTCAGTTGAATTTGAGAAGCATTAAGAGTGAGTCAACAAAATTAAAGACGGGCAATCAATCTGATGCGTTTATGTTATACAGCCTCATCTCCATCAGTCACGGAGACAAATTATAGGAAGGAGTAAAACAGGGCATGACTGCGCAAGCGCGTGAAAGTCAGCCCGTGAGAGGCAGCGGGAGAATTTAAAAAGCGAGCAGATTGAGAAGAGTCGGTCATTTCTTCGGCAGTCTGAACGGGGACGACTGGGCAAGCACATAAAAGTCGGCCCGTGAGGCAGCGGGAGAGTTAAAAAGCGAGCATATCAACGGAACGGCCGACGTAGTAGCTGGCGACGGAGTAGGAAGGCTTTGGCTCGAGAAGCTTCTGCGAGCGGAGGCTGAGGACGAGCTTGCTCCCATTCAGGTAAGGCCGGATAAGCTCTTTTAATTAATCTAATTAGCTTAGGGGCAGGTAATGGAGACAGCAGTTAGGGCAGTCGAGTGCTCCATTTGCAGTATGTGGGAAGTCAGGGCGAGCACAATTATCCCTGATGACTACACCTGTAAATGGTGCATCCAGCTGCAGCTCCTGACAAACTGAGTTAGGAAACTGTAGCTGGAGCTGAAGGAACTGCGGATCATTCGGGAGACAGAGACAGAAAGAAACAGGAGTAACTGGGAGATAGTCACCCCTAAGAGTCAGGAGACATGTAGCAGTGTGACCGTAAGGAGAGCGAAGGGGAATAGACAGAATGAGCAGAGTACCCCTGTGGCCGTTCCCACCAATAATAAGTATATCATTTTGGATACTGTTGATGGGGACGACTTAACAGAGACAAGTTGTAGTGGTTGCGTCTCTGGCACTGAGACTGGACACTCAGCTCAGAAGGGAAGGAGGGAAAAGAGGAGAGCAGTAGTGATAGGGGATTCGATAGTTAGAGGGACAGATAAGAGGTTTTGTGGAAGAGATCTAGTATCCCGGATGGCCTGTCGCCTCCCTGGTGTCAGGGTCCGCGATATCTCGAATCGAGTTCTCAGTACAGGTGTTCTCAAGAGGGAGGGTGAGCAGCCGGAAGTCGTGGTCCATGTTGGGACCAATGACGTGGGTAAGAAGAGTGAGGAGGTCCTGAAAAGTGAGTTTAGGGAGTTAGCCGCCAAGTTAAAGGACAAGACCCCCAGGATAGCAATCTCAGGATTGAGAATTGCTACCAGTGCCACGTGCGGGTGAGTTTAGAAATAGTAAAACAGCGCAGATTAACACGTGGCTGAAGACATGGTGCAGGAGGGAGGGCTTCAGATTTATAGATAATTGGGCAGTTTTCCAGGGAAGGTGGGACCTGTTCCGGCGGGACGGTTTACATCTGAACTGGAGGGTGACAAATATTTCTTGCAGGTACGTTTGCTAGAGAGGCTCCAGTGGATTTAAACTATATACGGGGAGAGGGGGGGGGAGGGGAACCAAAGAGTAGGAGCAGATGTAAGGGAGAAGGAAGAAAAAGAAGATAGTAAAGTTATTTACACTGTTAGTGATAAACATAGAGTAAGAGGTGGAAAATTTCTTAAATGCATTTATTTTAATGCTAGGAACATTTTTAGAAAGGTGGATGAGCTTAGAGCATGGATTGATACCTGGAAATATGATGTTGTAGCTATTAGTGAAACATGGTTGCAGGAGGGGTGTGTTTGGCAACTAAATATTCCTGGATTTCTTTGCTTCAGGTGTGATAGAATCGGAGGGACCGGGGGGGGGGGGTGTTGCATTGCTTGCCAGAGGAAATATTACAGTGATGCTCTGGCAGGATAGATTAGAGGGCTCGTCTAGGAAGGTTATTTGGGTGGAATTGAGGAAAGGGAAAGGTGTAGTAACACTTATAGGGGTGTATTATAGACAACACTAATGGGGATTAAGAATTGGAGGACCAGATTTGTACGGAGATAGCAGGTATTTGTAGTAAGCACAAGTTTGTGATTGTGGGAGATTTTAGTTTTCCACACATAGACTGGGAAGCCCATATTGTAAAAGGTCTGGATGGTTCGGAGTTTGTAAAATGTGTGCAGGATAGGTTTTTGCAGAAATACATAGAGGTACCAACTAGAGCAGGGGCAGTGTTGGATCTTCTGTTAAGGAATTACATAGGTCTGGTGACGGAGGTATGTGTTGGGGAGCACTTCGGGTCCAGTGATCACAATGCCATTAGTTTCAATATAATTATGGAGAAGGATAGGTCTGGACCCAGTGTTGAGGTTTTTGATTGGAGAAAGGCTAACTTTGAGGAGATGCGAAACGATTTAGAAGGAGTGGATTGGGACAATTTGTTTTATGGAAATTGCGTAATAGAGAAATGGAGGTCATTTAAAGGTGAAATTTTGAGGGTACAGAATCGTTATGTTCCTGGTAGGTTGAAAGGAAAGGATAAAGGTTTGAAAGATCCATGGTTTTCTCGAGATATTGCAAACTTGGTTCGGAAAAAGAGAGATATCTACAATCAATATAGGCAGCACGGAGGAACTGAGGTGTTCGAGGAATATAAAGAATGTAAAAGGAATCTTAAGAAATAAATTAGAAAGCTAAAAGAAGATACGTCGTTGCTTTGGCAAGTAAGGTGAAAATAAATCCAAAAGGTTTCTACATTTATATTAATAGCAAAAGGATAGTGAGAGATAAAATTGGTCCATTAGGGAATCAGAGTGGACAGCTATGTGTGGAGCCAATAGAGATGGGGGAGATTTTGAATGATTTCGTTTCTTCGGTATTCACTAAGGAGAAGGGTATTGAATTGTGTAAGGTAAGGGAACCAAGAAGGGAAGTTATAGAAACTATGATGATTAAAGAAATGGAATTACTGGCGCTTTTAAGGAACATTAAAGTGGATAAGTCTCCGAGTCCTTACAGGATATTCCCTAGGACCTTGAGGGAAATAAGTATAGAAATAGCACGGGCGCTGACAGAAATATTTCGGATGTCATTAGAAACGGGGATGGTGCCCGAGGATTGGCGTATTGTTCATGTTGTTCCATTTTTTAAAAGGGGTTCTAAGAGTAAACCTAGCAATTATCAGCCTGTAATTTTGATGTCAGTGGTGGGTAAATTAATGGAATGTATTCTTATAGATGGTATATATAATTATCTGGATAGACGGTGGCTGATTAGAAACAGTCAACATGGATGTGTGCGTGGAAGGATATGTTTGACAGATCTTTTTGAATTTTTGAAGAGGTTACTAGGAAAGTTGACGAGGTAAACCAGTGGATGTTGTCTATATGGACTTCAGTAAGGCTTTTGACAAAGTTCCACATAAAAGGTTAGTTAGGAAGGTTCAATGGTTAGGTATTAATATTGAAGCAGTAAAATTGATTCACCAGTGGCTGCATAGGAGATGCCAGAGAGTAGTGGTGGATAACTGTTTGCTGGTGACTAGTAATGTGACTCAGGGATCTGTTCTGGGTCCAATGTTTATCAAATACATTAATGATCTGGATGATAGGATGGTAAATTGTATTAGTAAGTATGCAGATGATACTACGATAGGTGTCCTTGTGGATAATGAAGTAGGTTTTCAAAGCTTGCAGAGAGATTTAGGACAGTTTGAAGAGTGGGCTGAAAGATGGCATATGGTAGGAATAATCAAAATAGGGCATACATGTTAAATGATGGGGCATTGAAGAATGTAGTAGAACAGAGTGATCTAGGGATAATGGGGCATAGTTCCCGGAAGACAGGATCTCATGTGGATACGGTGCTGAGGAAAGCTTTTGGTATGCTGGCGTTTATAAATATGAGCATTGAGTATAGGACAAACACGAAGAAATCTGCAGATGCTGCAAATTCAAACAACAACACACACAAAATGCTGGTGGAACACAGCAGGCCAGGCAGCATCTATAAGGAGAAGCACTGTCGACGTTTCGGGCCGAGACCCTTCGTCAGAACTAACTGAAAGGAAAAACAGTAAGAGATTTGAAAGTAGTGAGGAGAGGGCGAAATGCGGAATGATAGGAGAAAACCGGAGGGGGTGTGATGAAGCTAAGAGCTGGAAAGGTGATTGGTGAAAGTGATACCGAGCTGGAGAAGGGAAAGGATCATGGGACGGGAGGCCTCGGGAGAAAGAAAGGAGGTGGAGGGAAACACCAGAGGGCGATGGAGAACAGGCAAGCAACCAAATGTGTCAGGGATGGGGTAAGAAGGGGAGGAGGGGCATTAACGGAAGTTAGAGAAGTCAATGTTCATGCCATCAGGTTGGAGGCAACCCAGCCAGTATATAAGGTGTTGTTCCTCCAACCTCAGTTTGGATTCATTTTGATAGCAGAGGAGGCCGATAGACATAGCAGAATGGGAATGTGACGTGGAATTACAATGTGTGGCTACTGGAAGATCCTGCTTTCTCTGGCTGGTGTTCAGCAAAACGGTCTCGCAGTCTGCGTCGGGTCTCACCAATATTTAAAAGATCACACCGGGAGCACCGGACGCAGTATACCACACCGGCCGACTCATAGGTGAAGTGTCGCCTTACCTGGAAGGACAGTCTTGGGCCCTGAATGGTGGTGAGGGAGGAAGTATAAGGGCAGGTGTAGGACTTGTTACGCTTACAAGGATAAGTATCAGGAGGGGGACCGGTGGGAAGGAATGGTGGGGGGGGGGGGACGAGTAGACAAGGGAGTAGCGTAGGGAGCGATCCCAGGGAAAAGCAGAAAGGGGAGGGCGGAGGGAAAAATCTGCGTGGTAGTGGGATCCCGTTGGAGGTGGCTGAAGTTACGGAGAATTATACGTTGGACCTGGATGGTGGTGGGGTGGTAGGTGAGGACAAGGGGAACACTATCCCGAATGGGGTGACGGGCTGATGGGGTGAGGGCAGATGTGCAGGAAATGGGAGAGATGCGTTTGAGAGCAGAGTTGGTGGTGGAAGAACGGAAGCCCCTTTGTTTAAAAACGGAAGACATCTCCTTCGTCCTGGAATAAAAAGCCTCATTCTGAGGGCAGATGCGGCGGAGACGGAGGAATTGTGAGAAGGGGATAGCATTTTTGGAAGAGATAGGGTGGGAAGAGAAATAGTCCAGGTAGCTGTGAGAGTCTGTAGGCTTACATCTGAGTATAGGAGTTGGGATGTAATGTTAAAATTATACAATGCATTGGTAAGGCCAAATTTGGAGTATTGTGTACAGTTCTGGTCACTGAATTATGGGAAAGATGTCAAAAATATAGAGGGAGTACAGAGAAGATTTACTAGAATGTTATCTTGCTTTCAGAGAAAGTTTGAAAGAGTTGACGTGGATAGGCTTTTTTTCCATTGAGAGTAGGGAAGATTCAAACAAGAGGGCATGAGTTGTGACTTAGGGGGCAAAAGTTTAGGGGTAACACGAGGGGAACCTCTTTGCTGAGAGAGTGGTAGCTCTGCGGAACAGCTTCCAGTAGAAGTTGTAGAAACAGGTCCTATATTGTAATTTAAAGTAGAATTGGATAGGTATATGGACAGGAAAGGGATGGAGGGTTATGGGCTGAGTGCAGGTCGGTGGGATTAGGTGAGAGTAAGCGTTCGGCACGTACTAGAAGGGCCGAGATGGCCTGCTTCCGTGCTGTAATTGTTATATGGTTATAAAATAACAGGGGCATCAGTATGGATGACTTCAGAATAATCACTGTGGGTTTTGATTCGGAACGGGTTGAAGATGATGATGGTATGGTGATGGTAAACTTAAGCGATTTCTCGCTGGTGGCTAATGAAACATGAAATACATTTTTAATTCAGCTTTTTTTCTGGCTAACAATCACTGCAAGTAATAATCTGTAACTTCTCTTAGCTCATGAAGGTAATTCGCAGTGGCAGAACAGAGGCAAGGTGAGTTCGCCAAGAGTGAGGTGGGCTCAAGGTTCGATCAATTTCAGCGCCGTGCCAATGGCTGAATGGAGGGGGTGACGCTCGGCCAACAGCGCATACCGATTCCACTGAACTCGATGTTTGGCGGAGACTGAATCGCCGTGCCGAATCGGGGATCAGATCGAGGCGACGAGTTCCAGGCCCTAGAGCGTATTAAGGCGACTCGACCCGACGTTTGGCCATCGATTTAGGTGCCGGACAAAACTGAAAATATCAGGGTGCCAAGACCCTCATATCACTGCTCAAGTTCACTCGGCTCTGCGTTGAACGTTCGGTCGCTAGCGGAATTCAATTCAGAATGTTGTTTGCTTGCGTTTCTTTTCTCTCTGACATCGGGTGCTTGACTGTCTTCGTTTTTATGTGATTTGGGAGGGGCTTCTCTGTTTTTGTGGCTGCTTGTTAGGAGAGGAATCTCCAGGTTGCATAATGTTTCCATACTTTGACAATAAATGTACTTGGAACTATTGAACTTTGAACCGCTCCAATATTGGCCGGGAAGTCCAATGGAGCAAACGATTCGATGGGGCAGTACTTGTAAGCCATGTCTAAATGGGTTTCTTTAAGCAGTTTGTGCGTGGTCCAACTAGAAGGGAGGGGATGCACTGTGTCTGTTCAGGGAAATGAGCCAGGTGACGGGCCTTTCAGTAGGTGAGGCAGTGAAAGTTACAAAAAGGCAAGAGTTAAGTTATTGCTCAGGTAAGGACAGTTTAGAGGTAGTGTGCAGTCAATCTCGGCAAGAACGGTCTTTAAAGAGGAGAGCTTCCCTTTGCACAGAAGGGAACTGGATGCATTTGCATACCAAGACAAGATAACGATGCAAATGACAGTTTGTAGAGTTACATTTCCTTTACTAATTCTGAATTATCATTGTCGTTTATGTGCAGACTCTTTTGGCTAAATACTATATTATTTTAGTTTGAATATTGATTGAACAAGGTGTTACGAATAAGGAGCAACTCTGATGGGCAGAAGTGTGCAAAGTCGCCCTCCCCTTTTTGAGAATCCCAAAATCGCTATTATTTCGGGTCTGATACCAAGGAAATGAAAGCGATAACAGCAAGGGCAGTTCATATTGACAACGCTCATGAAAAATTGATGAGGGAGAAGCCACAGGTTGGAATGTCTCCTATTGACAAAAAGAGAGGTTACTGCTATTGTCTCTTGAAGAAGGAATTGTGTATTGAGTACTGTTCTATTCATTGAAACCCCTCAGGGGGAAACCAGAGTGGTCTGGTTGGGGGATTGCATCATCCCAACCTGACTGACACCTGAGACCCCGTAGGTGGGGATAAAAGTAGGATCTGGGGAAACACCCCTCAAACGCACCAGGGGAGACGCTACGAGACTGGTGGGGGCTTGTGTGTGTGTCCACCCTTGCCGCGATGACGAGTCATCCACGGAACGGTCTAGCTAAAGGACGGAAGGGTCATACGTGAATGGCCACAAAAACAACGCATCGACGGATCAAGATCGTAAAAGGAAAGTCGGCAAGTCAATAGCTGTTACTCTCTCTCTCTCCCTCTCTCTCTTCAACAATTGCAAAACGGTGAACAACAACCACTGCAGCCTGCATGAACTGAACTGAATTTTATATTTCCAACGGACAATTCCTTATCCCCTAGACAACGATAGAGCTTATTTCATATTGATTATTATTATACCCGCACTTTTAGGTTTAGTATTGATGACGTATATTATCTGTATATTTGCATTGATATTATTTTTGTGTATTTTTACTAATAGATACTGTTAAAATAGTATCATCAGACTTCAACGGATACTCCTATCTTTGCTGGTAAGATACCCAGTTACAGGGTTCGTAACAACTTGGGGCCTCGTCTCGAGATTTGATACCAAATTGGAGGGCCAGTGAATCGGGCTTTTAAGTCCAGACTTGGGTCTGGTTGCGCGGGTAACCAGACGGGAAACCACCAAAGATGGACATAGACGAATTTACAAAAAACCCGACTCCGGAGGCGCTAGAGGATGCCACAAAGTCGGATTTGATAAATATTGCGAAAAGATTAAAACTCACAGAGGTGAAGTCGTCAATGAAAAGGTGGGAGATACAGAGGGCCATAGCTCAGTATTATGTTAATAAGGAGGTGTTTTCGGTTGAGGTAGTGGAACCTACCCCCGAAAAGGTACCAGCTATTGTGACGGCTCAGTTAGAGCTGGAAAAATTGAGGTTGGAACAGAAGAAAAGGGAGTATGAGCTCCAACTAAAGGAGTTAGAGGCGAAAAGGGAGCATGAAATTAGGTTAAAACAGCTGGAAGCAGCTGAAAAGGAGAAGGAAAGAGCTGAAAAGCAGAGGGAGCATGACATTAGGTTAAAACAGCTGGAAGCAGCTGAAAAGGAGAAGGAGAGAGCTGAAAAGGAGAAGGAAAGAGCTGAGAAGGAGAAGGAAAGAACTGAACAGGAGAAGCAGAGGCAGCATGAGCTGGACATGGAGAAGTTAAAGCAAGAGAGAAGGGTCCAAGGGGCGGAGCGAGAGGAGAGGTTTAATGTTAGTTGGGAGTTTAGATTACTACCTCCGTTCGAGGAGACGGATGTTGATAGTTATTTCTTGCATTTTGAAAAGGTGTCAGTGAATCAGAATTGGCCCAGAGATCAGAGGGTGGCGTTGTTGCAAAGTGTGTTAAAAGGGAAGGCACAACGGGCATATGCGGCGTTGTCTGTGGAGGAGGAGTATGAGAATTACGCGGAAGGAAAACAGGCCATTCTTCGGGCCTACGAACTGGTACCTGAGGCATATGGACAAAAGTTCAGAGATTTAAAGAAAGTGTGGAATCGGACATATGCAGAGTTTGTCTATGTGTGCTCTTTGTCTATGTGTGCTCTTGGATCGCTGGTGTGCGGAAGAAAGGGTGGAAGAGGATTTTAGGCGTTTCAGGGATTTAATTCTGATTGAGGAATTTAAAGGTTGTGTTTCGGATGATATCCGGATGTATTTGAACGAGAAGCCGAATAAGTCCATATCAGAATTTGCCAGGTTCGCAAATGAATATGCCCTAACCCACAAGACAAAGTTTTCCTCGAATAAGAGTTACTAGAAAGACCGTAGGAACGGTAGAGAAAGCCCGCCGGCTGAGGCAGAAATTCAGCCGGGAGCTAGTGGTAAAAGTAAAGAGGAAGAAAGACAAGCTGGCAGGAGGGTTCCTGGCTTGACCTGTTTTAATTGTGGAAAGGTGGGTCATATTGCATCTAAGTGCTTTGTTCCGAGGAAGGAGACAGGAAAAGGGAAGGCAGCAGTCCCTACAGGGTGTATTGTGTCGATCAGCAAATCGACGAGAAAGCCCCAGGTAGATAAAATACGAGAGGGACGTGAGGTTTTTTTTTCAGAAAGGACAGTGTCTGTGAAAGAGGGAGAAACCCCAGTTCCAGTGAGGATCTTGAGAGATACTGGAGCTGAGCAGTCATTGATTCTCGGTAAGGTACTAGATTTTGGTCTTGAGACTGGAGAGGTAGTTTTCAGAGGCATAGGAAAAGGGACAGAAGTTTTGCCTTTACATAGGAACATTATAAGTTGTGATCTGGTATCTGGACCAGTTGAAATAGGGGTGCGATCAGAATTCCAGAGAGCTGGCGTGGACGTCCGTCTTGGGAATGATTTAGCAGGTGGTGACGTGTGTTCAGCAGGGAGGCTGACGAGAAAGTCTGTAAGTGTTGAGGTCCCGCCCCTAGGTTCCAAGATCTATCCCGCATGCACGATCACTCGCAGCATGTCGTGAAAGGCAGCTGAGAACGAGACCAGTTTAAATCAGTTCAGTATCGATTTGGCTGAGACATTTTTACCGACCCTGTACCAAGAGGGGTCAGAGGGTAGTAAAACGGAGAATAGGGAGGTGAAAAAGAGTAATGGAGAGGAGGTAGACCTACCCTTAGCCAGGAGGAAACTTATAGATAGATAGATAGATAGATAGATAGATAGATAGATAGATAGATAGATAGATAGATAGATAGATAGATAGATATCCCCATGGGGAAATTCAACTTTTTTTTTCCAATGTCCCATACACTTGTTGTAGCAAAACTAATAACATACAATACTTAACTCAGTAAAAATATGATATGCATCTAAATCACTATCTCAAAAAGCATTAATAATAGCTTTTAAAAAGTTCTTAAGTCCTGGCGGTTGAATTGTAAAGCCTAATGGCATTGGGGAGTATTGACCTCTTCATCCTGTCTGAGGAGCATTGCATCGATAGTAACCTGTCGCTGAAACTGCTTCTCTGTCTCTGGATGGTGCTATGTCGAGGATGTTCAGAGTTTTCCATAATTGACCGTAGCCTACTCAGCGCCCTTCGCTCAGCTACCGATGTTAAACTCTCCAGTACTTTGCCCACGACAGAGCCCGCCTTCCTTACCAGCTTATTAAGACGTGAGGCGTCCCTCTTCTTAATGCTTCCTCCCCAACACGCCACCACAAAGAAGAGGGCGCTCTCCACAACTGACCTATAGAACATCTTCAGCATCTCACTACAGACATTGAATGACGCCAACCTTCTAAGGAAGTACAGTCGACTCTGTGCCTTCCTGCACAAGGCATCTGTGTTGGCAGTCCAGTCTAGCTTCTCGTCTAACTGTACTCCCAGATACTTGTAGGTCTTAACCTGCTCCACACATTCTCCATTAATGATCACTGGCTCCATATGAGGCCTAGATCTCCTAAAGTCCACCACCATCTCCTTGGTCTTGGTGATATTGAGACGCAGGTGGTTTGAGTTGCACCATATCACAAAGTCCTGTATCAGTTTCCTATACTCCTCCTCCTGTCCATTCCTGACACACCCCACTATGGCCGTGTCATCAGCGAACTTCTGCACATGGCAGGACTCCGAGTTATATTGGAAGTCTGATGTGTACAGGGTGAACAGGACCGGAGAGAGTACGGTTCCCTGCGGCGCTCCTGTGCTGCTGACCACCGTGTCAGACCTACAGTCTCCCAACCGCACATATTGAGGTCTATCTGTCAAGTAGTCCACTATCCAATCCACCATGTGAGAGTCTACTCCCATCTCCTTTAGTTTGTGCCTTAAGATCTTGGGCTGGATGGTGTTAAAGGCACTAGAGAAGTCAAGGAATGTAATCCTCACAGCACAACTGGCCCCATCTAGGTGAGAGAGTGATTTGTGCAGCAAATACATGATAGCATCCTCCACTCCCACCTTCTTCTTATACGCAAACTGAAGAGGATCCTGGGCGTGCCTGGTTTGTGGCCTCAGATTCTGTATTATCAGCCGCTCCATGGTCTTCATCACGTGCGACGTCAAGGCAACAGGTCTGAAGTCATTCAACTCCTTTGGTTGTGGTTTCTTCGGTACCGGGACAATACAGGATGTTTTCCACTGTCTGGGTACTCTTCTCTGCTCCAGGCTCATGTTGAAGATGCGCTGTAGTGGTTCTCCCAGCTCAGTCGCACAGGCCCTCAGTAATCGTGGGGAAACTCCATTCGGTCCAGCCGCCTTGCTGGTACAGATCTTCCTCAGTTGACCTTCCACCTGTGCAGCCGTAATCCTGGGCATGGGCAAGGTCTCCTGTGAGTGGCTATTTTCCTGTGAGGGAAGTAAGCCTGGTGTGGATTTCTGCGGTGAGGCACGGAGTAAAAATGAGAAACAGATAAGGATGTTAGAAGCTCCAGGGTTGGACATGGATGATCTGTCTGGCTTGACAGAAATGTTTGAAGAAGTTGAAGAATTTAAATGTGTTCCCGATAATGAAATAAGGGCAGTCCTAGATGAAAAGGATGCCATTACCTTGAAGGAGGCTGCTGGGTTAGCAGATGAGGTTGTTTTAACCCGCAGGGTTGAGTTCACTCCGGAAGGGAGTTGCCCAGAGAGTAACTGGGAGGATCAGGGGAACTTAGAATTTGAAAATGGGACGGGTATTGAAAGCCTGGAAGAGGCAGATGTCCCTTTTGAGTGTGTTCAAGATCTGGATGCACAGGGGTACTGAACCTAGCAATGAAACTCAGGAAAAGCCTGAGGTATCTGATTTAGTTGAAAAGGAATGGGTCAGATGGACTTGGTACAGGGAAGAAAGGGTTAACCTTGGTACTAGTGGAAAGCGAGAATTCCCAGTTGTTTGTGTTAGAAGGTGTGTTAAATGTTTGTGAAGAGATAAAAGGCGGTGATGTGGATATTATTATTGAAGGAGAAGGGAAAAGTGTAGTTCCTAAATTGAATGAAAAAAATTTAAAGTCTGGATTGGTGTCAGAAGCAGTAACCAGGCTGAAGGAGAATGGCTTGTTAACAAGGTGCCTGTGAATCAATTACAGTTTGATTTGGAATGTAAAGGTACCCCACTCGCTCATGTTATTCAAGAGTGTGCTGCGAAGAGGCAGAATTTGAAATGTTGTTTGGACAAAGAGGGATCACTTACAGATGTTAAACTGAAAACTAATAGAATAAAGGGCCCTGAAGATAAAACTAACGACTTGCTTAAAAATAAAGAATTGTGTTGAAGTTCAGAAGATGGGCTAAGTTTGGAAAACATTTTTGATAAAATAACTCCTATCAAAGGAGTATGCGAAAGCCTATTCCACACTGGTGAGCAAGCTAACCACGTGAGAGTTAAGTGGAAAAGAGGTGATGCTTGAAAAAAATTCCACATTAAATAACAGGATCTGGTTTTGAGGGATTTCAACAAAGCATGTAAATAATAAAGACAACACCAAAGAAGATTGACTGTTAAGTTTAAAAGTAAAATAAAGATTAGTATTTGCATAAACTTTTGTAATGTACTACAGAATAATCATACATGTATTGGTTCACATTTTGTATTATATACTTAAGATTTGTTTAGTTTTGTTTTGCTGAAGAAAATGAATAAAAATAGGTGGTTATTAAATTAGAGTCTAATGCTACAGGAATTTATTAAGGTACAGGATATTAAGTTATTAAAGGAAGTAACAATGTAATCGCTAAATGTTTAGATGCTAAGTTGAATGTATAACTGTATTACTCTGTAGTTTAAAAAAAACTCTTTTGTATTTTCTTAGATTCTGAAATTCTGTAAGACTCTGTATTAGGTAATTTTCCCCTTTTGGTGAAAATTCTTAGAAGGATGGGGGTGTTACGAATGAGGAGCAAATCTGATGGGCAGAAGGTTGCAAAGTGCCCCCCTTTTTTGAGAATCCCCAAATCGCTATTATTTCGGGCCTGATACCAAGGAAATGAAAGAGATAACAGCAAGGGCAGTTGTTATTGACAACGCTCATGAAAATTGATGAGAGAGAAGCCACAGGCTGGAATGTCTCCGTTTGACAAAAAGAGAGATTACTGCTATTGTCTCTTGAAGAAGGAATTGTGTATTGAGTACTGTTCTATTCATTGAAAACCCTCAGGGGGCAAGCAGAGTGGTCTGGTTGAGGGATTGCATCATCCCAACCTGACTGACACCTGAGACCCCGTAGGTGGGGATAAAAGTAGGATCTGGGGAAACACCCCTCAAACGCACCAGGGGAGACGCTACGAGACTGGTGGGGGCTTGTGTGTGTGTCCACCCTTGCCGCGATGACGAGTCATCCACGGAACGGTCTAGCTAAAGGACGGAAGGGTCATACGTGAATGGCCACAAAAACAACGCATCGACGGATCAAGATCGTAAAAGGAAAGTCGGCAAGTCAATAGCTGTTACTCTCTCTCTCTCCCTCTCTCTCTCCAACAATTGCAACACCGCGAACACCAACTACTGCAGCCTGCATGAACTGAACTGCACTTTATATTTCCATCGGACAATTCATTATCTCCTAGACAACGATAGAGCTTATTTCTTATTGATTATTATTATACCCGCACTTCTAGGTTTAGTATTGATGACGTATATTATCTGTATATTTGCATTGATATTATTTTTGTGTATTTTTACGAATAAATACTGTTAAAATAGTATCATCAGACTTCAATGGATACTCCTATCTTTACTGGTAAGATACCCAGTTACGGGGTTCGTAACAAAGGATATAAGGAATTTGAGCAAAAATAAGTTCCATTGTAAACACGAGGACACCTGCAGATTCTGGAAATGCAAAGCAACACACACAAACTGCTTCTGGAGGAACTCAGAAGGCCAGGCAGCATCTACATTTGACATTTTGGGCTGAGATCGTTAATTAGGACTGGAAAGGAAGAGGTCAGGTTAAGAAGGTGGGAAGAGAAGGAAGAAGTACAAGGTCGTAGGTGAAATGTGAAATGGGTGCGAAGTAAAGAGCTCGGAAATTGTTTGATAAATGTGATAAAGGGATTGAGGAGTGGAAATGTGATTGCAATGGACAGAAGACCATGAAAGAAAGGGTGAGAGATGGGTAAGGAGATAAGGTAAGAGAGAGAAACAGGAATGGAGAATGGGGAATGGTGATGGAGAGAAAAGGGCAATTAGCAGAAGTTTGAGAAATCGATGTTCATGTCATCAGGTTGAAGCCTGTCCAAACGGAATACAAGTTATTGTTCCTCCAACCTGAGTGTGGACTCATGACAGTAATAGAGGAGGTAATGGTGTGACATGTCGGAATGGGAATAGAAGGGAAAATTGAAATGAGGGATCACCAGGAGTTTCCACTTTTTTCTGCCGGATGGAGCGAAGATGCTTGACGAAGCGGTATTCCAATCTACGTCAGGTTTCTCTGATATACAGGATAGCACACCATGACCACTGGATACGGTAGGCAACACCAACATACCTGAATGTGGAAGTGTTGTCACAGACTGCTTGGGACCATGCATAGCAGTGAGGGAAGTGGTGTAAGGGCACATATAGCACTTAATCCGTTTGAAGGATAAGTACCAGGAGGGACATTTATTACAAGGAGAGACTTAATTGTACAATAAAAAAGGAATTCAGCCCATTAGCTGATCAGTCCTCACACAAAATTCCTCCTGCGTGGAGTAGTCCAACACCTTTGTCAAATGTCGGAAAGCTGCAACAGTAACAGATGAGCATTAGATGGGCTTGAATCAGGTGAGTGAAAAGATGTAAACAGTAGCCTACTTGGGCCGGGCTGGATCCCATGAGTCGCCGGGAAAAGGCGTTGCCTCAAGCCGGATTGAATCCCATTGGTGTATGTTGAATAGAGAATGCCTTGCGCTAGATTCGATACCATGATGCACGGAAGAAGCGATTGAGAAAGTGAATTCTGAAGTATGAGTAAGTGCCTTGATTGTGCTTCTGAATGGTCACGTGAGAGTCCCTGTCCTGGACACTTGAGAGAACTTCGGTGGCGTGTGTTTTGGAGCAGAAAGTATGAAATATGTTGAGAAGTGGGTGGGAGGGAAGAAGAGACTGCTTGCAGAAGTGTAGATATAAGGAGAAAAATAAGAGAAAAAGATTAAGTGCCCTGTCATTCTTCACGTGAAGAGTGAAATGCGAAAATGGTTGATTTTCGCAGTAAGAGCAGAGAATGTGAACTAAAGTTAGAGAATGAAAAGGCACAGAAAGAACAGTCTACCTCAGTGTTTAACCAGAAACACCTGGTTCCAGAGACTGAGGGGGAAATGATGTCTATAATTCTCTGTATCTCTGCCTCCCCCAGGCACTGTTACAACAAAATCCACCTAGGTAGTGTCCCCGAGTACTTGATGAGGCTGGTGTAAACCATATTCAGAGGCTCTCAATAGCACTGTGTGAGAATGGGCGATATGTTGCCTTTCATGCACTCTCAACTAATATGGTATGTTGTAATGAAGTGCTTCCTTCACACTCTACGTTAACATAAGATACACAGTATAGCACAAAAATCAGTTGAGCATCTTAATGAATTTGTCACGTACACGTACAAGGTATTTCAGAAGTACACGGATTTACTTTAATGTAATGAATGTTATTGTAAATGAGTCACAGCCCCGGTTAAGGAAAATGTAGACTGTAACTTATTTGAGATGAAAAAATGAAGTAAAATTCTGGCATGTTTATAATAATTCCTCATGAAATCAAGTGATTCAAAATGGTAAGAGAATGCATAATATTTGTGTGAGGACTGGGAACTTCCTGGTCGGCTCTACAATTATCTCTCATTAACGTCGACGGTTGTATTAAAATATTGTGACACTTCCCCTATACAATTGGAATGCTATTTTATCTTGTATTCTGTTTTATATTTGATGAAAATGACAGTGATCACATTGTTGCTGATCATTACTAGATTAACTTCTATTTACAATTTCATTCTAACTTTATTTTTAACATTACCTGCCTTACATGCATTTGACTTTTCACCCACTTATGACTGGTACTATTTTTGTTTTGAAAAGCGTAGAGCGTTATTCGGAAAAAAATATAAAAACACTGAACTGTGGATTGTGGAGTTCTTTGATTCACTTGAACAAACATGGAGATGTTGGTGGTGGACACAGTAGGGGCAAAAGATTGATGCGTCAGTGAAAGTTGTACTTTGTTTATGGACAGCCTGGCCTCTGAGCTCAAAGATGTCCGCAGTGCCAAGGTAGGTGTGATAACACTCATTTTTATCCTCTACCACCATCAACACTGACTACTAAGTTTTACGTTAAATAATCCTTTCCCAAACTGTACTGTAGAACATGTCCGATTATATAATTCTGCATGTTGTAAAATGTTTCCTGAGCCCACGTGTCAATTTTTGGCTTTGACAACTTCTTCTTCTGATGTGATATTGGAAAAAAAATGTCAGAGGATTGTGCCCCTCGTGTCAAAGATGAGGCGGCACAGCTCCTGTTCCACTCACAGAACATGACCCTTAGTTATAAATACATGTTGGTACTAAACGGTTAAGTTGTTCAGTGTGCTGTAAGGGGCCCATTTATTCGGAAGGTGGGTTAACAATAGTCTCTACCCCTCAATTGTACTGAGTTTGATTCTGTTTTCCACTTCAATAACATGATTAGAGCTGTGAAGGGAGCACTGCCCAGTGAAATTACACTTGCCAATGGAACGATGGCATTAAACTGCTCATAATGGACTGCGTACATCCTCTGCTCTGAAGATGCTTCATGAGGTTAAGGGTGATGTATTATTGCAATTACGGAGAAACGGGACTAGCTTTAGGTAACAGTATGTGCAATGACTACGTCACCAGTGATCCTACAACTTCTGTTAATGGCACTTGCAGTATTGGCTGGCAGGCCTACTGTTGTTTGCCAAGGACACCCCCAAGGACACCCCCTTTGCCTTTAAATGGGGTCTTTGGCCTGAACAAGAACTGTCAAGGGGCTATTGTTCTTTGGCGTACGTAGCAGCAAATATCTAACACCGGCCAGCATTGAAGGATGAAGGAGAATGATGAGCGTTACTGAATTGCAGTGTTCCTGTTCTAGTGACCTACCAGACGAACTCGTGAGAGCATCAATACGGACCCAGTGTTGCAGCATTTGGCTGATAACACGGCCATAGTCCTGTATGACACAAGTCTGGTCACTGAAAATATTTCTAACAAAGTGGCAGAAAGCTGCAATGTGGCCTTTCAAAACTGAACAGCATTAAACTTTCTGTTGACTGAGTGGGGAGGTAGTTGTGCCATCATTGTCTGGAATCATCCACAAACATCCTTGCTATATCTGGGAACATCAACAAATTTAGTTGTGAAGATCCCGTTAGAAGTTATTAAGGTTAAGAAGTTTGGGCAGGAGAGACATGCCACTCTGTCATCACCTCTGGAATCCATTTGATTAGCTTCATTCCCTGCAAGGAAGTTTGTGCAACTCCAGTGTACAGTGGGCAAGGGTTATATTCTTGCTGGTTTTGAAATTTGTTCTAATGTCTTTCCTGACAGCACTCCCTGAAGTGAAGGTTTAAAGAACAGCTGCCTCCATTATAGTTCAGCAATCCTCCTCTTCAGATAATCGATGACAGGATCACTGAGGACACCCGAATTCTCTGTGCAGTTCAACTGCAGCCACAATCCATGCTGTCCTTTACAGGACGAAAGGGAAGTGGGGAGTGTGGAAGTTACAGCAAGTCAAGTTAATGTCTCGCCTTGGCAAGGAAAGTTTACAGATAGTGTGCAGTCAACCTCGGCAAGAAAGGTCGTTAAAGGCCCTGGTTCCCCTTTGCATAACAGGGTAACTGGATTCATTTGCATACCAAAACAAAATGAGGATGCGAATGACGAGTTCTAGGGTGTCGTTTGATATTGGTCACAAACAAGAGAAATCTGCAGCTGCTGGAAATCCAAGCAACACACAAAAAATGCCGAAGGAACTCAGCAGGCTAGACATCATCGATGGAAAATAATAAGCAGTCGACGTTTCGGACCGAGACTCTACATCAGGTTTGATATTGGTCAGTTACTTTACTAAAGTGGTGGGACCATGCGTGAGTTGATAGCTGACAACAAAAGCACCGGCTTAAATGTGTTCGGAGTGATGGACTCTGTCACTGAGTGTAACAACGAATGGTGCTGAGATACAGACTCTCGGGTTATATTTGAGGAAAGAGGGAGAACACAATGTCTCTCTCTTCTGCGATCCACCGTCCCGAGCTCACAGCAGCCGGGCTATTCCACCTTTCCAATATCGAAAGAAATGATCGCTTCAACACCGAATTCCTTGTCTGCACTTACTTATTAAAATTCATTATTCCTCTTGTATAATAATGCAGTAAAATTATTATTTCCTGTCGGGGAATTGAACCCCGATCTCCCGCGTGACAGGAGGGGATACTGACCACTATACTAACGTGGAACTGGTCTAGGTATTTACCTCTGCCATGTATATATAAGAATACAAAGGGTAAATAGAATTATTTTGAGTTTTGCTGACTGCAATACTGGAGCCTTTCACTCCTGTCCTTCTCATAGAAAGTGTCTCAGGTTTCTCCAGCCATTCAGTCACCTACTGCGCCCGAAGATTAGCCGAACGAACTTCTCTCATTGAAGCCCAATTCCCTGTTGTTGGAAACTTTATTAATAATCATATTTATATTTTACTTCTGGGTTATATAAAGCGAATGCCAGAAAACCATGTGTATCTCTTCGAATTTTGAAGGGATCATTCCCAGTTAAGTCCGATTCCGGGTTGATTATGCACTGCGTGTTGTGCGTCTCCGGTCCGTCGGAGGATGGCGACCTCACCCGGACATACCATGAACTGCATCAGAGTGAGGAATCAGAGTGACCGGAGTCAGAAAGCAGCTCGGGAATGGCGATCGATCGATCAGTACCTCAGTCTCCTGCAGAATCATCGACCGATGCTAATATGACGGCTATATAAAGAGTTTTTTTCCCCAGTTTTTGTTTCCCTTTTTATAAAGAGTAAAAGAGAGGTGATATTGGACAACAGGAAAATTATTCTGGAGCGTTAGTAATGGGGGACAAAGTAAAAGCAGAAGAACTTCATGGTTACACTGCTTGTTTCTTCACTGCGGAAGACACTAGCAGTGTGCCAAAAGTCTGAGACCGTCAGGGAACAGGAGTAATTGCCATTGCTATTACGAAGGAAAAAGTGCCAGGCAAACTCAAAGGCCTTCAGGTGGATAAATCATTTGCGACAGATGGAGGACATCCCAGAGTGCTGAGAGACGTTGTTCAAGAGATGACGGATGCATTGGCAATGATCTTTCAAGTATCGCTTGATTCTGGCATGGTCCCTGAGGACTGGAGCATTGGGAATGTCACTCCACTCTTTAATAAAGGTGGAAGGCAAAGGAAAGGAAAATATAGGCCAGATAGCCTAACCTCAGTAGTTGGGGAAGTGTTGGAGTCTATTATTAAGGATGAGGTTCCGAGGTACTTGGAGACCAATGATAAAATAATTCAAAGTTTGCCTGGGGAAATCTTGCCTGAAAAATCTTTTCGAGTTCTTCGAGGAAGTAACAAGCAGGATGGACAAAGGAGAGGCAGTGGATGTCATTTACCTGGAATTTCAGAAGATGTTTGATAAGGTGCCACGCATGAGGCTGCTTATCAAGATAAATTCCTATGGCGTTACAGGAAATATACCAGCATGGATAGAGGAATGGCTGACAGGCAGGAGGTAATGTGGGAATAAAACGGGCCTTTTCTGGTTGGCTGCTGGTGACTAGTGGTGTTCAGTCAGTATTGAAACTGCTGCTTTTCACATTGTTTGTCAATGATTTAGATAATGGAATTGATGGCTTTGTTTGCGGATGATATGAAGATAGGTGGTGGGGTTTGATAGTGTTGAGGGAAACAATGCGATTGTAGTAGGAACTAGACAAATTAGAAGAATGGACAAAAAGTGGCAGGTGGAATACAGTGTTGCGAAATGTATATACAACACCTCACACTTGTCTGCATTAAATTCCATCCGCCAATACAAAGATGCAAAGTACATATTGGCATGGTCCGGATCGGTTCCCCTTTAAATTTAGTTAGGTTGCGATCCAGACCATTGACGCCTTGTTCCCTTCTAATTCCGTTTCATACGTCCCTTGAGCTTGGCAATCAAGGTAATCTACCCTCGACCCGAACTGGCAGCTCATATGCCCCTGGCTTTAGCCGTTCCGGGCGAGAGTGTTAAGAAACCTTCGCAAGTCGCTTCTGTCGCTGCGACAAGCCAGAGTGATCCAGCCCGCATCGGAGTACTAGCAATTCGCCTTTCGTATCCAGAGTGGGTCCGGGTAAGGTCAATCTACCAGTGGTAAGTTGAAGGCAGAGTCCTGACGACGTTTAAGCCCTTTGTCCGTGTCTACCCCCGAAGAGTCCCGGCTCGGTGCCTGAGTGCAGGGCGGAGTTCCGGCTCGATGTCATGCCCAGTGTCTGTGTCTACCCCCCGAAGAAGAGTCCCGGCTCGATGCTTTATCTGAAGGAGGAGTCCTGGTTCAAGATTCCTTGTCCTGTGTTTTTGTGACCACGTTTCTGGCTGCGGTGAATCAAGGTCCTAGTCTCCTAGTCCAGGGTCCGCGACGATCCAGGTTCCATGTTTCCGGCTGCGGCGATCCATGAATCCCAGTTTCCATGTCCAAGGGCCGCGGCTATCCATTTTCCCGCTGTCCCCTAGTCCGAGGTTCGTGTTTCTTTGTCCTCCTCGATTTCCCGATCTTCTGTGTAGCGAGTAATAAACGCTATTTTATTATACCTAAGAAAGACGTGTTTGTGTCCGCTTGTGGGTCCTCTCCCAGCACCCTTGTTCCCACCTCGTGATACATATTCAGTATTTCACCCACTTACTTTGGCTTCTGGCAGAAATTCCTTCGTTTATTTTTGCGAGGTCCTACATACTCTATGGCAACCATCCTGTTTCAAAAGTATATAAAAATACCATTGAATGTTCTTAATCTCACTCATGACATTTCATGTTCCCTTTCTTGGAATATGCAACAAACAAAAGAGTGCAGCTCTGGAAAGGCCATTCGGCCTATGATATTGTACTAAAATTGATGCCAATTCATACCAAATGTCCTTCTGTTTATCATCCATATCCCTCCAGTCACTTCATATTCAACTCTCTCTGATTTCTCAATACCACTGCCTCCATCTCTGGAGACAGACTGTCTAGTGATACCTTTTTATAAACCTACTGACTCTCACGGCTATCTTGACTATAGCTCTTCCCAGCATGTCCTCTGTACAAATGTCGTCTCTTTTATACGTCTCCATCACATCAGTTCCCAGGATGAAGCTTTCCTTGCTGGAATATCAGCAATGTCTTCCTTCTTCAAAGAACGGGTTTCTCCCTTCCTCTCTCATTGCTGCTGCTCTCATCCTCATATATCCCCTCCATTTCTCAGACATTTGCCCTTACCCCATTTTCTCACTGCCAGAACATGGTAACAGTTCCCCTTGTCCTTACTTACAACCTCCCGTGTGCTTCTATCCAGCACGACATTTTACATAATGTCCACCATCTTCAAAGGGATTCTAGCACTAAACACATCCTTCTACCCACCCCACTCTCCACTTTCAGTCGGGATCACTCTCTCCATGATTCCTTCCATTCATCCCTCCCCACTGATCTCACTCCTGGCACATCCCTGTAAACGGAACATGAGCTACAACTGCCCCTGCACCACCATTCAGAAACCCAATTGTCCATCCAGGAGAAGGAAAACTTCACCTGCAAGCCTGTTGAGATCATCACCTGTATCTGGACAACACACACAAAAAGCTGGAGGGACTCAGCAAGCCCGGAAGACTCTATGGAAAAGAGTACAGTCAACGTTTCGGGCCGTGTCCCTTCAGCAGGACTGAAGAAAAAAAAGATGAGGAGTCAGAGTTAGAAGGTGGGTATAGAGGGGAAGAATCACAAGGTGATAGGTGAAACTGTGAGAGGGGGTGGTGAAGTAAAGAGCTGGGATGTTGATTGGTGAATGAGATACAGGCTAGAGAGGGGGAATCTGGAAGGAGAGGACAGAAAGCCATGGAAGAAAGAAAACAGGGAGGAACACCAGAGGGAGGTGATGGGCAGGTAGGAAGATAATGTGAGATGGAAAAGGGAATGGGGAATGGTGAAGGTGGCATGGGACGTCACTGGAAGTTAGAGAAATTGAAGTTCATGTCATCAGGTTGTAGGAATATAACGTGTTGCTCCTTCAACCTGAGTGTGTCCTCATCGCAACAGTGGAGGAGGCCGTGGATTAATATGTTAATTGACTGTATCCAGTGCTCACTATGTGGCCTCCTCCACTCTTGACAATGAATTTCATAGATCCATGACACTCTGGCTCAAAAATGTCCTCTCAACTCTGTTCTGAGGACACTTCCTTCTATTCTGAGTGTGTGCCATCCGGTGCTGGATTAAACCACTACAGGAAATATCCTCTCCACGTTCACTCAAGTGGTTATAATGTGACTCTCTCCTGACTCTTCTAAACTCCAGCAAATACAGGCCCAGAGGCATCAAATGCTCCTCATATGTTAACCTTTTCATTCCCGGGGTCCTTCTCGTGAACCTGCGCTGGACCCTCTCCAATGCAAACACATCATTCCTTGGATAAAGGGCCCAGCATTGCTCACAATACTCCTTGCGGACTGACAAATATCAGCATGGACAAGTGGCCCCTGGTTTCACATTTCTGTGAAAAATGTAACTGATTCTCATTCTTATATTTTGCTGATTTTAATGTAACATTCTCTATCAGATGTAATTCTTATTTCCCTTCCACAGTGAAGACTTTGCATTCAAAGTCAGCAACATCTCCTCCATAATCACCATCAGCACTGGTGTACCTCAAGGCTGTGTGCTTTGTCCACTACTCTACTCACTTTATACCTGTGATTGTGTGGCTAAGTACAACTCCAATGCCATATTTAAGTGTGCAGATGACACCACTGTTGTTGGATGAATCAAAGGTGGTGACGTATTTGCACTCAGGTGGGAGATGGACGATCTGGTTGAATGGTGCCACAACTACAGCCTCTCACTCCATATCAGCAAAAGCGAGGAGCTGATCACTGACGACAGGGAGAGGAAACTGGAGATCCATGAGCCAGTCATCATCAGGGTCTGGAGGTGGAGAGAGTCAGTAACATTAAATTTCTCAGCATTATCATTTCAGAGGGTCTGTTCTGGTGCAAGCAGTAAGTGCCATTATAAAGAAGGCAGCGACTCTACCTGCGTATAGTCAGCGTGACATCTAAAACTTTGACATATATAGATGGACAGTGTAGAGTAACATGACTGGTTTCATCATGGCCTGATATGGAAACACAATGATCAGGAATGGAAAGGAAATGTCCACAAGAATTTGTGGAGATGTCAGGGGGAAGTTTTCTACACAGAGCGTGGTGTGTGGAATGGGCTGCCGGCAAAAGTGTGGAGGCGGACACAATAGAGTACTTTAAGAGACTCCTGGAAAGGTACATGGAGCTTAGAAACATACAGGGCTCCGGGTAACACCAGGTAATATCTGAAATAAGTATAGGTTTGGCACGGCATCGTGGGCTGAGGGGCCTGTATTGTGCTGTAGCTTTTCTATGTTTCTAACTAGTGAACGCATCCCAGTTCGTCACAGGCAAATTCCTCCCCAATATTTAGTACTTTTACAAGATGCCTTTCTACAAGAAAACTGCATCCATCATCAACAACATCCTTCATCTACCTCATGCTCTCTTCTCACAGCTGCCATTGGGAAGGAAGTACAGGAGCCTTAGGTCCCAAACCACCAACTTCAGGAAGAGTTATTATCCTACAGCAGTCATGGTCTTGAAATGACACATGTATCTTCACTGAACTGATTCCATAATCTGCAGACTCACTTTCAAGTATTCTACAATTGAATTTCACAGTAACATTTATTTTTTATTATTTGCATGATCTGTCTTTTGCACATTGGTTGTCTGTCAGTCTTTGCTGTTTATTGTTTTCATAAATTCCATTGCATTTATTTTCCTGTAAATACCTGAAAGAAAATGAATCTGAAACCCTATTGTGCCAGAGGTTCAAACACACAAGACCTCTACTACACTACGATAGGGAATGCCTATTGTTCGCTCCCAGGACCGCATTTTGTTAAGTCAGATCATTTGACTGTACTTGTCCTACCTGCATACAGACGGAGCTAAAAGAGCAAGCCTCCAGAGATCAAGCTAGTCTGAGTGGCATAATAACAACAACCTCTCACTCAGTGTCAGTAAGACAAAGGGACAGATTGTTGACTTTAGGAGAGGGAAACCAGACATCCATGAGCCAGTAACCATTGGACAATCAGAAGTGAAGAGAGTCAATAACTTTAAATTCCAGTGTGTCACTGTCAGAGGATCTGTCCTGGACCCATCATATAAATATTATTGTGAAGAAAGCACGACTGCACCATTACTTCCTCAGATCTCAGACATTTATCATGTCATCGAAAACTTTGCCAAACTTCTATAAATGTGTGGTGGTAAGTGTGCTGACTGGCTGCATTACGGCCTTGTATAGGATCATCAATGCCTTTGAGAGGAAAATCCTACAAAAGGTAGTGGATTCAGCCCAGGTACATCACGGGTAAAACATTCATAACCACTGAGCACATCTACATGAAACATAGCCGTAGAAAAGCAACATCCATCATCAAAGATCCACACCACCCAGGCAATACTCTTTTCTCACTGCTTCCATCAGGTAGAAGGTACAGGTACCTCAGGACTTGCACCACCAGGTTCAACAACTGTTACTACCCCTCAAACATCAGGGGCCTGAAGAAAAGGGGATAACTACACTCATGTGAGGACTCATTTCGGGGCTCTGTTATATAGTTATTTCATCCTCATTATTTATTGTTAATTATCTTTCTGCATTTGCACTTTTTGTTTACTGTCCATAGATCCTTATATTTACAGTTCAGTTACTGTCCTATAGATTCTATAGAATGCCAGCAGAAAATGAATCTCAGGGTTGAATATGGTGACGTGTATGCACTGTGAGTATAAATTTTATTTTGAACTTTGAAGTATATGGTGACATATGCAAACTGTGATAACAACTTCCTTCGGATTAAAATGTTAGTGTTGACAATATTTTTCCGTAACTTTCATTTTCCTGAAGGGTTCAGTGACGTAGTTACAACGTTTATTGCCCCAACTGATAAAAGATAATCCACACAGAAATATACAAAACACAAACATTAAATATTTATAAAACCAAAGATTCAAAATAAAATATGAATATTAGTGTCTATAACAGTAATATGAGTATAATATTATAAATTAGAGTATAGAAAATACAAATATTAAATATTTATAAGACCGAAGAGTCAAATTAAAATGTGAATATTACTGTCTATAACACACTCAATTCCCGTGGGTGGGTGGGGGGGGGTCACTGTTCCAGGAAATTCCGCTCCGTACCCACTCTGTTACAAGTCTCAAAGGTTATTGCCGCAGTTTCGCTATAATACTGCCAGTTTGGTCAGTGGAGAGTGCAGATTTTAAAGGAGTTCGGAAATCCGGAAGGATTGGGAAAGTTAATATCGACGGTGAAACAGATTCGACGTTTGTTTAATCTTCGCACGAGGAATTAGTAACGAGTATCCATGATAACTCCTGTCCTGCCAGAAGAGCAGAGGGTTTGATACAAAGTTTCGTCAAAGAAAGGTCAGTGCCTTTCAGCCGTTTTGTTTCCTTCGATCGAAAATCCTCTGGGGACTAGCATACTTCGACTGAGATTAGCAGTAAATCCACGGAAGAGAATTTTAATCATTTCAAGAAGTCTCTCCTGTAACGGACTGTGGAAGCATTTGGACTTTCGCATTACTACTTCTAGGAACTGTTTTCACATTATCGCTTTAAGAAATGTTCGAGCTACCGTATCGCTGCTGACTTCCGGTTAAGTTAGTCCTTTGTTTACTGTTTGCGTTTTTTTAGCAGTGTTTAATAAATGTTTTATTTGTTATAAAAACCCTCTCTCTATCATATATTCATTGTTGCCGATTTGTAATAATTGGGGGCTCGTGGGATGTACCATTGAATTTAAATGCTTGTTTGATATTTAATCGGTGTATTACAAAAAAGACTGTAATTCTGAGAAAAATCGCGGAACACTGTATAGATTTGGGTGTGTTTGATGTATCGGTTTTAGATCGGTTTCCTGAGAGTAAAGCAGCGATTCAGTTACAGTCGGAACAATTAGCATTGGAAAAGTAAAAAAATAGAAGCTGAATTAAAACAGCTTAAAAAAATTTAAAATTGAAAGCTAAATTGGAATTAAGTCGACTAGAAGCTGAAAATAAAAAAAAAGTAACAGTTGGAAGCTAACTTGGAATTACGTAGTTTAGAAGCTGAGGGTTAACAGAGGAAATTTGAACTTACACCTTAAATGTACCAAGGACTTGGCCTGCACCCCAGACTATGTCAGAGAAATCAACAGTCTCAGTACACTTTGTCTAAAATAACTACTTCTTACCACTATTCTGATAGGTCACCCCCAACCCTTTTTGTGAAGCTGTGCTCTTTGGTTCTGCATACCCCACCATAGGAAACATCTCCTACACATCCACTCTATCTATTCCTTTAAACATTCGGTACTTTTCAATTTCATCAACCGTATTCATCTCAATTTCAGTGAGTACAGGCCCAACGCTGAAAATGTTCCTCATATGTGAACCACTTTATTTCCGAAATCATCCTCATGAAACTCCTCTGGACTGTCTCGAATGACAACGCATCTATTCTGAAATTTGGGGCCCAAAACTGTTGACAATCGTCCAAGTGCGACCTGACTAGTGTCATATAAAGGTGCATAATTATCTGTTTGTTTTTATATCCTATTCCTCTCGAAATAAATGCCAACATTGCATTTACCTTCTTTACCGCATACTCTTCTTATAAAATAACCTTCTGGATGTCTTGCGTGTGGATGTTAGGGTCCGGTCTGGAATCCGCCTTCCGGGTCTTGCTCTGGTCCGCGGACTCCGGGCCTTGCAGACAGCCCTCCTGTCACCCGAAACCATTGAATTATCTTGTTTAAGGAGGTACATCTGTCGCCTTTAGGGGGCAAATGTTCATAAGGGGCTCGGGGACTGAGCCTAGTTTTGGGGTCGCCCTGCTCCGAAGTCGGTTTAACCCGCTCTGTACCTGGACCGCCGGCTTTGAATTCTGTCTCTACCTGGTCCGCCGACTCTGAATCCTGCTCTGTACCTGATTCTCCCGCTCCGGATCCGGTCCTGCTTTAGTTGACGCCCTGCTCCGTATCCTGCTCTGCCCTGGCTGCCGGCCTGCTCGCAATTCTGTTCTGCCCTGGTTGCCGGCCTGTTCTGTATCTGTTCTGTCCGGTTAGTCTTGTTCCCCTGCTTCTCTCGTATGCGCTTGTCCCGCTGTTCCGCCTTATTCGCCTTACCCGCGCTGTCACGCTTTCGATTGTCTTTCCAAATTTACCGGTGTATCACGGTAGTCCTGCTGTTCACCCTGGACCCAGCTTCCTACTGATCCCCTGGGCAGTTCCGGTCGGACTGCCGCTGTCCGGCAGGGGTTCTGCCCTTTCCCCGCTTCGTTATGAAACCACCCATCTACATTTTCATCACGGTCATTTTAATATTTTACAAATGTCAGAGATCCCAGCATAGATCTCTGCAGAGCGCCATAAATTACAGTCCTTCAGCTCGAATAAGTCTCTTCAAATACTTCCTTTAATCAAGAACGATTTTGTTAAATGCTCGACTTTCATCTATGTCTTTCGTCACTTTGACAGAAAACGCAATCAAATTGTGAAGATGGGACTTGCCCCACACGAAGACATGGTGGCTCTCCCTAATTATGCTCTGGCTTCCAGAAGCTCATATTTCCAATCTCAAAGAAGTATCCCCGGCAACTTTTGTACAACTGCGTGAGACCTACCGGTCTACAGTTCTCTGGATTTTCCCTTGTTCCCTTCATACATACAGGTTTAACAGTCGCCACTCACCCGTTCTCTGGGTGCTCGTTTATGCCTAGGAAAGATATGAATCTACAGGTCAAGGGTAAAGCAATCTAGGCTCTTGCTTCACTTAAAAACCTGGCATACACCTCATCAGGCTCCAATATGCTATTAACCATAATTCTCATTAGGAGACCCAATACTTTCTATTCGTCGACCTCCAAACTCCCTAAATATTTATACACGCAGCACTGTCTACTAGTCCGCATCTTTTAACTTTGGTAAATACTGAAGCAAAGTACTTAAGTATTTCACTCATATTCGCCGGATCTAATCAAATGCTCCCCTCTTTATCCTTGAGGATTCCTACACTCTCCCCAGTTATCCACTTGTCTTGATATATGTATAGAGTGCCTTGGGATTCACGTTATTTCTACTTGCCAAGGATTTTTTTATGGCCCCTCTTGGCTTTTGTAAATTCCTTTTTTTTAGATCTTTTCTTGATTATCTACAACCTTCAAAATACTACATCTGATCCTAATAACCATATAACCATATAACAATCACAGCACGGAAACAGGCCATTCCGGCCCTCCTAGTCCGTGCCGAACTCTTAATCTCACCTAGTCCCACCTACCCGCACTCAGCCCATAACCCTCCACTCCTTTCCTATCCATATACCTATCCAATTTTACCTTAAATGACACAACTGATCTGGCCTCTACTACTTCTACAGGAAGCTCATTCCACACAGCTATCACTCTCTGAGTAAAGAAATACCCCCTCGTGTTTCCCTTAAACTTTTGCCCCCTAACTCTCAAATCATGTCCTCTCGTTTGAATCTCCCCTACTCTCAATGGAAACAGCCTATTCACGTCAACTCTATCTATCCCTCTCAACATTTTAAATACCTCGATCAAATCCCCCCTCAACCTTCTACGCTCCAATGAATAGAGACCTAACTTGTTCAACCTTTCTCTGTAACTTAAGTGCTGAAACCCTGGTAACATCCTAGTAAATCGTCTCTGCACTCTCTCTAATTTATTGATATCTTTCCTATAATTCGGTGACCAGAACTGTACACAATATTCCAAATTTGGCCTTACCAATGCCTTGTACAATTTTAACATTACATCCCAACTTCTGTACTCAATGCTCTGATTTATAAAGGCCAGCGTTCCAAAAGCCTTCTTCACCACCCTATCTACATGAGACTCCACCTTCAGGGAACTATGCACTGTTATTCCTAGATCTCTCTGTTCCACTGCATTCCTCAATGCCCTACCATTTACCCTGTATGTTCTATTTGGATTATTCCTGCCAAAATGTAGAACCTCACACTTCTCAGCATTAAACTCCATCTGCCAACGTTCAGCCCATTCTTCTAACCGGCATAAATCTCCCTGCAAGCTTTGAAAACCCACCTCATTATCCACAACACCTCCTACCTTAGTATCATCAGCATACTTACTAATCCAATTTACCACCCCATCATCCAGATCATTTATGTATATTACAAACAACATTGGGCCCAAAACAGATCCCTGAGGCACCCCGCTAGTCACCGGCCTCCATCCCGATAAACAATTATCCACCACTACTCTCTGGCATCTCCCATCTAGCCACTGTTGAATCCATTTTATTACTCCAGCACTAATACCTAACGACTGAACCTTCTTAACTAACCTTCCATGTGGAACTTTGTCAAAGGCCTTGCTGAAGTCCATATAGACTACATCCACTGCCTTACCCTCGTCAACATTCCTCGTAACTACTTCAAAAAATTCAATAAGGTTTGTCAAACATGACCTTCCACGCACAAATCCATGCTGGCTACTCCTAATCAGATCCTGTCTATCCAGATAATTATAAATACTATCTCTAAGAATACTTTCCATTAATTTACCCACCACTGATGTCAAACTGACAGGTCTATAATTGCCAGGCTTACTTCTAGAACCCTTTTTAAACAATGGAACCACATGAGCAATACGCCAATCCTCCGGCACAATCCCTGTTTCTAATGACATCTGAAAGATCTCCGTCAGAGCTCCTGCTATCTCTACACAAACTTCCCTCAAGGTCCTGGGGAATATCCGGTCAGGACCCGGAGATTTATCCACTTTTAAATTTCTTAAAAGCGCCAGTACTTCCACCTCTTTAATTGTCATAGGTTCCATAACTTCCTTACTTGTTTCCCACACCTTACACCATTCGATATCCTTCTCCTTAGTGAATACCGAAGAGAAGAAATCGTTCAAAATCTCTCCCATCTCCCTCGGCTCCACACATAGCTGACCACCCTGATTCTCTAAGGGACCAATTTTATCCCTCACTATCCTCTTTTTCAGAACTTGTTCTAATTTCCAGAACTTGACAAACTTTTCCTTTTATTCTTGACTAAGTTCTTCACTTCTGTGGGCATGCAAGTTTCTTTTCTATTCCATCTCTGTCCTTCTTAGATACATTACTCTGTGCAAGTAATCTTTTAACACTCTCCCTATATCTGATGTGGATTTACCAAAATAAAAGTTCTTTCCGTTTAACACTTCTTAGTTCCTGCCTAATTCCCTCCTAATTTGCCCTTCTCCTATTTAATGAGACAAATCCTTATCTATAGCTATCTTGAAAGTGAAGGAGTTGTGGTCTCTGTCGCCTAGCTGTTTACCAACTGAGTGGGCAATTACGTGAATAGACTCATTACCCAACACCAGGTAGTAGTACAATCCCATTCGTTTGATAGCACACTTCCTGCTCTACAGTTTTCTTCAAGTGTACTCATTGTCAGAACTCTCCACTGTATCTCCCCGTGTGTAGCTGTCAAAATTTCCCTGAGTAATAGTCCAAGTTATACCACTTTTACCTCCTTCTCTAGCATTTAAACAACTTCAAAAGTCTAGTTGATTAATCACGCGTCCCTGCCCATTTCTCAACCAAGTCTCTGTAGTTTCATGTACTGATCCATGTTTTGTGTTCATCACCTTTACCCATAATATTCCTGACATTCAAATACACACCATTCAAACCATATGTCTCATCATTCCTGTTAATTTGCTTTTACTCTCCATACTTTCAGTGATGTCTATCTTCGTGTTTAATCCTTCACTTACTGACCTGGTGTTCCGATTCCCCGCCCCTTGAAAGACGAGTTTAGACCCTCCTGAGTAGCATTATCAAACCTCCTGGCACCATAATACTTCCACTCCAGTTCAGGTGCATCAGGTTTCTCTTCAAAAGGTCACCCCTTGCCCAGGAAAAAGTTCCAGTAATCCAAGCTTGAAACCCAGCCCCTACACAATCTCCTCTGTCACTCATTCATTTGTGTTATCATCCTATTCCTACATGCACAAGTCCATGGCACCGGGAGTAATCTGGAAAATACTAGCTTGGAGGTCCTTCTCTTCATCCTATATCCTAACTCTATATACTCAGCCTGCAGTACCTCTTCTAATTTTTTTTTTCACAATTACATTGGTGCTAATATGCCTGACGAACTCTGGCTGTTCACTCTTCCCCTTGAGGATATCCTGCAGACAATCCGTTACAGCTGGACCCAAGCACCCGGGAGGCCACACAGAATCCTGGAGTCTCTTTTGCGGCCACAGTATCTCCTGTTTGTACCGCTAACTATCAAGTCACCTATCACTCACGTACTGCCTGACTTTACCCTTCCCTGCCACAGGGGAACCACGTTGGTTTCTTCATCTCATTTTGAACTTCAAGAAATTAACGGAATCAGGTGCAGGCAAAAGTTACCAAAAGTGTTTGTGGACTCGGTCTGACTGCCGAATAGAAAGTGACCATACCGGGTTTCTTCCAGAGACCAAAGGCGAGCTGGATGGTGCATTCGCTGGCCGTGAGATTGTCCTTAGTGTATATGGGAGACAGGAGGAAAGAGGCGATATGAAACAGGGGAGTTGCCGTGACAGACATGTCCTGCAGAGACTCAGTCCAAGTTTGGTCTAGGATGAGGAGCAGCTAGAGACAGTGCCTGATTCCCGGAACAAATCTCAGCGATCCCAGGACCAGTGGAGTTGTCAAATTGTGGCTGAGTCGGAATATCTTACTGGTAAAATAATTATACTCACAAATTGCGGTACTGTCATTGTGTTCTGTCCAAGGTCTGGGAAGGAACTGAGTGGAGCTGGAATTATACCTTACTTATAATTGAACCGATATCCTTTCAGTGAACAATGCAAGTTGGATGGTGTGTTCATGAACCACAAAAGACAGACCGATGTGTACATGGATGACAAAAGGAAAAAAGGCCTCTTTCCGAACTCTATACACTCAATATGTAGGATCTCATCTCTTTTTGTGACAATGACATTGGTGCCAATTTGCACCAGGAACTCTGGATTTTCACTCTTGCCCTTGACAATATACTGCAGCTGCACCTATGCACCCTGGATGAAAGCACCCGTGAGGGAAAACACGATCCTTGTGTCTCTTCTGTGGCCACAGTATCTCCTGCCTGTCTCCACTAACTAGTGAGTAAACTGTCACTTCACACAGTCTGAATTACCCTTCCCTGTAACAGGGGAACCGCCAGGGATTCCTCATCTCATTTTGAAATCCGTAGAATCAGGTATAGGCCAAAGTATCCAAAAGTTTTTTTGTGGACTTAGGCTGACTGCCTGAGAACCTCGTTTAAAAACTGCTACGCTCTAGAAATTGAAGATCACAGAGATCAGGCCCAGTGGCCAAGTCTTGGCTGGTGTAAATGGAAGGTGACCGCACCGGTATCCTTCCAGTGTCCAAAGGCGAGCAGAATGGTGCGTTCACTGGCTGTAAGATACTGTCCGTTGTGTACATGAATAACCGAAGAAAAGAGACGATGTGAGACAGGGGAGTTACAACGGTCTGAGTCAGGGCCATATCCATGATACTTATATCCTTCCCAGAGAGAGCCCGAGTCATGGTCATGGTCTGAATTTCATTGCAAAGACACAGGAATCATTTAGAAATCACCTGAAAGCACGTACCACGGGGCTTAATGACAACCTTTATCGCATTGTTATGAGACTGGCACTATATGATGAATTATTGGCCTCACAGTCTGCCACATAATGATCTTGCTCTTTACTATTTATCTTTCTCTGCAGATGTTGTACATTGTTCTGCATTTTGTTAGTGTTTCCAATTGTACTACCACAATACCCTGCATTATTTTTGACCCAGCATACTAATACACCAACGAGGGAAGGCCTGTCCAGATCTGATATTCTGTAACATTCAAGGGACAATTTTGAGCACGGACTTCGTTGAGTCTTCAGGAACAAGTGATCATAACATTTTTAGTCTCCAAGTACTTTCGGGGAGTATATCAGTAAAAACGACAGCCCTTAGATTGAATTTCCAAAGACGAAGTTTGTGCAGATATGGCAATGACCTCAGAAGGTAAACTGGAAGAAACTGATTGTGATTGTGTCAATTGAGGGACAATGGCATCTATTTAAATAGGTAATATATGTAGTGCAGGAAATGTTCATTCCCAAGGCAAGGAGATGCGAAAGAAAACAATAGATCAACTACATGGCTAAGCAAAGATTTATAAAATATTGAAGAAAAGACAATTAAGTGAGGAATACAGAACAAAATAGTAATACTTTTTAACCATAGGGCATATGCAAATATGTGAAACAAAGTCAAGTGGGGAATTCAGATTGCTGAATTTGCTCAGAAGGATATTTATGATAATATTAAGATTGACAGAGAGATATTGTCAATGCATCATTCACAAAATAAATGTTAAGTTGAAAGTTAAGTGTATTAGGAATGACAGTGGGGTGTGCAATTATGCAGAGGAGGACATAGTGGATACGCTTAACCCTTATTTTCCGAAAGTTTTCACACGCAAACATGTTAAAAATAAAGTTGCTTAAAATGATTCAGAGATCTTAGTAGGTAAGGTCCTGCTTCAGCTGAAAAGGTTGAAAATTAATAAATCTCAGTGTCGGACAACATATGTATACCCAAGGGTACTTAATGAAGTCTATGATTGAAAATACAAACAAACAAAAACAAGGATTTTTCAAAACTCTGTGAAGATTTATGAAATCCTTAAGTACTTGAAATGGGCTTACATTTTCCTGGTATATAGATTTGATGACTGCACTGACCAATTTAACTACTTACCAGTAAGCTGAACGTGCATCGTGGGTAAGATAAGAGAAACATTTATAAACACCGAGTTGTAAAAGCATCTGATGAGAACAGTGTTGCAACAAATGGGAATAAAAGGATCCTTGTCTGGATGATGACAGTGACTTGTGGTGTTCCGCAGGGATTGGTGTTGGGACCATTACTTTTTGTTGTATATAATTGAAATAGATGATGAAATAGATGGATTTGTTGCCAAGCTTTCGATGATCTCAAGAATGGTGGTGGGGCAGGTAGTGTTGAGGAAACAGGTAAGATGCAGAAGCACTCAGACAGATTAGGAGAAATGGCAAGGAATTCGCAAATGAAATATAATATTGGAAAATCGATTGTCATGCCTTTAGGTGGTGGTGATAAATGTGCATACTATTTTCTAAATAAGAAGAAAATCAAAAAATCTCAGAGGCAAAAAGACTTTGGAGTCTTTGTGCGCAACACTCTAAAGGTTAACTTAGAGGATAAGTTGGTGGTGAGGAAGGCAAATGCAATGTGAGCATTCATTTCAGAGGTCTACATTATTAGAGCAGGGATGTGATGCTGAGGCCTCACCTTCAGTACTGTGTACAGTTTTGTGTTCCTCATGTCACAGGATCACATGACAAGACAAAAGAGCAGAAGTGGGCTATTCGGCCCATCGAGTCTGCTCCTCCACTCCACCATGAGCTAAACTATTTTTCCATCTAGTTCCAATTTCCGGCTTTTTTCCCATATCCCTTGATACCCTGACTAATTATATACCTAACAATCTCCTCTTTAAACACCCTCAATGATCGGACCTATACAGTTGTATGTGGCAACGAATTCTATAAATCCACGACCATCTGGATAAAAAAAAACCCATCTTATCTCTGTTTTAAATCGGCACCCTCTAATTCTAAGACTGTGGCCTCTTGTCCTGGACTCACCCACCAACGAAACAGCCTTTCCACATCTATTCAGTCCAACCATTTCAACATTCGAAATGTTTCTATGAGAACCCCTCTCATTCTTCTTTATTCTAATGAATACAGTACAAGAGCCGACAAACGCTCCTCATATGTTAGCCCCTGCATTACAAGAATCATCCTCGAAAATCTTCTCTGAACTCTCTCCAAAATCAGCACATCCCTTCTAAGATAGGGGGCCAAAAACTGCATACAGTCTTCCAAATGAGGTCTCACCAGTGCCCCATAGAGCGTCACCAACAGCTCCTTATCTTATACACAATTCCTCTTGAAATGAATGTCTAGCATTTGCTTCCCTTACTGCCGCACCAACCTGGTGGTTAACCTTCAGGTATCCTGCACGAAGACCCCCAAGTCCCTTTGCATTTCCAATTTTAGATTTTTCTCCCCGTCTAAATAATAATCTGCCTAATTGTTTCTTCTTCCAAAATGTATAACCGCACATTTCTCAACATTGTATCTCATCTGCCATTTCGTTGCCCTCTCTCCTAACTGACCAAGTCTCACTTCAACCGTTCCGTTTTTTCAACACTTCCTGCTCCTCCACCTTTCTTAGTGTCATCCGCAAACTTAGCCACAAAACCATTTAATCCATAATCTAAATCATATACAGTGTAGAAAGAAGCCACCCCAACACCGACCCCTTCGGAACACCGCTAGTAACCGACAACCAAACAGAGCAGGAACCTTTTATGCCCACCCTTTTCTTTCTGCCTATTAGGCAATGCTCCACCCATTCCAATATCTTTCCTGTAATTCCATGGGCTCTCATCTTATTAAGCAACCTGTTATGCGGCACCTAATCGAAGACATTTTGAAAATCCCAATACACAACCTCCACAGCCTCTACCTAATCAATCATATTTGAGATTACCTCAAAAATTTCCAATAGGTTGGTGAGGCAGGATCTTCCCTTCATGAAACCATGCTGGCTTGGGCCTATATTGTCATGCACCTCGAGGCATTTCATAACCTTATCGCTGAGGGTTGACTCCAATAACGTTCCAACTACCGATGTCAGACTAATAAGTCTGTAATTTTATTTTTGCTGCCTCCTTCCTATCTTAAACAGCGGAACTACATTTGCGACCTTCCAGTCATTCAGGACCGTGCCAGAGTATATAGATTCCTAGAAGATCATTTCCATTGCCTCCACAATCTCCAAAGCCACATCTTTCAGAAGGATTTGAGTCTCCTGGAAGACATCACTATCAACATCTAGACAATGCGTTGAAGCCATTACGATGCTAATATAATGTTGGACTATTTCATGCGCTCAGAGCAATATAGAGGTAGAGACATCTCCTTAAGCTGTTTCATTCACTGAGACCACGCCTTGAGAACTGTGTACGATTTTGATATCCATATTTTGTAAGGGATGTGAAGGCATTGGAAAGAGATCAGGGAAGGGCGACTACGCTCATTGCAGGACTGCAGGGTATCATGTATGCATAAAGATTGAAAGAAGTAAATCTATTTGGTCTAAGTTGACATATAATGAGAGGAGATATGATAAAAGAGTTCAGAATTATTAAGGGTTGAGGTAAGTAGGATGCCAACTGCTACTTCAAAATTAATCCATCACCAAAGAAACGTGAAGACTGGTTAAAGGGAGATTTCAGACTAACGTCAGAAAGCAATTCTTTACAGAGTGATTTGCCAGATGCACAATAAACTGAACAACCTCACACAGAAACATAGACTGACAGATAAGGAATGAAACCCACTCTCACACTGTATCGGAGACTGACAGGTACAGAATGAAGCCCACACTCTCAGAATCAGAATTCGAATTAGGTTTATTTTCACCGGCATGTGACGTGCAATGTGTTATCTTTGTAGCAGCAGTTCAATGCAATGCAAAACGGAGAAGAGAGAAATAATAATAATAATAATATAAAGATTATAAAAATAATAATAATGACACCAAATAAAAAGGTAAATCAATTACTGTATAAGTATACTGAATGATTTTTCTTTAAAGTGCAAATCAGAAATACCGTATATTAGAAATAAAGTGAGGTATTGTCGAAAGATATAATGTCCGTTTTAGGAATCGAATGGCAGAGGGGAAGAAGCTGTCCCTCAGGCACTGAATGTGTGACTTCAGGCTTCTGTACCTCCCACCTGATGGGAACAGTCAGAAAGGGGCATGCCATGGGTGCTGGAGGTCCTTAATAATGGACGTTGCCTTTCTGAAACAACACTCCCTAAAGAATTCTTGGGTACTCTGTAGGCTAGTACTCAAGATAGAGCTAACAGGATTCACAGTTTTCTTCCCTCCTTTCAGTCCGGCGCAGTATCACATTGCATCATAGACTGACAGGTACAGTGTGAACCGCACACTCTCACACTGTACCTGACACGAGAACACGAGAAGATACAGGAGGAACACCACAATCCTGAAATCTATACATCAGTTTCTGGCTGTCTTTCTGCCTGCTTGAAGTATCTATTTGCTATTTTTCAGTTTTCCTATCGGCCTCTCTCTCTCTCTCTCTCTCTCTCTCTCTCTCTCTCTCTCTCTCTCTCTCTCTCTCTCTCTCCACCTCCCTAACAATTTACCTCAGGCTTGTCTTTCTCTTGTTCATTTCCAGCCGCCATGCACCTGTTCAACTGCCAATTTTCAGTATAGTATTGTATTATTTAGAAGTCTGCCCATTCCTTTGCAGACTGATATATTTACTCTCGATTTCTTTTGACTTTTGACAGATTTGAGATATCTATTAAAGACAGTAACATCAGCAACATGACACACAAAATGCTGGAGGAACTCAGCAGAGTTCCTTGTGTTGCCCTGCATTGCCAACATCTTCAGATATTCTCGTGTGTGTACATTAGCAACGGGCTCATTTTACCGCTTCCATCCCGATCTCGGTCTCTCTATTGTATCTGTGTTTGTGTATTTCGAATTGTATTGACTTCATTACTTACATCCTTCATATATGTGAGAAGTAAAACTCCTGACGTTATGTCTCTGACTAAATTTGCACTGTACAATTTTTAGTAACTTATAAAAAATAGTATATATAACAGGGCAATCACGACAACATAGAAATATATTTGTGCAATTGTTTCTGTGTGCGTGTGTATGTGTGAGTGTGACTGTCACCAGGAAGAAGCTGAAGGACTGAAAGACAGTTCAAAATGGAAAAACTGCAGGGACAGAGGTAGGGATCGGTCAGTGTAGCTGGTCTCCGTTCAGAGATGAATAATTAGCCAACTAAAAGATTAAATCTGTAAGTGCAGCTGCTCCGTGACAATGCTCAATCTTTGAAGGTAAAACTACCGGCCTATTTCCACCAGGGACGCTGCTGAGGTAATGCCAAAGAATTTTGATTTATTTGTCTCCAATCGCACCAATATTTACAATAGAGACGATGGTATTGAATTAAAGTGTTTGTTCAAGCAACTGTAACTAAGAAAGTTAGTGAAGTGTATAACCGTCTCTCTGGAGACAGATCCTCTGAATAAAGCAGGGCCGCTTTGAATGCATCAGCTGTCTGCTGGAGCTGTGAATACAGGAGCAACAGAAATCACAGATTCTCACTGAAATGGTGTATCCAGTCATCTGGCGGTTTGAAGACGTTTACTATCCTTTTCTTTCAGCCTTTGGAATTCCCGGTAAGCCGCAGTTTCAGCTGTCGTGGGTGGATGTTGAAGTTTAATCCCAGTGTTGTGATTGATTCTGCCGTGGGTTTAAACAATCATATTCCAGTCCCAGAATTCTGCATTTCAGGAATGGAGTGGAAACACCGGGACTCTAGATGCTGGGATTTCTATCCAAAAACAAACCTCTGCAGGAGTTCAGCGCATCGGCCAATTTCAGTGGAACTGAACGGGTCAGATAGCGTTTTTCCAGCAGTTTCTGATTAATAATGAAACTTTCGGCTCTATGCTTTTGGTACTGTAGTAGCTGCACTGCATATGCAGATACTGTGTTTATACAGCACGCGTAACTTACACCAATTGGTCGCTTGCATTTGACATTTGATGGTCTGCATCTGAATGTGAGTGATTGTCTACTTAGGAGCAATAATCAAACCAGCGACTAAGGTAACACTTCAGCAAATGTGAGTAGTTCCGTGATGTAACACGAAACTTGTTAATTTTTAATAAATGTCTGCGATATGACTGAATATAAAGCAGATGATGGACAACACAATGAGTTCGATGCTGAGTCAATTAACACAACCGACGTGGTTCTTCATAGTTATCAATACTGTGAAATGTTTTATATTATATACATCTGACACTGTTACAGACATCTGACTATGGCACCGAGTTTGAATTCCTCTCCCCTGCCTCCCTGTGATGGATTCAGTGGGAGGCGTCATGTCTGTCTGTGAGGTTGTGTCAGACTGCGCAGCATCTGTTGGAATTAGTCGATGTTCTGTTGTAAAGTCAGTGAGGAGCAAATGCTGGAGTAGGAAACAAACTCGGGGAATGCTGGAAACACCGAGAAGCAAGCAGCTTGTATGGAAAGAGAAACCTGTTAACACTCGTGTCAGGGGTCTCTCTGAAACATTTCTGAGGAGAGATACTTTAACTGTTTTCCCACATAATCTGTTTTGCGCGCATGAGCGTTTCCAACATTTCCTGTTTTTGGTCCGTCCTTCGCCTGTTATGACGCTGGCAGGGATCGCCTTGGAAGTTGATGATTGTCTATTGGAAGAATCCCGCCATCAGCATCCGGATTTATTCATTTCATCCAGACGAGACGCGGAAGTTACCGGTAGAAAATGTTCCATCCAGTATTGACTCTGAGGAGGTAGTTATCCAGTTTTAGCTTTCTGCTGCCACTTCACATTTCAGTCATCAGTAAGGAATCCGTATTCAGATCATATTGACTTTATTTTACTATGTAAACTCCTTTTCTGTCTCCGCCAGCTCTGCGCCCTCTCTCGAACCTCCACCGCTAATTACAACAATAAAGTGGAAATATTACAGGATCCACAAAAACTGCTGCATTGGCTTCTACTCAGTATTTTCTCAACTTGCTGTTCCCTGTCTCTCTTCCAGTGAACTTGGTGGCGATTGTGATCCTGTCCCGGGGAAAGTGCGGTCTCTCCAAATGTGTCACTCGTTACCTGGTGGTACGATCTCCTGGTCGTTATCTCCGATCCGCTGCTCAGGGTGACTGCTCTGATTTATTTTCCCCAATCATTCCTGTTCATCACTCCCGTGTGCAGACTCGGTCAATGGTTGGTTTCTGCGAGCACTGTGACCTCAGTCTGGCTGACTGTCGCTTTCACCGTCGATCGGTTTGTGGCTATTTGCTGTGAGAAGCTGAAAACAAAATATTGCACCGAGAGAACGGCGGCTGTGGTTATCGGGACAGTGAGTGTGTTGGCCTGTTTGGAGACTGTCCCATGGAGTTTTGCATTCAGGTCTAGAGAAATAAAGGATGGTATAGCCTGGGGTTGTGTTGCTACAACGAGCTTTACAAGCTCTCCCTCATGGGCGGCATATGAGTTGTTTGACCGCATTTTAACCCCTTGTGTCCCATTCTTTCTGATGTTGCTGTTCAATATTCTGACTGTCAGGCGGATTCTAGCCGCCAGTCGAGCCCGCAGGGGGCTCCGAGGACAAAAGAGTGGAGAGAATGACAAGGACCGGGAGATGGAGAACCGACGCAAATCCATCGTTTTGCTCTTCAGCATAACCGGAAGTTTCATATTGCTGTGGGGACTACTAGTGTTATTTCCTCTCTATCAACGGATTTCAATGAGTTATGTTTTTGATTCTTTTACGGATCCCCTTTACATCACAAATCACACATCGCTAATGCTGCAGAGTCTCAGTTCCTGCACCAACACGTGTATTTACGCCATGACTCAGAGCAAATTCCGAGAGGAGCTAAAGAATGCGGTGAAATATCCACTGAATCGGATTTTGAAACTCATTAAACATTAAAGATAAATGCTGTAACGTATTACAATTCAGCTACCTTCATGCTCCCTATTCTATACCCCCACATCTGAGTAAATGGAAATAATGTGATGAATATAGTTACAATACAGTCACGAGAAAATCTGCATTGGCTCGAGATACAAAACAACACACACAAAATCAGATCCTGATGAAGGGTCTCGGCCAGAAACGTCGACTGATAACTCTTTTCCTCACACAAAATACTGGAGGAACTCAGCAGGTCTGGCAGTATCTATGGAAAAGATTAGACTGTCGACGTTTCGGGCCGAAAACCGTCATCAGAGTCCTTTTAACTGTTTACTCTTTTCCGTTTTGTGTGTGTTACCTTAGAGTTACAAAACAGCTGTTTACAGCTGAACCCGGTATCATCACCGGCTTCACCTTCCCGGAAACTTTGCATTCAATGGGGTTCACTCAGGCCGGCTGGTGGCGCAACCTCAGGAGCGAAGGTTCCCGAGTTCGAAACCAAGTCGGGCCACTCCCGAGCACGCTTTCCATCCGTGCTGGGTTGAGCGTCGAGCTAGGCACTCGGCCTCGTAAAAAGTACAACGGTCGAGTCAGGAACATTCATATCGTGACACGGTTAATACGAAAGGAGACCAATCCCGACACCACGCCCCAGTCAAGAATGGCTGACTATCTGGTGCAACACGCTAAAAAATAGCTATGGAGAATGACATGGAGGACAGCGTGATTAGAAGGGAGGTATGATGAAAGTCTGTAGCGCGTTGATACTAAAGAGGAGGTACTTTTGGGTCTCTCAGACTATTTTGATGGGTAAATCTTTTGGGTTATTTAGTCCTTTGTAATGCGCAGACCATATGCATTTAAATATGATGTTTGAACTGCTGGCACCGGACTGTAAGGACAAAGTTCTTAACAACATCTGACCCATTCTGCAAGCGGAAGGGGAGCGTCTGTCTCTGGTATAAACATGCCCTGCATATGTGACCGCTCAAACAGGTCAGCAGTTGAATACAGGGACAGTGAACTCTACAATATCTAGACCTTCAATAGAGGACACTGACGTATAAATCTCACTGTAGTGTGCAATGAACTCACGGTCCTGTACACACCCAGCACTGCACTCCAACGTTAAACACTTGCACAACAACAATATTTGAAGGATAGAGACCTGTGCAACCCTGATAATGAACTGCTATTCATATCCTCTCCCTCTCACTGGAAATCTCTCAGGATGTAAAAGAGAGTTGATAAAGGAGAACCCTGAGTTATATGTGCTTCAGTTTCTAAAGTTTTTGAAATGGCACCGGCAGAAAGAGGAAAATGAATGCAGACAGCTAACGGAAAGTTGTAAAAGCAACAGAGTAGTGTGTGACTGTAACTTCCCCAATCTTGAATGAGATTATTTTAGTGTTGAGACTCAGATGTGCGGAATTTGTTCGCATCCCACAAAGATTTACCAGCATTTGCGGTGTATACCATGTAAGTTTGTGCAGTCTGAGCATTTCATCTAAAACTTTGATAATGTTAGAAACATAGAAATCTTACAGCAAAATGTAGGCCATTCGGCCCATAAAGATTTGCCGAAAATGTCCTTACCTTAGAACTACCTAGGCTTGCCCATAGCCCTCTATATTTCTAAGATCCATGTGTCCATCCAAGTGTCTCTTAATAGACCATTTCGCTTTCACCACCCCACGGCTGCCGGCAGCCCACTCCATGCACTCACCACACTCTGCGTAAAAAATAAAACGTAACTCTGACATCTCCTCTGACCTACTTTCAAACACGTTCAAACTATGCCCTCTCGTCCTAGCCATTACAGCCCCGAGAAAAAAAACCTCTGAATATCCGCACAATCAATGCCCCTCATTAGCCTGTACACTTCCACCAGGTCTCCTCTCATCCTCCGTCGCTCCAGAAGAAAAGGCCGAGTTCACTCAACCTATGCTCATAACGTATGCCCCCCAGTCCAGGCAACATCCTTGTAAATCTCCTCTACACCTTTTCTACGAGGGGTGATTGATAGGTTTGTGGCCTAAGATAGAAGGAGACAATTTTAGAAAACCTAGCACATTTATTTTTCAACATAATCTACTCCTACCTTAACACACTTAGTCCAGCAATCGTGGAACATACGGATCTTGGACCTCCAGGAAGTTTCCACAGCAGGGATCATTGATAAGTTCTTGGTCTAAGGTAGAAGGAGATGAGTTATTAACTTAAAACATTCTCCATAATCAGTCAAAGAGTTGACCTGCATGTGCATGCAACGAGAGGAACTCAGCAGGTGAGCAGCATCCGTGGAAACGAGCAGTCAACGTTTCGGACCGAAACCCTTCGTCAGCACTGAAGAGAGAGGGGGAAGGGGCCCTATAAAGAAGGTGGCGGAGGGTGGGAAGGAGAAGGCTGGTAGGTGCCAGGTGAAAAACCAGCAACAGGAAATATCAAGGAGTGGGGGAGGGGAAGCATGGAGGGGATAAGCAGGAAAGGTGAAGAAGGAATGTAAGGGGAAAACACTATGGGTAGTAGAAGAATGCGGAATGATTAGAAAGGGGAATAGGCAGCAGGAGGAGCAGGCAGAGTGAAACTGGGATGGAGGAAGGGAGGGGGATAGAATTACCGGAAGTTGGAGAAGTCAATGTTCATGCCAAGGGGCTGGAGTCTAACCAAACGGTATATGAGATGTTGCTCCTCCAACCTGAGTTTGGCATCATCATGGCTGTAGAGGAGGCCGTGCATGGGCATATCCGAATGGGAATGTGACGTAGAGTTGAAGTCGGTGGCAACCGGGAGATGATCCTGTCTGTTGTGGAAGACAGACTTGTCTGTAGGTGCTCGTCGAAGCGGTCCCCCAATCTGCGTCGATCTTCACCGATGAAGATGAAGTACATAGAAGTACCGACTAGAGATGGGGCAGTGTTGGATCTCCTGTTAGGGAATGCGATAGGTCAGCTGACAGATGTATGTGTTGGGGAGCACTTCGGGTCCAGTGATCACAATAGCATTAGCTTCAATATAATTATGGAGAAGGACAGGACTGGACCTAGAGTTGAGATTTTTGATTGGAGAAAGGCTAACTTTGAGGAGATGCGCAGGGATTTAGAGAGAGTGGAATGGGTCAAGTTGTTTTATGGGAAGGATGTAATAGAGAAATGGAGGTCATTTAAGGGTGAAATTATGAGGGTACAGAATCTTTATGTTCCTGTTCGGTTGAAAGGAAAGATTAAAGGTTTGAAAGCGCCATGGTTTTCAAGGGATATTAGAAACTTGGTTCGAAAAAAGAGGGATGTCTACAATAGATATAGGCAGCATGGAGTAAAGGAATTGCTCGAGGAATATAAAGAATGTAAAAGGAAACTTAAGAAAGAGATTAGAAAAGCTAAAAGAAGTTACGAGTTTGGTTTGGCAAATAAGGTGGAAGTAAATCCGAAAGGCTTCTACAGTTATATTAAAAGCAAGAGGATAGTGAGGGATAAAATTGGTCCCTTAGAGAATCAGGGTGGTCAGCTATGTGTGGAGCCGAGGGAGATGGGAGAGATTTTGAACGATTTCTTCTCTTCGGTATTCACTAAGGAGAAGGATATCGAATGGTGTAAGGTGTGGGAAACAAGTAAGGAAGTTATGGAACCTATGACAATTAAAGAGGTGGAAGTACTGGCGCTTTTAAGAAATTTAAAAGTGGATAAATCTCCGGGTCCTGACCGGATATTCCCCAGGACCTTGAGGGAAGTTTGTGTAGAGATAGCAGGAGCTCTGACGGAGATCTTTCAGATGTCATTAGAAACAGGGATTGTGCCGGAGGATTGGCGTATTGCTCATGTGGTTCCATTGTTTAAAAAGGGTTCTAGAAGTAAGCCTGGCAATTATAGACCTGTCAGTTTGACATCAGTGGTGGGTAAATTAATGGAAAGTATTCTTAGAGATAGTATTTATAATTATCTGGATAGACAAGATCTGATTAGGAGTAGCCAGCATGGATTTGTGCGTGGAAGGTCATGTTTGACAAACCTTATTGAATTTTTTGAAGTAGTTACGAGGAATGTTGACGAGGGTAAGGCAGTGGATGTAGTCTATATGGACTTCAGCAAGGCCTTTGACAAAGTTCCACATGGAAGGTTAGTTAAGAAGGTTCAGTCGTTAGGTATTAGTGCTGGAGTAATAAAATGGATTCAACAGTGGCTAGATGGGAGATGCCAGAGAGTAGTGGTGGATAATTGTTTATCGGGATGGAGGCCGGTGACTAGCGGGGTGCCTCAGGGATCTGTTTTGGGCCCAATGTTGTTTGTAATATACATAAATGATCTGGATGATGGGGTGGTAAATTGGATTAGTAAGTATGCTGATGATACTAAGGTAGGAGGTGTTGTGGATAATGAGGTGGGTTTTCAAAGCTTGCAGGGAGATTTATGCCGGTTAGAAGAATGGGCTGAACGTTGGCAGATGGAGTTTAATGCTGAGAAGTGTGAGGTTCTACATTTTGGCAGGAATAATCCAAATAGAACATACAGGGTAAATGGTAGGGCATTGAGGAATGCAGTGGAACAGAGAGATCTAGGAATAACAGTGCATAGTTCCCTGAAGGTGGAGTCTCATGTAGATAGGGTGGTGAAGAAGGCTTTTGGAACGCTGGCCTTTATAAATCAGAGCATTGAGTACAGAAGTTGGGATGTAATGTTAAAATTGTACAAGGCATTGGTAAGGCCAAATTTGGAATATTGTGTACAGTTCTGGTCACCGAATTATAGGAAAGATATCAATAAATTAGAGAGAGTGCAGAGACGATTTACTAGGATGTTACCAGGGTTTCAGCACTTAAGTTACAGAGAAAGGTTGAACAAGTTAGGTCTCTATTCATTGGAGCGTAGAAGGTTGAGGGGGGATTTGATCGAGGTATTTAAAATGTTGAGAGGGATAGATAGAGTTGACGTGAATAGGCTGTTTCCATTGAGAGTAGGGGAGATTCAAACGAGAGGACATGATTTGAGAGTTAGGGGGCAAAAGTTTAAGGGAAACACGAGGGGGTATTTCTTTACTCAGAGAGTGATAGCTGTGTGGAATGAGCTTCCTGTAGAAGTAGTAGAGGCCAGATCAGTTGTGTCATTTAAGGTAAAATTGGATAGGTATATGGATAGGAAAGGAGTGGAGGGTTATGGGCTGAGTGCGGGTAGGTGGGACTAGGTGAGATTAAGAGTTCGGCACGGACTAGGAGGGCCGGAATGGCCTGTTTCCGTGCTGTGATTGTTATATGGTTATATATGTAGAGGAGACCGCACCGGGAGCACCGGGTGCAATAGATGACCCCCAACAGACTCACAAGTGAAGTGGTGCCTCACTTCCCACCCATCCCCCAAATTCTCTGTAGGGTCTCCTTCCCACCTTCTCTCCAACGTGTTGTTTTGACCCCAGCATCTGCAGTGCACTTTGCGCATGTAACGAGAGCTGTATAGCTCATCTCCTTCTACCTTGGATCACGAACTTATCAATCAACCATCTGGGGACCCCTACTGAAGGTCCATGATCCGTAGGCTCCACGACCGCTTGACTAAGTGTATAAATGTAGGAGGGGACTATGTTCAAAAATAAATGTGCCTGGTTTTCTAAAATTGACTCATTCTACCTTAGGCACCAAATTTATCAATCATCCCACGTATGCTATGCACGTCCTTCCTGTAGTGAGGTGACCACAATTGAACACAGCACTCAAAATAGGGTCCGACCAGGGTCGTGTGACGCTGCAACATTACCTCTTGGCACAAACTCAGTACCACGAATGATGAATAACAATGCACTGCATGCCTTCTTAACCACAGAGTCAATCTACAGAGCAATGTTACGGGTCCTAAGGACATGGACCCCAGGATCCCTCTGATTCCCGACACTGCCTAGAGTCTTGCCATTAATACTATACGTATTCTGCCATCATACTTAACCTACCAAAATAAACCACTTTACAGTTATCTGCGTTGAACTACATCTGCTACTTCTCAGCCCAGCTTGGCATTCTATTAATGTGCCGCTGACAGCCTTCCACACTATCCACAACAGGTCCAATCTTTGCATCATCAGCAAATTTACTAACCCATCGCTCCACTTCCTCATTGAAGACACTTAGACAAGACAAGGGAAAGCGGCCAGTGAGTGAGTGGGCCAGTGAAGTAGTGGAGAATTGAGGCTTTGACTCGAGAGATTCTGGCAGGTTTGGCAGTTGGACTGTGCAATCAAGTCAATCAAGATTTGAATAGCTCAGCAGAAAGCCGTTGATGAGACTATCAAGGTTTGAATAGCTCAGACTCAGCAGAAAGCAGCTGATTGGGCAATCAAGGTCAGCTGACCAAGCAGTTTGAAAAGCTGAAACAAATAAATAGAGGGGTAGCTCAAGCGGAGCGGCCTGTGGAAAGCGACCAGTGAGTGAGTGGGCCAGTGAAAGAGTGGCGATTTGAGGCTTTGACTCGAGAGGCTGCGACGAGAAGAAGCGGAGGACGAGCTTGCTCCCAGTTAGTCTTTACAATGCCTCCTGAGGAAGTAATAGGCCTCTCCTGTGAGATGCTGCAGTCTTGGGTTAACTCCCCTCTCCCGCAGAGTCACATCTGCCAGAAGTGCTTGCGGCTGGCGATCTGGAAGACCGTGTGCGGAATCTGGAGCAGCAGCTGGATGACCTTCGACTCATAAGGAAAAATGGTGGCAGGGCCTCTGGCACTGAGTCTGACCCTGTGGTACAGAAGGATGGGACGGAGAAGAGGAGAGCTGTCGTCATTGGAGACTCTATAGTCAGGGGAGCAGACAGGACATTTAGTGGACGTGGGAAGGATACCCGCATGGTTTGTTGCCTCCCGGGTGCCAGCGTCCGGGATGTCTCTGACCGGGTGCATGACATCCTGTTACGGGAGGGAAAGCAACCAGAAGTCGTGATACATGTTTGTACCAACGACATAGGCAGGAAGAGGGATGAGGTCCTGAAGTGTGAGTTTCGGGAACTGGGCAGAAGGCTGAAGAACAGGACCTCAAGGGTGGCGTTCTCAGGATTGCTGCCAGTACTACGTGTTAGTGACGGTAAGAATCGGAGGAGATGACAGTTGAATGCGTGGCTGAGGAGTTGGCGCAGGGGGCAGGGTTTTATATTTTTGGATCATTCGTATCTCTTCTGGGGAAGGTGGGACCTGTACAGATTGGATGGGTTGCACCGGAACGCGAGGAGGAGCAATATCCTTGCTGGCAGGTTTGCTAGCATGGTTCGGGAGTGTTTAAACTAATTTTCAAGGGTGGTGGGACCCGGAGCGATAGAGCAATGAAAGAAGTGTATGGAGTAAAGCTGGATCTAACATATAGAGAGGCTTTGAGGAAAGAGAAGCAGAATAAAGGGTGTAAAGGTAGTAAGGCAGAAGGACTAAAGTGTGTGTACTTAAATGCAAGAAGCATCAGAAACAAAGGTGATGAACTGAGAACTTGGATACATACATGGAATTATGATGTAGTGGCCATTACGGAGACTTGGCTGGCACCAGGGCAGGAATGGATTCTCAATATTCCTGGATTTCAGTGCTTTAAAAGGGATAGCGAGGGAGGGGGGAAAGGGGTGGAAGTTTGGCATTATGGTCAGGGATACTATTACTGCTGCAAAAAAGGTGGGTAATGTAGCAGGATCCTCTTTTGAGTCAGTATGGGTGGAAGTCAGGAACGGGAAGGGAGCAGTTATTCTACTGGGGGTATTCTATTGGACCCTGGTAGCAGCAGAGATACCGAGGAGCAGATTGGGAGGCAGATTTTGGAAAGGTGCACAAATAACAGGGTTGTTATCATGGGTGACTTTAACTTCTCTAATATTGATTGGCACTTGATTAGTTCCAAGGGTTTAGATGGGGCAGAGTTTGTTAAGTGTGTCCAGGATGGATTCCTGTCACAGTATGTTGACAGGCCGACTGGGGGGAATGCCATACTAGATCTAGTATGAACACAAACGAACCAGGTCAGGTCACAGATCTGTCAGTGGGTCTGCATCTGGGGGACAGTGATCACCGCTCCCTGACATTTAGCATTATCATGGAAAAGGATAGAATCAGAGAGGTCAGGAATTTTTTTAATTGGGCAAGGGCAAATGATGAGGCTATAAGGCAAGAACTTGCGGGTATGAATTGCGATGATGTTTTTGCAGGGAAATGTTCTATGGACATGTGGTCGATGTTTAAGGATCAGGATGTTAGGGATAAATTTGTCCTGGTGAAGAAGATAAAGAATTGTGGGGTGAAGGAACCATGGATGACAAGTGAATTGGAAAATTTAGCCAGGTGGAAGACGACAGCATACATGAAGTTTAGGAACCAAGGATCAGATGGGTCTATTGAGGAATATAAGGTAGCAACAAAGGAGCTTAAGAAGGAGTTGAGAAGAGCAAGAAGGGGTCAGGAGAAAGCCTTGGCGAGTAGGGTAAAGGAAAACCCCAAAGCATTCTTCAATTATGTGAATAACAAAAGGATGACAGCAGTAAAGTTAGGACCGATTAGAGATAAAAGTTGGAAGATCTGCCTGGAGACTGTGGAAGTGAGCGATGTCCTCAATGAATACATCTCTTCGGTATTCACCAATGAGAGGGAACATGATGACGGAGAGGCCAATATGAGTGAGGTTGATGTTCTGGAGCATGTTGATATTAATAGAAAGGATGTGTTGGAGTTGTTAAAATACATTAGGACGGATATGTCCCTGGGGCCTGATGGTATATTCCCCAGGTTGCTCCACGAGGCGAGGGAAGAGATTGCTAAGCCTCTGGCTAGGATCTTTATGTCCTCGTTGTCCACGGGAATGGTACCAAAGGATTGGAGGGAAGCGAATGTTGTCCCCTTGTTCCAAAAAGATAGTACGGATAGTCCAGGTAATTCCAACAAAGCTGTAGGAAAAGATTCTTAGAGATAGGATCTATGGGCATTTAGAGAATCATGATCTGATCAGGGACAGTCAGCATGGCTTCGTGAAGGGAACATCGTGCCTAACAAGCCTGATAGAGTTCGTGAAGGAGGTGACCAGGCATAAAGATGAGGGTAGTGCAGTGGATGTGATCTACATGGATTTTAGTAAGGCATTTAACATGGTTCCACACAGTAGGCTTATTCAGGAAGTCAGAAGGCATGGGATCCAGGGAGGTTTGGCCAGCTGGATTCAGAATTGGTTTGCTTGCAGAAGGCAGAGGGTTGTGGTGGAGGGAGCACATTCAGATTGGAGGGTTGTGACTAGTGGTGTCCCTCAATGATCTGTTCTGGGACCACTACTTTTCGTGATTTTTATTAACGACCTGGATGTGGGGGTAGAAGGGTGGTTTGGCAAGTGTGCAGATGACACAAAGGTCGGTTGTGTTTGTGCATAGTGTGGAGGATTGTCGAAGATTGCAGAGAGACATTGATAGGATGCAGAATTAGGCTGAGAAGTGGTAGATGGAATTCAACCCGGAAAACTGTGAGGTGGTACACTTTGGAAGGACAAACTCCAAGGCAGAGTACAAAGTAAATGGCAGGATACTTAGTAGTGTGGAGGAGCAGAGGGATCTGGGGGTACATGTCAACATATCCCTGAAAGTTGCCTCACAGGGACATAGGGTAGTTAAGAAAGCTTATGGAATGTTAGCTTTCATAAGTCGAGGGATAGAATTTAAGAGACGCGATGTAATGATGCAGCTCTATAAAACTCTAGTTAGGCCACACTTGGAGTAATGTGTCCAGTTCTGGTCGCCTCACTATAGGAAGGATGTGGAAGCAGTGGAGAGGGTACAGAGGAGATTTACCAGGATACTGCCTGGTTTAAAGAGTGTGGATTATGATCAGAGATTAAGGGAGCTAGGGCTTTATTCCTTGGAGAGAAGGAGGATGAGAGCAGACATGATAGAGGTGTACAAGATATTAAGAGTGGACAGCCAGCGCCTCTTCTCCAGGGCACCACGGGTCAGTACAACAGGACATGACTTTAAGGTAAGGGGAGGGTATTTTAAAGGGGATATTAGAGCAAGGGTTTTCACTCAGAGTGGTTGGTGTGTGGAATGTACTGCCTGTGTCAGTGGTGGAGGCAAATATACTAGTGAATTTTAAGAGACTACTAGACAGGTATATGGAGGAATTTAAGGTGGGGGTTATATGGGAGGCAGGGTTTGAGGGTCGGCACAACATTGTGGGCCGAAGGGCCTGCAATGTGCTGTACTATTCTATGTTCTATGTTCTACTTATAAAAAAAAATCAGAAAGAGTAGGGGTCCCAGAACAGAGGTGTGAGACACACCACCGGTCAACGGCCTCCTTGCAGAACATGGCCGGTCTACAACCACACTTGGCCTTCTATGGGCAAGCCAATTCTGTATCGACAAAGCAATGTGCTCTTGGATTCCGTGCCTCCTTACTTTCTCAGTAAGCCTTGAATGAACCTTAACAAATGCCTTGCTAAAATCCATATACGCTGCATCGACGTCTGTACCTTCATCAAAGTGTTTTTTCACATGCTCAAAAATTTCAATCCTATTGGTAAGGCACTACCTGCCTTTGACAAAGCCAGGCTGACTATTCCTAATCATATTATGCCTCTCAAAAGGTTCATAAGTCCTGCCTTTTAGGATATTCTCCATCAACTTACCAACCACTGAAGTAAGACTCACTGGTTTATAATTTCCTGGGCTATCTCTACCCCCTTTCTTGAATAAGGGATCAACGTCTGCAAACCTCCAATCCTCCAGAACAGCTCCTGTCTTCATTGATAATGCAAAGATCATCGCAGATGCTCAACAATCTCCACCCTCCCTTGCCACGTAGCCTGAGGTACATCCCGTGCAGTCCCGGTGACTTATCGAACGTGAAGTTTTCTAAAAGCTCCAGCACATTCTTTTCATTAATATCAACATACTCAAGTTTTTAGTCCGCTACAAGTAATCCCAACAATCGCCAGGACCATTTTCCGTACTGAATACAGAAGTAAAGTATCCATTAGGTACTTCTGCCTTCTCCTCCGGTTTCATACTCACGTTTCCACTCTCATACTTGGTTGGTCCTATTGTCTGACGTCTTAGCCTCTTGCTCTTCACATGCTTCTATAAAGCCTTGGGGTTTTCTTTAACCCTGTTCTCCAAGGACTTCACATGGCCCCTTCTGGCTCTGCTAATTTCATTGTTTAGTTCCTTCCTCCTACCGTTAAAATGATACAGATCTCCATCAATACCTAGTTTTAATGAATCTTTCTTAAATCTCCATAGATCTATAGCCCGACGGGTCTGGTTTGGAAGCACCAATGCTCCTGAAAGGAACAACAATTGAAAAGGTGTGGATGCATATATTCCATCTCAGGTAAACCCTTCCCCAGAAATGAGCAAATCTACAACGAGCGTTGTCACAGGAAAGCAGCATCCATCCTCAAGGACCCATTAACCAGGTGTTGCTCGTTTCTCGATGGTATAGCCATGAGGGAGTTGTAGGAAAATCAGGTGTCAAAGCATCATGTACAGAAATACCTATAACCCTTCAAAGATCAGGCCTAGGAATAGATAATTGCACTCAACAGAACAGTAGAACGGTGGACTTCATGGAGGGATTGTCTACAGAGTCTCTGTGGGTAGATATTAGGAACAGGAAGAGGTCAATAACTATATTGTGTGTTGTTTGTAAGTCACCCAATAGTAACAGAGATTTAGAGCAGAAGATATGGAAACAGATCCTGGAAATGTGTAGCAATAACAGAGTTGTCGCGATGGGAGATTTTAATTGCCCAAATATAGATTGGCATCTCCCTAGAGCAAAGGGTTTAGATTCTGAAAAGGGGATGAGTTTTACGGATGTTTGTAGCCATTAGTTGGTTCTTGTAGTTGAATAACAACGGTAGTTTTTCAGATTAAAGGTCTTAGTTAAAGTCTAAGTAGGAATAATGACATATGTAATGTTGATTTTAATAGTAAGTTTTATTTTAGGTTTAGTAGATGTAGCATCAAATCCTTCTCCTTATTTTGCTCCATTAGGGTTAGTAGTTTCTGGTGGGGTAGGTTGTGGTTTGTTGGTTGAATTTGTGAGTACTTTTTTATCTTTAGTTTTGTTTTTGATTTATTTAGGTGGGATGATAGTTGTGCAGCTGAGCCCTATCCTGAGTCGTGGGGAGATTGATCTGTCTTAGTTTATGTGGTTGGGTATTTTGGTATTCTTTTTTGGGTGGGAGCAAATTTTGTGGTTGATTGAAGCTGAGGGGGCTGAGTGGGTGGTGAAGAGTCCATGGAAATAAATATAGTTCGTGGTGATTTTAGTGGGGTGGCGTTATTGTATTCTTGGGGAGGTGGAATGTTAGTTTTGGGGGGTTGAATATTACTTTTAACTTTGTTTGTGGTGTTGGAGTTAACACGGGGGATATCTTGAGGGGCCTTGCGTACAGTTTAGTATAAGAATAAAGTAAGTTTGGTTGATAGGGCGAGAGTTAGGAGGAATAAGATGAGGAATGTTTCATGACACAATATGTAGATAAGTCTACAAGAGAAGAGGCTGTACTTGGTTTGGTATTGGGAAAGGAACCTGGTCAGGTGTCAGATCTCTCAGTGGGAGATCATTTTGGAGATAGTGATCATAATTCTGTCTCCTTTACCATATCATTGGAGAGAGATAGGAACAGACAAGTTAGAAAGGCTTTTAATTGGAGTAACGGGAATTATGAGTCTATCAGGCAGGAAATTGGAAGCTTAAATTGGAAACAGATGTTCTCAAGGAAAAGTACGGAAGAAATCTGGCAAATGTTCAGGAAATATTTTTGTGAAGTTCTGCAATAGCTCCGTTACAAAGAGACAGGTATGTTATGGTAGGGTGCAGGACCCGTGCACCCAAAGCCTGTATTAAATCTGGTCAAGAAGAAAAGAAAAGCCTACAAAAGGTCAGATAAACTAGGTAATGTTAGAGATCTAAGAGATTATAAGGCTAACAGGAAGCAGCTTAAGAAGGAAATTAAGAGAGCCAGAAGGAACCGTGAGAAGGCCTTGCCGGGCAGGATTAAGGAAAACCCCAAGGCATTGCACAAGGATGTGCAGAGCAGGAGGATAAGACGTCAAAGAATTGGACCTATCAAATGTGACAGTTGGTAATGTGTATGGAACCGGAGGAAATAGCACAGGTACTTCATGAATACTTTCTTCAGTATTCACTGTGGAAATGGCTCTTGGTGATAATAGTGACGATTTGCAGCAGATTGAAAAGCTTCAGCATGTAGATAATAAGAAAGTGGATGTGCTGGAGTTTTTGGAAAGCATTAAGTTGGATAAGTTGCCGGGCCTGGATGAGATGTACCCCAGGCTACTGTGGGAGAGAGGGAGGAGATTTCTGAGCCTCTGGTGATGATCTTTGCATCATCAATAGGGACGGGAGGGGATCCAGAGGATTGAAAGGGTGCGAATGTTTTTCCTTTTTTCAAGAAAGGGAGAAGATATAGACCAGAAAATTATAGACCAGTGAGCCTTACCTCAGTGGTTGATAAGTTCATAGAGAAGATCCTGAGAAGAAGGATTTATGAACATTTCAAGGGGGAGAATATGTTTAGGAATAGTCAACATGGCTTTGTCAAGGGCAGGTCGTGGCTTACGAGCCTGTCTGAATTTTTTGAGGATGTGATTACACATATTGGTGAAGGAAGACCAGTAGATGTAGTGCAGATGTAGCAAGGCCTTTGATCAGGTACCCCATTCAAGGTTTATTGCGAAAGTAAAGAGGCATGTGATCCAAGGGGACATGGCTCTGTGGATCCAGAATTGGCTTGCCCACAGAAGGCAAAATGTGTCTGCAGACGGGTCATATTCTACATGGATGTCGGTCACGACAGGAGTGCCTCAGGGTTCCGTTCTGGGATCCTTACTCTTAATGACTTTATATCAATGTCATGGATTAGGAAATGGAGAGTTGGGTTACTAAGTTTGCTGATGACACTAAGGTTGGAGGTGTTGTGGATAGTGTGGAGGGCTGTCAAAGGATACAGCATGACATTGATAGGTTGCAAAATTGGGTTGAGAAGTGGCAGATGTAGTTCAACGAAGATGTGTGAAATGGTTCGTTTTGGAAGGTCAAATATGATGGGAGAATACAGTATTAATGGTAAGAATCTTGACAGTATGGAGGATCAGAGGGAGCCTGGGGTCCGAGTCCATAGGACGCTCAAAACAGCTGTGCCGGTTGACTCAGTGATTAAGAAGGCGTACGGTGTATTGTCTTTCATCAATCGTGGAATTTAATTTAAGAGCCGAGAGGTTATGTGGCAGCTATATAGACCCTGGTCAGACCCCACGTGGAGTACAGTGCTCAGTTTTGGTCACCTCACTACAGGAGGGATGTGGAAGCCATAGACAGAGTGCACCGGAGACCTACAAGGATGTTGCCTGGATTGGGGAGCTTGCCGTATGCAACATCTAACACTTGTCCAAGTGAACATCGATTTGCTTTTCCTTGGCCGACTTCCCCAGTTCATCTCGATCCCACTGTAATCTCACATAATATTCACTGTCCACTCTCCCACTAATGTTGCTGTCATCTGCAGACTCATTAAGACTACCAACAACAATGTCAGAGAAATTCTTAACGTGGATGACAATCGACAATGCCAGCAATTGTTCCCTGTGACCGCCAATGGTCAGAGGCCTCCAACCTGAATAATCAACTATAACTACCAGCTTCTGCCTCCTGCCACCAAACTAACTTTGTGGCGCTGATGTTAGGCAGTATTCATGGACTGTTTGGAAATTTGATAATAGAGAGGAAGAAGTTGTTCTTAAAACATTGAGTGTGCGTTCAGATTCCTGTACATCTTTTCCAATGGTAGTAATTAAAAGACGGCATATCCTGGAAGTTCTATGGGGCGGAGCAGATATGGACCTGACATGGGAGTTTGGAAAGGGAAAGAGAAACCTAACCTATTTAATGCACTGGTGAAGCAGGAGGACTTGGAGATTTGATCAACGGGGGATACGGTCACTCAGAGGAGAACAGGAGCAGCAGTAGCGATGTCTGTGACTGTGATTTACAACGGGAGGAGGGGGGTGGAGACAACGAGAGCTGTAATAACTGGATTACTCCTGATGACACGTGCTGGTGACGACAGGAACAGGAGGACAGCGAAGAAGGATGTGATGGTGAGGAGCTGGTACTCCAGGAAGCGTTCAGGTTTCAAACCACTGAGATCTCTGCGGACAGGCTGCACCTGATTCATACGGGTGAAATATCCCCACGGAAAAAAAATTGATAAAGCAATACAAGAGGATTGAAATGAATGTATTGGTAGGTTGGGATCCAAAGTAAATGGAGAAGCGGTGCCAAACACAAATGTTAAACTGCGCAAGAAAAGCTAACTGGCGAGGCAAAGGGTGCGGAACATCTATGAGATCAGCTGCATTTATTTTATTTATTTTAAGGCTAAAAGCCATACTGTCTATCTATAGATCCATTTAATCCATACATCCACTCATCTATCTTTTGTAACATTATATATTTTTTAAAAACTGCGCTGTACAGCTGCCAGAAAGCAGTACAGTTTACCAGATAAGTTAATTAGAACAAAACTGATTCTAATTCTGGACTGACCTCTCTGTATCTGATGTTTCTCCCTTGATATGAAATCTTCCATAATGAGATGTAGTTTGTTTGCTCTCATGGCCTGTACTGTGCTGTACTGTTCTATGTTCTATTATGGGAGGCAAGGTTTAAGTGTCGGCACAACATAGTGGGCCGAAGGGCCTGCACTGTTCTGTATTGTTCTATGCTCTATATTCTATCTGATTATTTCCATGAATTTCAGTCTAGTGTCAGGAATGTTCAGGTCTCTGAACTTGAATTGCTGTATTTGCACTGGTTATTAACGGTAGAGTGTAGTTTTGGATGTGCACAGATCTATTTTTGCACTAAACAGTGCTGAAAATTTTATAATCTGCATCCTTAAGTTGATGGATTTGGTGATGTAATGTTCACTGTCCTTCTGGACCACTGCTGAAGGTTTCTGATCAGTGCAGTGTGGGGATCGTCTTTGATTCCCTCCAGGGACCCTGCCTCACTGTGCTGCTCAGCTAACAGTGCAGAGGGGTATTGTTGTTTTCTCTCAGTCCATTATAGGGATGTAGGGAAAGTGAGCAGGAGATAGATAGCAGATGCAAGGAGATAGTCACGCTAAGGCTGTAGGAGCTAAATAAGTGGGAAACTGTCAGGGAAGGGATGGGAAGAGCTTAGTTAGTACACAGCACCCTTGTGGCCAACATCCTCAGTAAACGTTATTTCCTTTTGAATGCTATTGAGGCGGGTGACCTGACAAAGAACGACCACGGCGACCGGGTCTCTGGCACTGATTCTGGTTCCGTAGTGCAGAAGGGAGAGAAAAAGATAAGGAATGAGGTAGTCATAGGGAATTCCATAGTGAGGAGAACAAAAAAAGTTGGTTCTGTCAGCCTGATAGAAATACCGGCATGGTGTGTTCCCTCCCGGGTGCCAGGGTACAGAAGATCTCGGATCGTGTGCAGAATGTTCTGAAAATACAGTGCGAACATCCAGGTGTCTTCCTACTCGTTAGTACCAATGACATAGGTAGAAAAAGGCTGGAGCTCCTGAAGAGAGTATTCAGGGAGCTGGGTAGGAAGCTAAAAAGCACGAACACCACGATAGTAATCTCAGGATTGCTGCCTGTGAGACGTGCTAATGAGCGCAGGAATAGCATGATCAGGCATATTAATGCATGGCTGAGAGACTGGTATAGCGGGCAGGGCTTCGGGATCCTGGGTCAACTGGGGCCTATTCTGGGGGGCAGATGCAACATTTATTAAAAGGAAATATTACACCTGAACCAAAAGCAGTCCAATATCCTAGCAGGCAGGTTTAATATAGTTGTTAGGTCGGGTTTAAACTATTTTGGCGGAGGTGGGGGTGAGAGCAGGAGTGATAGGGCTGAGGAAGGAGAAAACAGAAATAGATCAAAGACAGATTGCATCAGAGATTATAGCAAGGACAGGCAGGAGATGAGGCATAATCACAGCAAGTGGGATCAGTTAAGGGCAATAGAGGCGTGGTGCAGTTAAAGCAGAAAGCAAAAATTACTGGACTGAAAGTGTTATATTTGAATGCACCCAGCATTAGAAATAAACTGGACGATCTTGACATTCAGCTAGAGATTGGCAATCATGAGGTTGTGGCTATCTCTGAAACCTGGCTCAAGTATGGCTGCCAACTGGGAGCTGTACGTCCAATGATATACGGCGTATCAGAAAGACAGGTTAGTAGGCAGAGGGAGTGGAATGGCCTTGGGTATAAGCAATAATATTAAATCATTCGAAAGTGATAACATAGATCAGAAGGTGTAGACTCTCTAGGGGTTGAGTTAAGAAATGGCTAAGTTGAACTGACCATAATGGCAGTTGTGTACGGGCCTTCAAACAGCAGCGGGGATGTGGATGACAAATTACAGCAGGGGATAGAAAAGGCCTGTCAGAAGGGCGATGTCATGATAATCTTTGGGGATTTTAATATTAAATTCGATTGGGAAAACGAGGTCAGCAATGGACATCAAGAGAGAGAATTTGTGGAATGTCTAAGAGATGGCTTTTTAGAACAGCCTGTTGTTGAGCCCACTAGAGGATCATCTGTGCTGGATTAGGTGTTGTACAGGGATCCAGAGGTGATAAGAAATTTAGGTTAAGAAACCGTTAGGGAACAGTGATCACAATATGAAAGAATTCATTTTTAAATTTGAGAAGGAGGAACAAAATTTCAATGTGTCGGTAGGTAAGTGGAGTAAAGGAAATGCCTCCGCAATCCCTCCAGCTCCTGACTTCAGATTCAGGTGTTTTGATGTCTATTCGACTAGTTTCCATACCCCACTGCGGTCTGGCACGAACACTCCCCCTAGCCCAAAGGACGAGGCGTTTACTAAGATCTTGATTGGTTTTGTTCAAGTCAAGGAACGACAGTGTTGATGGAGAAATAGTTCTACTGTAAACGATGAGGATGACTTCTCAAAATCTGGACAGAACTCTACCAGCTGGTTTATCATGCGAAGGAAATCAGAGATCGCTAATACATTCATAGGTTATTCAGTATTTCGAAATATTGCCAGGTTGTCGGAGTCTGGTTGCGCTCCATCTGAGGACAGCTGACGGGCAACGAACCTAAGCTCCAAATTTACAAATTGGCATTTATTTCTGTTCAGGGTGAATCCAGCATGTTTCAGTTTCTCCAAGGCAGCTGCCACTTTTTTTTGACATGTTCCTCACTTGAACCTTCAAAGGTGAGTCTATTATCCACGTGGGAAACTACTCCTTCCAATCTCTCCAGAATTTGGTTCATACTTGTTTTAATGATTTCAGGGGCTGATGGGATGCAAAAGAGAGTCTCTTGAAGGCATAGCGGCCATACTGTTTAATAAAGGCTAAAAGCTTCTGTGACTCCATGGATAAACAGAACTGCCAGAAGCTTGAGTTTGCATCTAGTTTGATGTAGAACATCGCTCCACCCAGCATACCCAATGTTTGTTCAACAGAGGGCAGAATAAAGTTCTCCCACCTCACTGCGTTACTAGATGTTATTTGCTCAACATAGATCCTCACTGTCCCATCTGACTTGAGAATGGGAACAATGCTCGCACACCAGTCAGTAGATTATTCTCTCTAACTATGATGTCAAGAGGCTTCCGTTCTCTCAAGTTAAGATTTGAATTTGTTCCTCAATGGAACTAGTATTGCCTCACTATGGTCAGAGAGTTCCTTGTTACTCCTGGTCTCAGCTGGATAAGAAATTCTTCTTTCAGTACACCCATGAACAACTCTGGGCACATCTCCTGCCTCTGAGCATTGTGTAGCGAATGGAGTTTCAGTTTCTCAATGGTTTGTCATCCTAGTCGTGATGGGAAGAGATTCTGAACAATATAGAAATCCTCTTTTAGCTGTTCCTCATTTTTACGGATGAAAACAGTGAACTTGAATTTCACAGAGCTTATGTTTCATAAGCACTTTCATTGTTTGGCTTAGCGTCATGAGTATTTTCTTGTCTAATTCTGTGAAAAGACATTCAGGGTGACTGTGACATCTGCCCCAGTGTCCATGCCTCATTTCACTGTCTCATTTTGCAACTGAATCATAGTAGACCTGTCTTGTCTGTTTGAATCTTCAGTCTCATGACCACCTTCTCATTGCCTGAATTATGATTTTCTACTGAAGAACTTCTTGATGACACTGACTTTTATAAAAGCCAGCCCTATTGCATTGCTGTACTTATGTACACTCCTAAATGCCGTATAATGCTCAGGGGAGTCACGTGATCACATGCTGCCTACACCTGATGTGTAACATTTTTCTTTTCCTGACCAGAGCATCGGTAACCAGGATTCCCTAATCCTGCCAGCAATGACCTGCACTCTAATAGAAATATAGGCCCCTGAACTCTCCCACTCTGATTTTTAGAGGGCTCCTAATTACCACGCATCCCTTAACCTGCAATCAGTCTCTTGCAGTCACCTTTAAACGTTTCTATCTTAAGATTGTCTTCCCCGTATTTTGAACTTTAAAATGTGAACCACAGAGTCGATTCCGGTTAAGTGGGCCACATTGTTACTGTACATTTTGGCCCAATTAACTGAATCTTCATGGAAATATTTTAAAAGGTGTAAAAACGACAAACTACTGATTAACTGAGTAACAAATTATGTATTGAAATGAAACATAAAACAAATTAAAACATTCCCAGTACTGCCAGGCTACAAAGAGATCGCCACACCCTTATTCTTCTGAATGCCGGTGAGTACCAGCCCAGAGTCATCAGTCGGTCCTCATATACTCACTCTTTTATCCCAGGAATCATTATCGTGAACTTCTCTGAACACCCTGACTAGAAGCACATCGTTTTATAGATAGGTGGTCCAAAATTGCGCACAATACTCTAAATGAGGTCTTAAAAGTGAATGCTATTATTGCCTTGGTCTTCTTCACCACCAATTCAAACTGCAAGTTAACCTTTAGGAATCCTGTACCGAGGACTTTCAAGTGCCTTTGCACATCATATTGTTTAATGTTTTCTCCATTTATTTATTCTACTGAACTGGATGACATTACACTTCCCATCTCTGTATTCTGTTACGTCTTCAGTTATTCTCATATTCTGGCTAATCCTTCTGCAACGTCCCTTAGCACTATTTTCCCCTCCACACATCCTCATATTGTCTGCAAACTCATCAATTCTGTCATCGAGATCATTGACATGAAACGTAAAAAGGAGTCCCAACGCAGATCCCTGCAGAACACTACTAGTCACAGGTGGACAAGCAGAACAGTCTCCTTGTATTCCCACTCTTTGCCACCTGCCAAATCAGCCAACGTTAGATCCATGCATTTCTCCCGTAATATCACGAGTTTGTAGTTTGTTAAGCAGATTCATATGCGGGACATTCTCAATACCCTTCTCAAAATTCAAGAAGGCAGCATTCAACAATTTTTTTGTCTATCCTGCTTGTTATTTCTTCAAAGAATTACAACAGAGTTATCCGGCCAGATTTTCCCTTCAGTAACCCATGTTGACTATGGCCAATTTTATCACGTACGCTCCAAACCATATACTTAGCAAACAATCCCAACATCTTCCCCACCACTAATGCCAGACTAAATGGTGTATAGTTTCATTTTGCTGTCCGTCTCCCTGGAAAAGGCGTAACACTTTTGCAATTTTCCAGTCTTCCCAAACATTGCAAAATCTTGTGATACTTGAAAGATCATACTAATGTCTCCACAATCTCTTCATAACCCTGAAGTTCTGAAGAGCTTCTATATGGACTTCAGTAAGGCCTTTGACAAGGTTCCGCACGGAATGTTAGTTAGGAAGGTTCAATCGTTAGGTGTTAATATTGAAGTAGTAAAATGGATTCAACAGTGGCTAAATGGGAGATGCCAGAGAGTAGTGGTGGAGAACTGTTTGTCAGGTTGGAGGCCGGAGACTAGTGTTGTGTCTCAGGGATCTGTATTGGGTGCAGTGTTGTTTGTCATATATATTAATGAGCTTGATGATGGGGTGGTAAATTGGATTAGTATGTATACAGATGATACTAAGGTAGCTGGCGTTGTGGATAATGAAGTAGGTTTTCAAAGCTTGCAGAGAGATTTAGGCCAGTTAGAAGAGTGGGCAGAACGATGGCAGATGGAGTTTAATGCTGATAAGTGTGAGGTGCTACAGTTTGGTAGGAATAATCCAAATAGGACATACATCGTAAATTACGGGGCATTGAATAATGCAGTAGAACAGAGTGATCTAGTATTAATGGTGCATAGTTCCATGAAGGTGGAATCTCATGTGGATAGGGTGGTGAAGAAAGCTTTTGGTATGCTGGCCTTTATAAATCGGAGCATTGAGTATAGGAGTTGGGATGCAATGTTAAAATTGTAAAAGGCATTGCTAAGGCCGAATTCGGAGTACTGTGTACAGTTCTAGTCACTGAGTTATAGGAAAGATGTCAACAAAATAGACAAAGTACAGAGAATATTTACTAGAATGTTACCTGGGTTTCAGCACCTAAGTTATAGGGAAAGGCTGAACAAGTTAGGTCTTTATTCTTTGGAGCGTAGAAGGTTGAGGGGAGACTTGGCAGAGGTATTTCAAATAATGAGGGGGTCGAGTTGACGTGGATCGGCTTTTTCAATTGAGAGTAGGGGAGATTCAAACAAGTGGACATGATTTGAGAGTTAGCGGGCAAAAGTTAAGGGTAACACAAGGGGGAATTTCTTTACTCAGAGAGTGGTAGCTGTGTGGAATGAGCTTCCAGTAGAAGTGGTAGAGGCAGGTTCGGTATTGTCAGTTAAAGTAAAATTGGATAGGTATATGGACAGGAAAGGAATGGGGGGTTATGGGCTGAGTGCGGGCCAGTGGGACTAGGTGAGGATAAGCGTCGGCACGGATTAGAAGGGCGGAGATGGTCTGTTTCCGTGCTGTAATTCTTATATGGTTATAGGTGTACACCATCTGGTCGAAGTGATTTATCTACCTTTACACTTTTCAAACTTCCAATGAGCTTCTATTGAGTAATGGTAACTTTGCACATTTCTGATTCCTGACTCATTTGAACTGTGCTGGGATCCAAAGCAATGGTGCTGCAGATGGGAAAGTTGAAGCAAATTAATTAATTAATTATTCAATCAA